>NW_026705934.1:55000-365338 GCF_029867415.1 Vicia villosa | reverse complement strand
CTTCGACTGTTGGCGAAGGTTTGGCCGTTAAAGGAAAACTCTTACGAAAGGATGGTAAGTTCGACAAGAAGAAAGGCAAAAGTCAGTCGAAGACTTACAGTGGCGAAGCATCTGGCATTCGATGCTACCATTGTAAGAAGGAGGGTCACACAAGAAAGGTGTGCCCTGAACGCTTGAAATATCATGGAGGTAAGGATAATGGCAACGCTGCCATTGTTCAAGATGATTTCGAATCATCTGATGTTCTTGTGGTATCAAGCAGTGACTCTAAGAAGGAGTGGATTATGGATTCAGGTTGCACTTGGCACATGACTCCAAACAAAGACTTGTTCGAGGAATTATGTGATCAAGATGGTGGATCAGTATTGCTGGGAAACAACAAGGCTTGCAAGATTGCAGGTGTTGGATCTGTGAGATTCAAGCTCCATGATGAGTCAATAAGGTTGTTGACTGAAGTCAGGTATGTTCCTGATTTGAAGAGAAATCTGCTTTCTCTTGGTGAATTCGACAAGAAAGGATATGTTTTCCAAGGAGAGAAAAGTATCCTAAGAGTCATGAAGGGTTCGAAGGAAGTCTTGAGAGGCGTGAAGAAACAAGGCTTGTATACCCTTGAGGCTGAAGTTATAAGTGGTTCGACAAATGTTGCATCCACGAAATCTTTGTCGAAAACAGAAATCTGGCACATGAGATTGGGCCATGTCAGTGAAAGGGGTCTGGTCGAATTAGGGAAACAAAATCTGCTTGGTGGAGACAAAATCGAAAAGCTGAAGTTTTGTGAACCCTGTGTACTTGGAAAATCTTGCAGAGTGAAGTTCAACAAAGGCAAACAAAGAACACATGGATCCCTTGATTACATCCATGCTGATCTTTGGGGGCCTGCAAGGTGTCCATCACATTCAGGAGCAAGGTATTTTCTATCCATAGTAGATGATTATTCCAGAAAATTATGGGTATTCATCCAGAAGACTAAGGATGAAACTTTTGAGAATTTCAAAAGTTGGAAGACTCTGGTTGAAAATCAGACTGGCAGAAAGGTCAAGAGGTTGAGAACCGACAATGGCCTTGAATTTTGCAATGAGGCATTCGACAGTTTTTGTGCTGCCTCTGGTATTGCAAGGCATAGAACTACTGCAGGTACTCCACAGCAAAATGGTTTGGCTGAAAGGTTTAATCGAACTATTTTGGAGAGAGTCAGATGCATGTTGACTAGTGCGGGGGGTTAACAAAGGTGTTCTGGGCTGAGGCTGTTTCGACAGCAACATATCTGATAAACAGATGTCCTTCGACAGCGTTAGATATGAAGACACCTGAAGAAGTTTGGTCGGGACATCCACCAGATCTCGACAAACTGAGAGTATTTGGCTGCGTAGCCTATGCTCACATTAGGCAAGACAAGGTCGAACCTAGAGCTCTGAAATGCATGTTCATGGGATACCCTGAAGGAGTCAAAGCTTATAGGCTATGGTGCCTAGAACCAGGTCACAGGAGGTGTATCACCAGTCGAGATGTAGTTTTCAATGAAGCTGAAATGGATTTTAAGAAAACTGATGATGTTGGTCGAAGTACAGAAACATCTGACGAAGAGCTGGAACAGGTAGAGATTCCTGTTGAGGTGGAGCATGTTGATGCTGAATTGCATATCCCAGATGAAGTCGAAGAAGAAGCAGAAGATGCTGAAGTTGAGGAAACTGACGATGACTACCTATTGTCGAGAGATAGGTCGAGAAGAGTCATCAAGCCACCTCAGAGACTTGGATATGCAGATCTTATAGCTTATGCCTTAATCTCTGCAAGTGAGGTTCTAGACGAAGAACCTAGAGACTATAAGGAAGTTATGAGGAGTCGAAACAAGACTGAATGGCTGAAGGCCATGGATGATGAGATGAAATCTCTTCATGATAATCATACTTGGGAACTGATCAAGAAACCTGTTGGGGCAAGGTTAGTCAGCTGTAAATGGATTTTCAAAGTTAAGGAAGGAATTGAAGGAGTGACGTCGAAAAGATACAAGGCAAGGTTAGTTGCAAGGGGTTTCACTCAGAAAGAAGGTGTCGACTTCAATGATGTGTTTTCTCCTGTTGTGAAGCATAGGTCCATTCGAATGTTGCTTGCCATGGTGGCACAGTTCGATCTTGAACTGGAACAGATGGATGTGAAGACTGCGTTCTTGTATGGTGATCTAGATGAAACGATCCTGATGAGGCAACCTGAAGGGTATGTCGAAAAGGGGAAGGAAGATTATGTGTGCAAGTTAAAGAGATCTTTGTATGGGCTGAAACAATCTCCTCGACAGTGGAATAGGAGATTCGACAAGTTCATGGCACGCATAAGTTTCATTAGAAGTCAGTTCGACCACTGCGTTTACTTCAGATTTCGACCTGGTAATTCATTTGTTATTTTGTTGCTTTATGTGGATGATATTCTCATAGCAAGCAACAATGTTGAAGATGTGATGAGGGTGAAGGCTGAACTCAATAAGGAGTTCGATATGAAGGATCTGGGAGCTGCTTCCAGGATTCTTGGAATTGACATTCGAAGAGATAGAAAGAAGTCGAAGTTATGTCTATCTCAAGAGGCATATCTACGGAAGATTCTTGAAAAGTTTGGTATGTCGAATTCGAAGCCAGTTGTGACTCCAACAAACCCTCAATTCAAGCTGAGTATTGATCAGTGTCCCAGTACTGATGTCGAAAGAGCCTATATGAATAGCATTCCGTATGCTAATATAGTTGGTTCTTTGATGTATGCTATGGTTTGTACTAGACCCGACATAGCATACGCAGTAAGTCTTGTAAGCAGGTACATGGCGAATCCTGGAAAGGCTCACTGGCAAGCATTGAAGTGGATTTTAAGGTACATAAATGGGTCTCTGAATAGAGTCCTAATTTATGGTGGAGCCTTGGGTGAAGATAGTAAAGCAGTAATAGAAGGATATGTCGACTCTGATTATGCAGGTTGTATGGATTCCAGAAAATCTATTTCTGGATATGTTTTCACTATGTTTGGCACTGCAATTAGTTGGAAAGCAACACTTCAGAAGGTTGTTGCTCTATCAACCACTGAAGCGGAGTATATTGCCCTAACTGAAGCTGTGAAAGAAGCATTGTGGCTTGAAGGTTTTGCGAAGGAGCTGAAACTTCAAGGTCGAGGTATCACTGTTAAATGTGATAGTCAAAGTGCAATACACCTGTCGAAGAATTCAGCCTATCATGAGCGAACTAAGCACATTGATGTAAGGCTGCATTTCGTCAGAGGAGTTGTTATACCCCAAAATTTGCCCACTTCTTTTTTCAGGAAAGTTTCAATATGAAAATTAAGAGTCTCATATAAACATGGATTTTTTCAAAATATCCTGACATATGAAGAACTTGGTTTTCAGAATTTTTCTTACACAGTAACTTGGCTTACAGTGGAATTTATTCTTACGCAAACGCCAAATACTGTTCTTTATTACTTCACAAATACTATTTATTTATTTTACAGATAAATAGTACTAACACAGTTCATGCAGGGTTAAATCTTTTTGCAGGCGCAAAAGCAGGAAACTCACACTGTACTGGTCATGTAAATAAATTTTCATGCTTCACACCAAACAAAAACAAAAATAACAACAAAAAAAAAAAAAAAGAAAAAGAAAATTAACTTTGACGGTTGATTTTTCACTTTAACTGCTGCTTCAGTACACGAACAGTCGGTTGACAGACAAACTGCAGACAGTACAATTCACAGTGATTTGTACAATCAATCAAATCAATCATTCACAATTCAAATTTCCAAGATTTTTGTGTTAGAAGTCTTCTGAATATCACATGATTAGCAGAAACTCAACACTGCACAAAAATCAGGTACGCTTAACTGCCTCCTATACAGACAGTCCCTAATCAGGGTTTTTCTTGTTTTAACAGGAGCAACAAGTTTTGAGAGCTCAAATGGATTTCATATACATCCATACATCTCAAAGTACCATCATACAAATTTTCAAACTTCAATTCACTCAGACGCACCGTCAGCAGCTCAAACAGTCAACAGACGACCCGTTTGACCAAAAAAGTCAACTGACAGTCAAAAATGAAATTTTTTGTCAAAGTCCATATTTTGTCAAAGGATTCAACATTTGATCATTGGATGATCACAATTCATCAAGGAAAGATCAAAAATCAACAAAACCCTAAGATTCAAAATTAGGGTTTTTGCCTGAAAAGTCAACTCAACTTTGACTGATCATAACTCTCTCATCCTTCATCCAAAAAATGTCAACCAAAGCTCATTTGAAGGAAATTCAATTATCTTTCAAATGCAATTGATCCCATGGTCATAGCATTCACCATTTGGAAAATATGGCCAAAGACATTACAGGTCATTTTCAAAGTCAACAAAAAGACACTTTTTTCAAATGGACACACAAGGAGAACCAAAAATCATTTTGATATGAGACCAAAGACATTGGTTAGAGGACTCTTTGAGGTTTCCAAAAAGTGCAAGATCTCCTTCATATGACAAAAATTGAAGGATTTACACCTTGTTGAAGTTGGCTAAATTTTGGGAAAATGCATGAAATCAACATTGCTCAAAAATGTTTTTTTTTCCAAATGAGTCCAAGTTTTTATGGTCCAAACATCTTTGCCATGTTACTATGGGCCTCCCACGACCAAGACAAAGCCCACATCTTTATTGGCCATTTTTTGCATAATTTTATCTTACTTTAAGATTAAAATTAAAAGGAAAATGCATGGATAATGGTTGCTTGGCCTCCAAGTATGACTCACTTCAAGGAATCTTCATTTTTTCTGCAAGAATTGAAGAGCAAGACAAGAGCATTGAATGGAGTCAAGCTTGGTCAACAATTCAAAGATTTTTAATATTTTAAAAATCAAACTTTCAACAAAGACAACAAAGCTTCTTAGCTTGAGTTCCAAGCAACTTTGGGCTATAAAAGGAGCATCATACTTCAGCAAAAAAAGGAGACAGACGAAATAGGGCAAGAGATATAGCAAGAAATATCACAAAAATTCTCAAAATTTGCATATACTTTGTAATTTTCAAATTCAAATTTCCAATCAATATTAATACCAATAAACACTTCTAATCATCTCCTCAAACATTATAGAGTAAGATTGAGCTCTAAATATAGACATATGAGAGTCGTATAAAGCACTTAAAGCTCTTCATGTACATATGAGTTTTATTTTCGTTTTTGTATATGCAACTAATTTCACTGCAAACTAACCACCCTAACATCCTTATGGGGACCTATATGTGTGATCTGGGCCTTAGCATGAGTGTTCCAACGTGAGGATCAGGCTCCACCATTAAAACGAGTCCATGAGTGTTTAAGCTTCATCTTCTTCGTATCCATAGCTAGGAGCTTCAAACCTTAAAACAAATGACATATTTGGATTCAGGACACTCTAATTAGTGGATCTGGGTCACTTGTTTCTATTGCTAACTCGTATTTTTTGCAGGTTCATAGGTTGTTAAAAAACTGGAATTTTAACGTCCAAATAGGGGAGGTTAAAAACCCCCGCTATTTGAAGCTGAAAACCTCACTTCTGGAGGTTGAAGACGACCACGCGTCCAAGCGTGGTTCGTCTGACTTTTCAGCGCGCCAAGGTGGCCCTTCCCTCAAATCTTATTCGCTGGTCAATCCAGCGTGGGCCCCTGCAAAGACTTTGAATCCCCTTGGATTCAGTGTACACCATCATACCATGCACCTACAAATCTGTGCCCTTGGATCAATCTCAAAGCCAATCCAACGCCTCACACATGCAAGCTCACCATGCTCCTTCATTAATTGCCACACCAGATCAGTATCCTTATATTTTTAATTTTATTTTCTATTTTTATTTTAGTTTCTTTGATAAATTAATTAAAAATAGTTAAAAACTTCCAAAAATTCCACAAAAAATATTTTAAACTTCTAAAATAATATATTATTTTATGAAACAAAAATATTTTATTTTTCTTCAAAATTTCAATATTTTTCATAATTAATTAGTATGTATTTGTATATTTGCTTATTAATTATTTTAATTAGTCAAAAAAAATCATAAAAAAAAATTGTTCTTTGTGTTAAATATTGTTTATATATCATAAACTAATTTTGTACATATTTAGGATAATTTTCTCTTTAAGTTTTAATTATTTGTGTAATTATTTGCATAATTATGTTTTGATTAACTTAAAATATCCAAAAACAAATTTCAAAAATTCCAAAAAAATTAGTTTTGTTCTAAAATCAATTAACAAACATTTTGTACATATTTTTAAACTTATTTGCTAGGTTTAATCATATTTCCATCTTTTCTTTATTTTAAATTAATTAATAATGCATTAATTATATTTAAAATAAATCACAAAAATACAAAAATATGCCTTTTATTTCTTGCAATTTAAAATTCCTAGATAAATGTATAGGATGTCAAATTCATGTAAATAGGCTAGTTTACATTTCCCGCACAATCGATGTAATAGCGTAGATTTACTTTCTGCACTTTACATTTCCGCATTTTAATTTCCAGCACCCATATAAACTGCGTGTATGTCAAAGATAAAACTGAACCGTCAGATCACTAACTTCAAAGATAAATATCTGAATTCAATCACAATCACATTTGCACCTCCTAGGGTAACCCCTTTTCACTCTTTTCAAAATCAAAGTTACATTTCTACTGTTTCGAGTACAAAATCGAACCTTTTGTTTATATCCGACGAATGGATAGATTTTTAAAGGGAACAAGGATAAAGACCTCCTAACTCAGGGTAGACCTCCTAGTTTGCTTGCTCAAAATCAAAACAAACAAAATTCTCATACACTGTTGTTTTTTTAAAACGAATTTTCCAAAAGACAATATTTTGTATACATCCAAACACGGATCATTACAAAATTAACGATCTTTTCAAAACATCTTTCGAAAGATAAACAAGCATTTGTATATATCCGCACAAGGATCATTACAAATTCTATTTGCAAAGGTATTTCAAAAACACAGGTAAAGCATTCCGAATCAATTGAAAAGTAAAGCAAATGAGCTAAGCAAACTAAAGAGCCCATGGATAACCATGGATACAAAGGGTGCTAACACCTTCCCTTTGTATAACCTACCCCCTTACCCAGAATCTCTCAAAGGTCTTTTTTCTGTTTCTTTTATAAACCTTTCCTTCATTGGATAAAATAAAAGGTCGGTGGCGACTCTGTAAACTTTTTCAAAAGTGACGCGAAAGCGTGCCGATCGACAAAAAAGAGTCAGTTCACGTATCCCACCCACGGAGGGGTATGGCCCGAAAGGACGGTCCACAGAACTGGCGACTCTGCTGGGGAATACAAATTCAAAATGTTTTCAAAAGGGGTTACCTTTAGAGTATAGATCATTTCGATGTTTTCAATTGTTTGATCTGATTGCTTTACTTTTCACAGGTTTGCTTGGGTACTTTGCTTGTGTGAAAGATTCTAACCCGAATCTCGAGATACCTTAAGTATATGACAATAGACCAAGGGAAACTGTACGGCATGTACCGATACGGTTGATCTGGTAGTCATCGTTAGTGTGATACTTTGGTTTATACTGATGTCCCTTGAAAGCGATCAAGGAGTATATTAGGCTTCCGAAGTGTCATTAACACTAATTTGTCTTAGAACCTTTTAGTTGAACTTGACTTGTGGCCTATTAAGTGGCTAGCTTTGAAATTGATCGAAGCTAGTTATCCTCGAGGAATATTCTTGATCGGCCGTCCGAGCGCCGTATTGAGGTGTTGTCTCCAAGGATCATAGAACCCGAATACTATTCTAGGACAGGTTTTCAACCAACTCAACTTCAGAGGGGAGGGTATCACCTATCAACCTCATGCAAGCCTTTAAACCTAAGGCTATTGTTTGATTTGTTTTTGTGTGCCACATGTTTGCATCATAAACACATCATTTTTCACTACACATTTCAAGGATCAAAGAGTTTACTTTTGTTTTTTGCAGGTAATGGCTCCCGCCACCAGAGATTACATCCGAATCAATATCTCAACGGTGCCATCTGAACTCAAAGTCTTGGTAGCAGAATTCCCCAGGAATGCTCAATTCACTGAAAAGCATGGTCACCTACTCCATTTGGTTACCTCAAAGTTTGAAGAAGACATGATACGGGTCCTGTTCCAGTTCTTCGACCCTGAACATCATTGCTTCACATTTCCTGATTACCAGTTGGTACCCACTTTGGAAGAATTCTCTGAATTAATTGGATTACCAATCCGAGATCAATTACCTTTCACTGGTTTAGAAAGAAAACCAAAACCTGAAGTCATTGCTGCTGCTTTACATCTGCAAAAGTCAGAAATCAAATCCAATTGGGAAACAAAGAGTGGAGTTGAGGGTTTGCTTGCCAAATTCTTACTGGAAAAGGCTCGACTACTGCTAGAAAACAAAAGTTATCCAGCTTTTGAAGAAGTTATGGCTCTTTTGATCTATGGGTTGGTTTTGTTCCCTAATTCCGACCAGTTCATAAGTGTACACATCATCAACCTTTTCCTAATTCGCAACCCGGTACCAACATTGCTGGGAGACATCCTACACTCTCTACACACTCGTACCACGAAGAAGCGAGGAACTCTCATGTGCTGTATACCACTGCTGGCTAGGTGGTTTACATGTCATCTTCCCCGATCAGTACTGAGAAATGAACAAAGAGCACAATGGTCTTACAGAATCATGTCTTTATCTCATTCAGATATCCGATGGAACAACTTCTTTCAAAGAGACATTACTATCATTGATCATTGTGGAGAATACCCTAATGTGCCACTCCTTGGCATTAAAGGAGGTATCACTTACAATCCCTCTCTAGCTCTACGCCAATTCGGATATGCAAGAAGCAACGGTCCTCATGACATGATTATCCGTGGCATTGTGTTTGATTACGAGAATGATTCTCACAGACACCGACGAAGATTCATACAGGCTTGGGACAGTGTCTATAGAATAGAAAGCAAAACTCTGGGGCAATGGAATTCTATTCCTATGGAACTTTACCTCAGATGGGTGCGTACTCATGCTCAAAAACTCATGATGCCCTATCCCGCTGTTCTACCTGTGACTATCGAATCAGAAGTCGAAGGTTACGAACCTCAAGTTATTCTACACCCGGATATGCCAACTGACTTGGAAGAGTTGCAAAAATCCTGGGTTCAACTCAAAGAGGAAAGAGACACCTTCAAAGAACACTGTCAGGACTATGAGAGAAGGCTATTCGAGCTCACCAGACAGCTTCAAGAAGAACAAAGAATCAACGCATTCCTGGGGACAAAGAAAAAGCGCCCACGGGAGACCTGAAAGATCATTTATTTTATTTTCTGTCTTGTAAGCCCAAATGAGGCAAAGAAAAAAGAATAAATTGATTAACTAACGTTTGTTGCTTCTTTAACAAATCTAGACTCTATGATCCTTGAAAACATTGCACACATGCATTCACATGCATTGCATACACATTGCATTTCATACATTGCATTTCATACATTGCATTCATATACATTGCATACACATTGCATACATGGCATCCAGTCATACACATTTCATAACAGGTTCTCATGACGGGTTTCTCATCTCTTCGCTGTTTATTTCAGTCAGAAGAGATGGAATCTGAGGCAAGCATCAAGAATCTCGAAGTACAGAATGCCCAAGTTCAAGTGGCAATTCTGGAACTGGCAAAGGGGCAACAAGAGCTGAAAGCCCTGATACTCAAGAAGAAGAAGAAGCCCAAAGAATCTGCAGGCTTGAGTTACCTGAGAAGGAAGATCAAGATCCCTGTCAAAAAGATCAAAAAGCCACCAATCCCTGAAATAGTCGGTGATGGTGAACAAGAAGATAATCAAAGCAACCAGGGTTCTGCTAAACCCTCTCTCTCTTCAAATGAAGAAGAAGATCATTCTGGAGACGAACAGGATGATGACAAATACCAACAGTTGGAGGATCGTATGAAAGCTATGGAAATACAAAAAATACCTGGCTTAGATTTCAATGATCTGGGACTCGTGTCGGATGTTGTCATCCCTCCAAAATTCAAAGTTCCAACCTTTGCAAAGTATGATGGAGTTTCTTGTCCAAAACTACATTTGAGATCTTATGTGAGGAAGATACAACCTCATACAACAGATAACAAATTGTGGATTCACTTTTTCCAAGAAAGTCTGTCAGGTACACAACTCGAATGGTACTACCAGCTAGAAAATACCAAGGTTCATACTTGGGAAGAATTAGCTGCTGCTTTTTACAAACAGTACCAATACAATGCTGATCTTACACCCACTCGTACTCAATTGCGAGGCATGTCTATGGGACCAAAAGAAAGTTTCAAAGAGTATGCACAAAAGTGGAGAGATATGGCTGGAAGGGTTCAACCACCCTTATCTGATCGCGAACTAGTCGACATGTTCATGGGCACTTTAACTGGCCCATTCTATAGCCATTTGCTGGGAAGTTCATCATCAGGTTTCACTGACCTAATACTGACCGGAGAACGTGTCGAAAGTGGCATTCGAAATGGAAAAATTCAAGTAGGATCCTCCTCTGGTACTACAAAAAGGCCCATCAGAAATGAGGTCAATACAGCGCAAATTCAGACAAGTCACAAAAGTGATCAGCATCAATCTGTAGGGGCAGTTATGATCTCCGCATCTGCACCTCAAAAAGATCAACAGCCAAAATATACGCATCGACCAGATGCACCAAGAAGAACTTTCACCAAAATCAACATGCCAATCTCTCAGGCATTGCAGCACTTGCTTAAAGCGGATCTGATCACATTAAGGGGTCCTCCGAAGAATGTCAATACTTCTTCTCTGAATTATCGCCCTGATGCAACATGTGCCTATCATTCGAACTGTCCAGGACATGACGCAGATCACTGCTGGGCCCTGAAAAATAAAATCCAAGACATGATAGATGCTGGAGAAATTGAGTTCGATCCTCCAGAAACTCCAAATGTCATCACAGCACCTATGCCAAAGCATGACAAAACTGTTAATGCTATCATAGACACAGTTTACATTTATGATGTGAACGAAGTATCAATTCCACTCCTCGAAGTCAAAAGAAAGTTCATCCAAGCTGGTTACTTTCCAGGTTGTGATCCCGACTGCTTTTATTGCTCACGCCAACCCAATGGTTGTGAAAATCTAAAGATGGGAATTCAAAAACACATGGATCGCCATATCATTATGTTTGAGAGGCTCCCTTCTATGGACATGTTGGGCAAAGTCTTTGCCAACGGGATAAGAATGGAAGACGTCTCAGTGATCTCCAGCTTACCATTCAAAATCTCTACCAAGGCTCCATTCAAACTTTCTGCTACACTCAAAGTGGCATCAGTAGTCATTGCTAGACCAACTCCATTTCCATACTCCTCAGACAAAGCTGTCCCATGGGGATATGACACTAATGTTTACATTCATGGAGTTAAGCAGGATCCCTCGACTAAAGAGGACGCAACACTAACTACTTCAGCTGTAAGTAACATTGCAGGCACTAGCAAGATCACGAGAAGTGGAAGAATCTTTTCACCAGAAATTTCTCCAAATATTGCTGCTAGTCCAATCCAGGTTCCAATTCCTATTCCAGATATCAACACTCGAGGCAAAGAGCCACTGATCAAACCAGTTCAAAATCCGGTAGAGATCACTGCTGAGGATCCATCAAAGCAAGAGATGGACGAAATATTGAAAATCATCTGCAAAAGTGATTACAATATTGTCGAACAACTAGGGCATACTGCTTCAAAAATCTCAATGTTATCTCTGCTAAAATATTCAGAAGCTCATGCTAAAGCTCTAATGAAGTTCCTTCAAGCTGCGCATGTGCCTCAAGAAATCCCAATCGACCAATTTGAGAATTGTGTCGCCAGTCTTACAGTGCCCAATGGTCTTGGTTTCTCTGATGTGGATCTAACTCCTGCTGGAAGAAATCACAACAAGGCCCTGCACATCTCTATCGAATGCAACGGCACCACTCTGTCTCATGTGCTAATAGACAATGGTTCCTCTCTAAACGTGTTACCAAAGGTAATACTGGAAAAACTTGACTTCAAAGGAGTTGTGCTACAACCAAGTGATGTGGTTGTAAGAGCCTTCGATGGGTCAACAAGAACGGTGTACGGAGAAGTTAAGCTCCCAATCAGAGTGGGCTCTCAAACTTTCGATGTTATCTTTTCCGTAATAGACGTTCTTCCAACATACTCCTGTTTACTAGGACGCCCTTGGATACATGGGGCAAACGCTGTAACTTCTACCCTGCATCAGAAGTTAAAATACCCAGTAAAAGGAAAGGTTGTCACAGTCTATGGCGAAGAAGAATATATGGTCAGTCACTTGAGCAACGACAAGTATGTTGAGATGGAGGGCGAATCCATCGAAACTCCGTATCAAGCTTTTGAGGTTGTATCTCCAGATATCTCTACCACCAAGCATATTCCTGCTACTCCAGCTACAACTATGGCTTCTCTCAAAGATGCCAAAGCCATGATTGAACAGGGTGATCGCACAGTATGGGGACAACTCCCTGATATACCCTACAAGTCCGACAAGCTAGGTCTGGGCTATAATGGTGAAAATCAAAAGAATGATCAAAATCCTCGCTCTGAAGGGTTAATATCACACTTCGCCAGCCAAGAAGTAAACGCCATTGATGATGAAGGGACATACTTGAACCACATCATTCAGCCATATCCAGACGAAATTCCACCCATTACCATGGGAATGTGGGATGCTGTGGGAGGACCAAATGACGGTTACAACTACCAGTATATCACACCTCAGAATTCTTACATTGCTCTGGAAGATCTTACTCCAACAGAAGAGGGTAATCAAAATGACGGAAGTATCACAAGTCCCGTCACTCAGCAATATCAAAATCCACCCAAAGAAGTATGGGACACGCTAGGAGAACCCAGCGGCAAATACGACTATATGGTGAAATATTCCGCTCCTCCGAGCTTTTCAACTCCCATCAAAGACATTGTCCCGACTGGATGGGACGAACAGTACGACGACAACTTCGCTCTTGAAGAAGCCAGGAAGATGCCAAACAACGAAGGTTATTTTCTGTCACAGTACACTCCTTATCAGGATGCACAAGTCTCTATTCAAAACATCATTCCTACTGCATGGGACGGCCTTATCGAGCATCTCGCTCAGCCAATAGAGGGACCTCCACCTGGATTCTCATATCCAACAAATCATCCAACTTATCCTGAAGAATTACCTACGCATTTTCCCACTAGCGGAATCAATGCTACGGAAGACGAAAAGAACAACTGCAACTGGAACAGCTGGGCGCTCCCTGCTAACAACGGTGGATTGAACAACTGGAAAGCAGAGGATGTGATCTCCTTTGATCAGGAGTAAATGCCATTTCCTGTTTTCTTTGTGTATATTGTGCAAAGATAAAAGTGGTTCCTGAACAATCGAACCATGAGCTTGAAAGCCGTGTGCCTTAGCACAACGGTCCTTCTACAAAAAGGGTTTGTCATATCATGATTATGTGCATTCAATAAAATCATGGGATGCTTGCATGTTCAAAATTTTGTGATCCTTTTTTCTTTCTTTATTCGCTTTCAAATAGCTATGTTTTTCTCTTCATACACACTCACATATCTACCATGCAGATTCACATACACGCTGGATCCAGTCAATAACGACTCTGCTATTGCCCGTCATGACTTTGAAAATCCGATCTACCAAACTGAGGACGAAAGTGAGGAAGATTGTGAAGTGCCAAGAGAAATTGCAAGACTTCTAGAACAAGAAGAAAAAGCCATACAGCCTCATGAGGAGCCGATTGAGGTCATCAACTTGGGCAATGACGAAGAAAAGAAAGAGGTCAGAATTGGGGCTGACTTAGAAAACAGTGTCAAGCAAAGACTGATTCAATTGTTGCAAGACTACGCCGAGATATTCGCCTGGTCTTATCAAGATATGCCTGGCCTTGACACGGACATTGTAGTTCATCGCCTGCCAATCAAAGAAGGAAGCACTCCGGTCAAACAGAGACTGCGAAGGAGTAAGCCTGATATGTCAAAAAAGATCAAAGACGAGGTTGAAAAACAATTCAATGCCGGATTCCTAAAAGTTGTAAGTTATCCTCCTTGGATAGCTAACATCGTGCCTGTACCCAAAAAAGACGGGAAAGTCAGAATGTGTGTAGACTACAGAGATCTGAACCGGGCAAGCCCTAAAGATGATTTCCCTTTACCGCACATCGATGTACTAGTTGACAATACCGCACAATGCAAGGTATTCTCCTTTATGGACGGATTCTCAGGGTACAATCAAATCAAGATGGCACCCGAAGACATGGAAAAAACAACCTTCACAACTCCCTGGGGAACCTTTTGTTACAAAGTAATGCCCTTTGGTCTAAAAAATGCTGGAGCTACCTACCAACGAGCAATGGTAACACTATTTCATGATATGATTCATCAGGAAATAGAGGTGTATGTCGATGACATGATCGCAAAATCCAACACCGAAGAAGAACATTTGAGTCATTTACACAAGCTGTTTGACAGACTCAAGAAATACAGATTGCGACTGAACCCGAACAAGTGTACCTTTGGAGTAAGATCCGGTAAACTCTTAGGTTTCATCGTCAGCAGTAAAGGTATTGAGGTTGATCCTGCCAAGGTCAAAGCCATTCAAGAAATGCCTATACCCCGTACCGAGAAACAAGTCAGAGGATTCTTGGGACGTCTAAACTACATAGCCAGATTCATTGCCCATATGACTCCTACTTGTGTGCCAATCTTCAAATTACTGAAGAAAGATCAAGTGGAAAGATGGAATGACAAATGCCAGTTAGCCTTTGATAAAATCAAAGAATACCTTCAAAAACCGCCAATCTTGTTACCTCCTGTGGAAGGCAGACCTCTGATAATGTACCTAACTGTGTTAGAAGATTCAATGGGGTGTGTACTCGGACAACATGACGATTCCGGTCGAAAGGAGCACGCAATCTACTATCTTAGCAAAAAGTTTACCGATTGTGAAACAAGATACTCACTACTCGAAAAAACTTGCTGTGCCTTAGCATGGGCGGCTCGCCGACTAAGACAGTATATGCTAAATCACACCACTTTCCTGATCTCCAAGATGGATCCAATCAAATACGTGTTCGAAAAACCTGCTCTCTCTGGAAGGATTGCAAGATGGCAAATGATCCTAACAGAATATGACATTCAATACACTTCGCAAAAAGCAATCAAAGGAAGTGTGGTAGCTGATCATTTAGCTCATCAAGCAGTAGATGATTATCAGGCATTGAACTTTGACTTCCCAGACGAAGACATTATGCTAGTCAATGACTACAAACAACCAGGATCCCGATGGACTATGGTTTTTGACGGAGCTTCTAATGCGCTCGGCAATGGCATCGGAGCTGTGATCATTTCCCCCACAGGAGGTCATACACCCTTCACCGCCAGATTGTGTTTCAATTGCACCAACAATATAGCCGAATACGAAGCATGCATTCTGGGTCTCAAAGCTGCAATTGATCTAAAAATCAAATTCCTTGAAGTCTACGGAGACTCGGCCTTGGTAATCTACCAAGTCAAAGGGGAATGGGACACAAAGCACCCAAATCTAATTCCATACAAAGAACATGTGTTGAGTTTGATTCCTTACTTCGAGGAGATCACTTTCGAACACATCCCACGCGAAGAAAATCAACTAGCTGATGCCTTAGCTACCATGTCATCCATGTTCAAAGTCAATTGGGACGACGAAGCTCCTATGATCACCATTTACAGGCAAGACGAACCAGCCTATTGCAATGAGATCGATACCAAACAAATGGAAGACAAATCATGGTTCCATGAAATACAAAGGTATCTCGAAACCCAGGAGTACCCTGAAGGGGCATCTATTAACGACAGAAAGTTTCTAAGGAGATTTGCCTCCAAATTCTTCCTAAGCAATGGAACTTTGTACAAGCGCAACCATGACTCGACTTTACTTCGTTGCGTAAACAAGAAGGAAGCAGAACAAATCATGGAAGACATACACAATGGTACCTTCGGTACTCATTCCAACGGACATACAATGGCTAAAAAGATCTTGAGAGCAGGTTACTACTGGTCTACCATGGAGACAGATTGCCATCATCATTCCAAAACTTGTCACAAATGCCAGATATATGCCGACAAAGTGCATGTACCTCCAGTTCCATTAAACGTTCTGACGGCTCCTTGGCCTTTCGCAATGTGGGGTATTGATATGATTGGAGAAATCAAACCTACTGCTTCCAACGGACATCGCTTTATCCTGGTCGCTATTGACTACTTCACAAAGTGGGTAGAGGCAGCTTCATATGCTTCTGTCACCAAGAATGTGGTAGCCAGGTTTATCAAGCACAATCTCATTTGTCGGTACGGCATCCCCGAAAGGATCATCACTGACAATGGCACGAATCTAAACAACAAAATGATTACTGAACTCTGCACGCAGTTCCAGATCAAACATCATAATTCTTCTCCATATCGACCAAAGATGAACGGCGCTGTCGAAGCCGCCAACAAAAACATCAAGAAAATCATACAAAAGATGACAGTAACCTACAAAGACTGGCATGAGATGTTACCTTTTGCTCTTCATGGTTATCGCACATCTGCGCGTACTTCAACAGGGGCAACTCCATTCTCGTTAGTCTACGGTATGGAAGCAGTTCTCCCAATCGAAATCCAGATTCCTTCCTTAAGGATCATGAAAGAAGCCGATCTAGACGAAGACGATTGGATTCAAACTCGATTCGACCAAATACACTTGATCGATGAGAAAAGACTTGCAGCTATCTGTCATGGCCAGCTATACCAAAAGCGCATGATCAAAGCATTCAACAAGAAAGTCAAAAGTCAAGCATACCAAACTGGTGGCTTGGTTATCAAACGCATCATCTTACCACAAGGTGATCCCAGAGGCAAATGGACCCCCACCTACGAGGGACCATTCATAATCAAGAAAATATTCTCCGGCGGTGCCATGTTGCTTACCACCATGGATGGCGAGGATTTCCCACACCCTGTGAATGCGGACATAGTCAAAAAGTACTTTGCTTAAAAAAAAAAAATACAGCTCGCTAAGTTGAAAACCTGAAAGGGCAACTTAGGCAAAAATGAGCGTCTCGGTGGATTGAAAACCCGAAAGGGCGATCCAGGCAAAAATTAGAGACAAAACAAATACAATCCCGGTAGGCTGAAAACCTGAAAGGGCAGCCTAGGCAAAAATTAGGGAATAAAGCATACAACTATGTCCCGCTCAGCTGCCTACTCACCGACAAGGTTCAACACCTCAAAGACACCGATCAGTCCAATCACTTTCTTCCAACAAGTGAGGGATGAGATGCTCGAAGACAGATTGGCAATAGCAGAATTGAAACTTGACTGGATCGTTCTCACATAGCTATTTCTTTTCATAAATACTTTTCAAAACTTTCTGACAATTTCCTACTTCTAGGATTGTTGTCTCCCTATACTAATCCGCCTATCACGGCACCTTTTCAAAAATCAATGCAGCTTATAACTAACATTTTCATTTTTTCTGTTTTGAATACGCGAGCATCCCAATGATATTTTGAATGAACATATGCATTTGAATATGATTGATGTTTACCAGGAAAAACAGGAATAGCATTCCGGACATGTCCCAATTATTTGGACATTATCCTAAACCAGCATCAGAAGGAAGTTTCCCCAATGGAGACACATTCCTCAACAAATCCCTCAAAAAGATTTTTCTTTCGAAAGAAGTCTTATTCCCCAGCAGGGTTGTTCCAGATTACTGTCTTCAGAAGGTGTGATCTCCGCACCCAAACTTGGTCAGATAGTGCATCGAAGGATTATGCATCTTCCTCATTCCCACTCCAAAGGGCGTCACAGTCCGAACTCTCAAAACTACTGTTCATCCCCGAGCAGTAATCAAAGATCCTTCAATAGAACATCCTGGTTCTCAAAGAATTTCCCCAACCCAGGGTACTCAAGCGAGACAGAAGATCATCAACAACCACGATGCCTTCACTTCCAAATGGCTAGCAGGGATTTATTTTCCCAATCACAATGCCTTCATTTCTTGACGACTAAGCTGGGATTTATTTTCCCAATCAGGAGCTTGACACGCTCTAAGCTGCATAAACCATGCATCACATTCACACTCATATTCACATTCACAATCATGCATCATACGCATATTCATACACAACATAACTTGCATATTTCTCCTCTAGCTCGAGGATCTCATATCATACATGCATCATAGACATCGCATATTATTAACTTGATTTTTCAGGTAGACAGATGTCTTCAGCAAAGATGTTCTCACTCACATGCAGTGTTCATCCTGAATCTTATTCAGACAAGCAGTCCTTTCAGATACAATCAAACCAAAGATTCACTCTGAAGAACTCTCATTCTCAACTCATTTATCATCTAACATTGCTAGTCTAAGGCGATACCTCAGACGGTTCCAGAACGATCTAGCATTTCAGATCTAAGGCGAAACCTCAGACGGTTCCAGAACGATCTAACATTGCAGATCTAAAGTGATACCTCAAACGGTTCCACAATGATCAACTTTCAAATCCTTCATCAAGATATAATCAACAGATTCATTCTGATGAACAAACCATCAACACATTGTCCAGGTGGCATCCGAAAGCCCATCTCAGGTAATGTTTCAATCTGCCAACAATATTTCACAGACAACATTCAAATGCAACTTCCAACATCTCTGCTGATCAAGGTAAGTGCAAATTTTCAGGGCATCTATTTATTCAATCATCTTCTACCCTCAGATTTCAGACAATCTCTTCAGGTTTAAGAAGATTGAATAGGGGCAACTGTTATACCCCAAAATTTGCCCACTTCTTTTTTCAGGAAAGTTTCAATATGAAAATTAAGAGTCTCATATAAACATGGATTTTTTCAAAATATCCTGACATATGAAGAACTTGGTTTTCAGAATTTTTCTTACACAGTAACTTGGCTTACAGTGGAATTTATTCTTACGCAAACGCCAAATACTGTTCTTTATTACTTCACAAATACTATTTATTTATTTTACAGATAAATAGTACTAACACAGTTCATGCAGGGTTAAATCTTTTTGCAGGCGCAAAAGCAGGAAACTCACACTGTACTGGTCATGTAAATAAATTTTCATGCTTCACACCAAACAAAAACAAAAATAACAACAAAAAAAAAAAAAAAAAAAGAAAATTAACTTTGACGGTTGATTTTTCACTTTAACTGCTGCTTCAGTACACGAACAGTCGGTTGACAGACAAACTGCAGACAGTACAATTCACAGTGATTTGTACAATCAATCAAATCAATCATTCACAATTCAAATTTCCAAGATTTTTGTGTTAGAAGTCTTCTGAATATCACATGATTAGCAGAAACTCAACACTGCACAAAAATCAGGTACGCTTAACTGCCTCCTATACAGACAGTCCCTAATCAGGGTTTTTCTTGTTTTAACAGGAGCAACAAGTTTTGAGAGCTCAAATGGATTTCATATACATCCATACATCTCAAAGTACCATCATACAAATTTTCAAACTTCAATTCACTCAGACGCACCGTCAGCAGCTCAAACAGTCAACAGACGACCCGTTTGACCAAAAAAGTCAACTGACAGTCAAAAATGAAATTTTTTGTCAAAGTCCATATTTTGTCAAAGGATTCAACATTTGATCATTGGATGATCACAATTCATCAAGGAAAGATCAAAAATCAACAAAACCCTAAGATTCAAAATTAGGGTTTTTGCCTGAAAAGTCAACTCAACTTTGACTGATCATAACTCTCTCATCCTTCATCCAAAAAATGTCAACCAAAGCTCATTTTGAAGGAAATTCAATTATCTTTCAAATGCAATTGATCCCATGGTCATAGCATTCACCATTTGAAAAATATGATCAAAGACATTACAGGTCATTTTCAAAGTCAACAAAAAGACACTTTTTTCAAAAGGACACACAAGGAGAACCAAATATCATTTTGACATGAGACCAAAGACATTGGTTAGAGGACTCTTTGAGGTTTCCAAAAAGTGCAAGATCTCCTTCATATGACAAAAATTGAAGGATTCACACCTTGTTGAAGTTGGCTAAATTTTGGGAAAATGCATGAAATCAACATTGCTCAAAAATGTTTTTTTTCCAAAAGATGCCAAGTTTTTATGGTCCAAACATCTTTGCCATGTTACTATGGGCCTCCCACGACCAAGACAAAGCCCACATCTTTATTGGCCATTTTTTGCATAATTTTATCTTACTTTAAGATTAAAATTAAAAGGAAAATGCATGGATAATGGTTGCTTGGCCTCCAAGTATGACTCACTTCAAGGAATCTTCATTTTTTCTGCAAGAATTGAAGAGCAAGACAAGAGCATTGAATGGAGTCAAGCTTGGTCAACAATTCAAAGATTTTTAATATTTTAAAAATCAAACTTTCAACAAAGACAACAAAGCTTCTTAGCTTGAGTTCCAAGCAACTTTGGGCTATAAAAGGAGCATCATACTTCAGCAAAAAAAGGAGACAGGAAATAGGGCAAGGATATAGCAAGAAATATCACAAAAATTCTCAAAATTTGCATATACTTTGTAATTTTCAAATTCAAATTTCCAATCAATATCAATACCAATAAACACTTCTAATCATCTCCTCAAACATTATAGAGTAAGATTGAGCTCTAAATATAGACATATGAGAGTCGTATAAAGCACTTAAAGCTCTTCATGTACATATGAGTTTTATTTTCGTTTTTGTATATGCAACTAATTTCACTGCAAACTAACCACCCTAACATCCTTATGGGGACCTATATGTGTGATCTGGGCCTTAGCATGAGTGTTCCAACGTGAGGATCAGGCTCCACCATTAAAACGAGTCCATGAGTGTTTAAGCTTCATCTTCTTCGTATCCATAGCTAGGAGCTTCAAACCTTAAAACAAATGACATATTTGGATTCAGGACACTCTAATTAGTGGATCTGGGTCACTTGTTTCTATTGCTAACTCGTATTTTTTGCAGGTTCATAGGTTGTTAAAAAACTGGAATTTTAACGTCCAAATAGGGGAGGTTAAAAACCCCCGCTATTTGAAGCTGAAAACCTCACTTCTGGAGGTTGAAGACGACCACGCGTCCAAGCGTGGTTCGTCTGACTTTTCAGCGCGCCAAGGTGGCCCTTCCCTCAAATCTTATTCGCTGGTCAATCCAGCGTGGGCCCCTGCAAAGACTTTGAATCCCCTTGGATTCAGTGTACACCATCATACCATGCACCTACAAATCTGTGCCCTTGGATCAATCTCAAAGCCAATCCAACGCCTCACACATGCAAGCTCACCATGCTCCTTCATTAATTGCCACACCAGATCAGTATCCTTATATTTTTAATTTTATTTTCTATTTTTATTTTAGTTTCTTTGATAAATTAATTAAAAATAGTTAAAAACTTCCAAAAATTCCACAAAAAATATTTTAAACTTCTAAAATAATATATTATTTTATGAAACAAAAATATTTTATTTTTCTTCAAAATTTCAATATTTTTCATAATTAATTAGTATGTATTTGTATATTTGCTTATTAATTATTTTAATTAGTCAAAAAATCATAAAAAAAATTGTTCTTTGTGTTAAATATTGTTTATATATCATAAACTAATTTTGTACATATTTAGGATAATTTTCTCTTTAAGTTTTAATTATTTGTGTAATTATTTGCATAATTATGTTTTGATTAACTTAAAATATCCAAAAACAAATTTCAAAAATTCCAAAAAAATTAGTTTTGTTCTAAAATCAATTAACAAACATTTTGTACATATTTTTAAACTTATTTGCTAGGTTTAATCATATTTCCATCTTTTCTTTATTTTAAATTAATTAATAATGCATTAATTATATTTAAAATAAATCACAAAAATACAAAAATATGCCTTTTATTTCTTGCAATTTAAAATTCCTAGATAAATGTATAGGATGTCAAATTCATGTAAATAGGCTAGTTTACATTTCCCGCACAATCGATGTAATAGCGTAGATTTACTTTCTGCACTTTACATTTCCGCATTTTAATTTCCAGCACCCATATAAACTGCGTGTATGTCAAAGATAAAACTGAACCGTCAGATCACTAACTTCAAAGATAAATATCTGAATTCAATCACAATCACATTTGCACCTCCTAGGGTAACCCCTTTTCACTCTTTTCAAAATCAAAGTTACATTTCTACTGTTTCGAGTACAAAATCGAACCTTTTGTTTATATCCGACGAATGGATAGATTTTTAAAGGGAACAAGGATAAAGACCTCCTAACTCAGGGTAGACCTCCTAGTTTGCTTGCTCAAAATCAAAACAAACAAAATTCTCATACACTGTTGTTTTTTAAAACGAATTTTCCAAAAGACAATATTTTGTATACATCCAAACACGGATCATTACAAAATTAACGATCTTTTCAAAACATCTTTCGAAAGATAAACAAGCATTTGTATATATCCGCACAAGGATCATTACAAATTCTATTTGCAAAGGTATTTCAAAAACACAGGTAAAGCATTCCGAATCAATTGAAAAGTAAAGCAAATGAGCTAAGCAAACTAAAGAGCCCATGGATAACCATGGATACAAAGGGTGCTAACACCTTCCCTTTGTATAACCTACCCCCTTACCCAGAATCTCTCAAAGGTCTTTTTTCTGTTTCTTTTATAAACCTTTCCTTCATTGGATAAAATAAAAGGTCGGTGGCGACTCTGTAAACTTTTTCAAAAGTGACGCGAAAGCGTCCGATCGACAAAAAAGAGTCAGTTCACGTATCCCACCCACGGAGGGGTATGGCCCGAAAGGACGGTCCACAACCACCATGAAAAGTCTTCTGGTACAAGTGGTTGTGCTGTTCAATGATTAGAGAAGGTGCATTTGTAAGATTAGTACTTCTACGCTCAAATTAGTATTTGAGACAGATTGAACTATTGCAAGTATGTGTAGTGAATATCCGGACGTGAATCAGCTCACATTATATAGGTATGACAATTAGAATTGTCATGGTTGATCCGGCGTGAATTTCGAAGGATTGTTAGAGAAAATTTCTTTACCCACCTCCTAACCTTCTTGGTCACCTCTGGAGAATTTACAAAAATACCCCTTGTTTCGGAAGTTCATTTTCGAAAACGTACTTTTATTGGAAAAAAAGGTGTTTTCGGAAATGCATCTCCGAAAAGGTGAATATTTTAATGAAAAATATTGATTTCGGAGATGCATCTCCGAAATAAAGTTGTTTTTCAGAAAATTGGTGTATTCAGAAGTTCATCTCCGAATTCACCCCCCTTGGAGGAATTCGGAAATGCACTTCCGAAATAAGGTCTAGACAGAAGAAAAATAACAAACAAGAACGATTCGCTTTATTTAATCGGATGAAGCTTACATCGATCACATTACATAAGATTAAAGTTACATATTGTTAAACACGGGTAGGTGAGGATGAGTCAACATTTTGATAACGTCGGCCCCCGATCTTTGAAGTTTCGTGTAACACCCTTCTAAACCCCGCGGAATTTAACATTAAAATCAGAGTAAAACATGAAGAAGAGTATTACAACGCCAACAAAATAAACAATATTCATGTCATGCCATACAGGAACGATAAACCAAAAATTATTCAGGTAGCATGTTAACACAGCGGAATATTCTTAACAACTGAATAATCAAACATCTGGAGTCGAAGACTCATAATTCAACCACAAACCATAAACAAAACAGAAGTTTATCAGCCAATTCTAAAATAACGTTCCCGGTGTTACACGACCAGAGCATGACACTGACCCAACTGACTCTAACGAACTACTTGACGAGCTAATCCTCACCAAGTACACAAGCTACTCCTCAATCTGAAAAATAACAACAGTAAGGGTGAGTTTCATTCGCATTAACAAATGTTATAGGTATATAAACAATGCAACTTCATCCATACATTATTCACCCAAATCAATTATATTCAGATAATATAGCAACATTCATACAAATACACACAAATCATAACATTGGACAACTTCCATTCATGTTACAATTATACACAACAACCTAATGCAATGCAACTAAATGCATGTGGTACCAAACATGGGATAACCCATCTCACCGATCCACCACCATAAAGATTCGGCTACTTCTCTCACCAATTCCACACAATGGGAATTAGCTACCGCTGTCCCACCACCATAAGGGATACAGCCCGCAACATGATTATGAAATGCATGCATCACATACCGCATGCTAATCATCAACACCAAACAACTGAACAGTCATAATCATCAACCAATGCAATAACGATATAATCCACCATAACCAATCAAATCAAGTGTTTAAATTAAATTCGAGTCACAACTCAAACACTGTTTTATTGCATATCTCACTGAATTAGTCTCACTATGTTCGAAACGGCACATCAAACAGACTAACAGTTAAAAAGTTATACATTGTTAAACTTTAACAAAAAAATCCAAACAGCACAGCACGCGGCGCCAACATCCACACGCGGCGCGAGACGAGGAAAAGTTACGCCTTCGCGGCGCCAACACCTACACGCGGCGCGACGCGAGGAAAAAGTTACGCCTTCGCGGCGCCAACACAGGTACGCGGCGCGACCTGTGCGTATCAAAACATCTTGCCATTCAGTCCACCTGTTCGCGGCGCCACCCTGTGCACGCGGCGCGAACCGGTGATTTCAGAAATCCCAACCTGCAGAAAACAGCATTCTATGCCTCCCAAATACTCTCAAATCATACCAGTACGAATTTCAGCAGAATAAACCACACATACGACATAAAATGCACGTTTACACATACTTCTAATCATGTTTAACATCATTGTTCATCACCAATCATCATTCACAACCTAAATTGAATCAAAGTTCTATAAACCCCAAAACCCCAAACCCGACATATAATCCAATTCGAAATCCTAACATACAAATTCCATCGAATCATTCATACATCCCATAATAGAGGTTAATGAGAAGAATCCCCCCTTACCTCGATGTCGAATTCTTGAATGCTCTTCCTCTTCGCACTTGCTCTTCTCCCAATTTCACGTTCAATCTCCTCTGCTCCCTTTTGGTTCTTTTTTCACAAAAATACTCCTCTTTTCTATTTTTATGAAAATATAACTTTATTTTAGAAAAAGGGCTTTGCAACTGATACACCCCCCAACTGCTACTTACAACACTGGCCCATTAGCCTTATTTCATCCCTATTCCCAAATAATTCCACTTAATTCTAATATTTAATAAAAAATTAATTAAATTAAATAAAGAATTTTATGGGGTGTTACAACCCTCCCCCACTAGAAAAGTTTTCGTCCTCGAAAACATACCTTAGGCAAAGAGTTCTGGGTAGGAGTCCTTCATTTGGCTCTCCAATTCCCATGTAACATTTCCACCGGCTGGTCCTCCCCAAGCTACTCTGACCAACGCTATCTCCTTGCCACGCAATTGTTTCACCTTCCGATCTTCAATCCTCGTAGGCAAAGCTTCAACTGTCAGATTATCCTTTACCTGTACATCATCCACTTGGATAACATGTGACGGATCAGCAATGTATTTCCTCAACTGCGACACATGGAATACATCATGCAGATTCGCAAGTGTCGGTGGTAACGCAATGCGATACGCCACCTCTCCCACTCTTTCTGAAATCTGAAACGGACCAATAAAACGCGGAGTTAATTTCCTTGACTTTAGAGCTCGTCCGATACCAGTCATAGGTGTAACTCTCATAAACACGTGATCTCCTTCTTGAAACTCAAGAGTTCTTCGTCTCTTGTCATGATAACTCTTCTGACGACTCTGAGAAGCCTTCATCTTCTCCTGAATCATCTTAATCTTTTCTGTCGTTTCTTGAACAATCTCTGGTCCAATCACCGCACTTTCGCCAGATTCATACCAACATAAAGGCGTTCTACATCTCCGACCATACAAAGCTTCAAACGGAGCCATACCAATGCTCGAGTGAAAACTATTATTGTAGGTAAATTCGATCAAGGGTAGATAACTATCCCAAGTACCACTCCTTTCCAACACACAAGCACGCAATAAATCCTCTAGCGATTGGATAGTTCTTTCTGTCTGTCCGTCCGTCTGCGGATGATAAGCAGAACTCAATCTCAGCTTAGTACCCAAAGCCTTCTGCAACCCTTCCCAAAATTTGGATGTAAACCTTGGATCTCTATCTGACACGATACTCGAAGGAATACCATGTAAACTCACTATCTTCTCAATGTACAATTGAGCCAGCTTCTCCATCGAGTAATCCATTCTCATTGGTATAAAGTGAGCAGACTTAGTCAACCTATCCACTATGACCCAAATGGCTTCATAGTTCTTCACCGTTCTCGGCAATCCAGAAACAAAATCCATAGATATACTATCCCACTTCCATTCCGGAATAAATAACGGTTGCATAGCTCCATATGGTTTCTGATGCTCAACCTTCGACTTCTGACAAGTTAAACAAGCATAGACGAATTCAGCTATTTCTTTCTTCATTCCAGGCCACCAAAACAGCTTCTTCAAATCATGATACATCTTGGTCGCACCAGGATGTATACTCAATCCACTACGATGTCCTTCTTCGAGAATACTCTTCCTCAATTCAGAAACATTAGGAACACAAACACGATTACCAAACCTTATAATACCATTCTCGTCGATTCTGAATTCACCTCCCTTGCCTTGGTTAATTAGAGTCAATTTATCCACTAACTCTACATCAACTTTCTGACCTTCTCGAATCTCTTCCAGAATGCCACTAGTCAACTTCAGCATGCCCAACTTAACACTGACAGAAGTGTCTTCGCATACTAAACTCAAATCTCGGAATTGTTCAATTAAATCCAATTCTCTCGCCATAAGCATAGATATATGCAAGGACTTCCTACTCAATGCATCGGCAACAACATTTGCTTTGCCCGGATGGTAATTCAGTTCAAAATCATAATCCTTGAGAAATTCTAACCATCTTCTTTGTCTCATATTCAATTCTTTTTGATCAAATAGATACTTCAGGCTCTTGTGGTCACTAAACACCTCAAACCTCGAACCATACAGATAGTGTCTCCACAATTTCAACACAAATACCACTGCTGCCAACTCTAAGTCATGAGTCGGATAGTTTCTCTCATGTACTTTGAGTTGCCTCGACGCATACGCGACTACCTGTTGATCCTGCATTAGTACACCTCCTAATCCCAACAATGAAGCATCGCAATATACAACAAAAGATTCCGCCGGATTCGGCAAAATCAAGATCGGTGCACTAGTCAATCTCCTTTTCAATTCTTGAAATCCTTCTTCACATTTCGAATCCCAGATGAATGCTTGACCCTTCCTAGTCAACTTAGTTAACGGTAACGCTAACTTCGAGAAACCTTCAATGAACTTTCTATAGTAGCCCGCAAGACCAAGGAAACTACGGATTTCGGAAACTGACTTCGGAGCTTCCCATTGAGACACTGCTTCTACTTTCGTTGGGTCAACGGCAATACCATCTTTAGAAATTACATGCCCAAGAAAGCTTACTTCACTTAGCCAGAACTCACACTTTGACAGTTTCGCATAAAGTTTCTTTTCCTTCAGTAGTTCTAATACCACTCTCAGATGCTCTGCATGTTCTTCTTCACTCTTAGAATATATTAGAATGTCATCGATAAATACCACCACAAACTGATCCAAATAAGGATGGAAGATCCTATTCATATATTCCATGAAAACCCCCGGCGCATTAGTTACTCCAAATGGCATCACTGTATACTCGTAATGACCATACCTTGTTCTAAATGCTGTTTTCTGAATATCGTCCGTCTTCACCCGAATCTGATGATATCCCGACCTCAAGTCAATTTTGCTAAACACACTTGCACCAACCAGTTGATCCATTAAATCATCAATCCTCGGTAATGGATATCGATTCTTGATAGTAACTTTATTCAGCTGTCTATAATCCACACACAGTCTCATAGAGCCTTCTTTCTTCTTTACCAACAACACCGGCGCACCCCACGGCGACACACTAGGACGAATGAATTCTTTTTCCAGTAACTCTTCCAGTTGACTCTTCAATTCTGCTAATTCAGATGCCGACATACGATACGGCGCCATCGACACAGGACTAGTCCCAGGGACTAACTCAATAGCAAATTCTACCTCCCTCTCTGGCGGTAACTCTCTTACATCTTCTGGAAAAACTTCTGGAAATTCACATACTACTGGTAAATCACTACTCACCGCTTTCTTCTTCACTTCCATGGATGCAATCAACATAAACACGGCGGCCCCGCCCTTCATGGCTTCATCCACTTGTCTAGCAGTCATTGCTAAATCCTCGACTCTGACATCTTCAGGAAAAATAACTGTCTTCGTGAAACAGTTGATATGAACCCGATTAAATTGCAACCAATTCATACCCAGGATGACATCAAGTTGTTCCAACGGAAGGCATACTAAATCCATTCCGAACTCTCTACCAAAAATATCAATTGGACAGTTCAAACAGGCAAACGAAGTAGTCACTGAACCCGACGCAGGAGTGTCAATGATCATACTTCCATGAATATCAGATATTTTCAAGTTCAGACGTTTAGCACAATCCAATGAAATAAACGAGTGAGTTGCTCCAGTATCTATTATTGCAATTAAAGGAGTGCCATGGATAAAACACGTACCTTTAATCAATCGATCCTCCGGAGTAGTCTCTGAACCTGATAAAGCGAAAACTTTACCCCCAGTTTGATTCTTCTTTGGCTTAGGACACTGTGGACTGATATGGCCCTCTTCACCACAGTTATAACAAGTCACAGTCCTTCCCTTGCAGTCAGCAGCAATGTGGCCTGCTTTACCACACCGGTAGCACTTCTTCTCTTCACTTTTGCACTCGTGAACACGATGTCCAGGTTCCCCACACTTAAAGCACTTAACAGGAGCACTAGAGTCTCCCCCACTAGGCTTCTTCCAACTTCCAGCTTTATAATTACCTCTACCATATGGTTTACCACGGTCCATAGGCTTCTTCCCTTTCTTGTCAACTAACTCACGGGAGTGAGATGACTTCAGCTTCAGGTTGTCCTCTTCGTAGATTCTACTACAATCTACCAAATCAGCAAACCGACGAATCCTTTGGTACCTGATTCCCTGCTTAATTTCATCACGGAGACCATTCTCGAACTTAACACACTTCGAAAATTCGCTCGCTTCATCATTGTTATAGTGAACATAATACTTTGCTAGCTCCACAAACTTGGACGCATACTCTGGCACAGTCATGTTACCTTGTGTCAGCTCCAAAAATTCAATCTCTTTCCTGCCTCTAACATCCTCAGGAAAGTACCTCCGCAAGAATTCTCTCTTGAACACAGCCCAAGTGATCGCTACACCTGCAGATTCAAGTTCATCTCTGCTAGCCATCCACCAATCATCAGCTTCTTCAGACAGCATGTGAGTCCCGTACCTCACCTTCAGATTTTCAGCACAATCGATCACCCTGAAGATCCTTTCAATTTCCTTCAGCCACTTCTGAGCGCCTTCGGGATCGTGCGTGCCTTTGAACAAAGGAGGATTGTTCCTCTGAAAGCTATTCAGCTGCCTGTCAGCACCAATACCAGCTCCATTGGCATTCCCTCCCAACACACCAGCAATCATGCCCAGAGCCTCAGCGATCGCGTCGTCATTTCTTCCCCCTCTTCCAGCCATTGTTCTGCTAAATATCAGACAATATTCATTAGAACAAGAAGTATCGACAGTGTCAACTTTACACTAGTCGTATACGAAGGATTAACCGACACTAAGACTCTGACTCAAACGACCGACTATGCTCTGATACCACTATTGTAACACCCTTCTAAACCCCGCGGAATTTAACATTAAAATCAGAGTAAAACATGAAGAAGAGTATTACAACGCCAACAAAATAAACAATATTCATGTCATGCCATACAGGAACGATAAACCAAAAATTATTCAGGTAGCATGTTAACACAGCGGAATATTCTTAACAACTGAATAATCAAACATCTGGAGTCGAAGACTCATAATTCAACCACAAACCATAAACAAAACAGAAGTTTATCAGCCAATTCTAAAATAACGTTCCCGGTGTTACACGACCAGAGCATGACACTGACCCAACTGACTCTAACGAACTACTTGACGAGCTAATCCTCACCAAGTACACAAGCTACTCCTCAATCTGAAAAATAACAACAGTAAGGGTGAGTTTCATTCGCATTAACAAATGTTATAGGTATATAAACAATGCAACTTCATCCATACATTATTCACCCAAATCAATTATATTCAGATAATATAGCAACATTCATACAAATACACACAAATCATAACATTGGACAACTTCCATTCATGTTACAATTATACACAACAACCTAATGCAATGCAACTAAATGCATGTGGTACCAAACATGGGATAACCCATCTCACCGATCCACCACCATAAAGATTCGGCTACTTCTCTCACCAATTCCACACAATGGGAATTAGCTACCGCTGTCCCACCACCATAAGGGATACAGCCCGCAACATGATTATGAAATGCATGCATCACATACCGCATGCTAATCATCAACACCAAACAACTGAACAGTCATAATCATCAACCAATGCAATAACGATATAATCCACCATAACCAATCAAATCAAGTGTTTAAATTAAATTCGAGTCACAACTCAAACACTGTTTTATTGCATATCTCACTGAATTAGTCTCACTATGTTCGAAACGGCACATCAAACAGACTAACAGTTAAAAAGTTATACATTGTTAAACTTTAACAAAAAAATCCAAACAGCACAGCACGCGGCGCCAACATCCACACGCGGCGCGAGACGAGGAAAAGTTACGCCTTCGCGGCGCCAACACCTACACGCGGCGCGACGCGAGGAAAAAGTTACGCCTTCGCGGCGCCAACACAGGTACGCGGCGCGACCTGTGCGTATCAAAACATCTTGCCATTCAGTCCACCTGTTCGCGGCGCCACCCTGTGCACGCGGCGCGAACCGGTGATTTCAGAAATCCCAACCTGCAGAAAACAGCATTCTATGCCTCCCAAATACTCTCAAATCATACCAGTACGAATTTCAGCAGAATAAACCACACATACGACATAAAATGCACGTTTACACATACTTCTAATCATGTTTAACATCATTGTTCATCACCAATCATCATTCACAACCTAAATTGAATCAAAGTTCTATAAACCCCAAAACCCCAAACCCGACATATAATCCAATTCGAAATCCTAACATACAAATTCCATCGAATCATTCATACATCCCATAATAGAGGTTAATGAGAAGAATCCCCCCTTACCTCGATGTCGAATTCTTGAATGCTCTTCCTCTTCGCACTTGCTCTTCTCCCAATTTCACGTTCAATCTCCTCTGCTCCCTTTTGGTTCTTTTTTCACAAAAATACTCCTCTTTTCTATTTTTATGAAAATATAACTTTATTTTAGAAAAAGGGCTTTGCAACTGATACACCCCCCAACTGCTACTTACAACACTGGCCCATTAGCCTTATTTCATCCCTATTCCCAAATAATTCCACTTAATTCTAATATTTAATAAAAAATTAATTAAATTAAATAAAGAATTTTATGGGGTGTTACATTTCGCGTCCAACTCGATCGGACCCTTCGAAAAAAATCGGTCGAACGTTGTCCACAAAACCGCTAAATCTTCGTCGTTCTTGATCTCAAAAGGTGTGAACTCAATGTCTCCCTCGTCGTTAAGCGATGGCGAGCGGTACTCGAGCTTAACAACCTTTTGATTTTCGAGATATTGCAATAGCGTGTGGAGCGACGTTATCAACTCCGCAAACGGCGTGTCGCGCGAGAAGCGAAATTGGAACGGCATCGGGTAGCCGATGGTGAAGTAGACGAATGCTAGGTGGGGGTAGGTTTGTGTCATTTGTGTTTCTAGGTGTGAAGAGGATGAAGAAGAGTGTGTTATATTTATAGACTTATTGGAGTAATAATGGCCCAACAAACCTTATCTTGCATTCAGTGGATGTTTCGGAAATGAACTTCCGAAAATTGGAGGCAGACTAGTATATCTCGGAAGTTCATTTCTGAATTATGCAGAAACAGGCATAAATTTTGCATTTTGTTGATTGCTTAGTGTTTTGTGTAAAAAATACAAAAGGAATTCAAAATAGACATAAATTAGACAATGATGACATAAAACATACATATATTATATATGTATTGAATCGGTCCGATTTTACATGATAAACAACAATACATACAAAAATGGTCATTACAAAAAAAAAAACGATCCGGAACAAACTAAAATTCACCGAACCAATCGGTGGATCCTAAGTCCAAAATAGGTACGTTCTTCGACCGCTCTCTATTTTGCTCGCGCTCTTCGCTCATCATTTCTTCAAACTCCGCCATTCTTGAAACGAAAGGATCCGGCCAAGTCTCCGCCTCATTTGAACGATGTGCCGTCCATTGACAAGAAGTAGCCGGTATAGGACACCCTGGTTTCAAAAACACTTGGACGAAGTGCCGCGATCGTAGATACCCGATGCATATGATGCGGCTCGACGCGTCCAATGGCGGTCGACTATGAAGTGGAAAGAAAGTCTCACTTAGTCCAAACCTCGTCAAATCGACACACACCATATCATATGCACTTGCTATTAGATGACCCATATCGGGGAATGACATCCACTTCGAAACCGGAGCGATACCGGTAAGTGATGGAACAAGTGAATCATGAATTTTCGCAAACTTTTCTTGATTTTCATATAGTCGGCCGTAGATGTCCCGATACGAAGTCAACTCCGCAATAAGTTCCCGTCGGACTAAAGTGTGACTATTTTCCCCTTTACCGAGCAAACCCGCAACGGCCCGATATCCACAATTGTCGTCGCCTCCAACGTCAACGATGTTATCGATATATTTGTGCATAAAAAGTTGCATCTCATCAATGTAGACAATCGGTGATTTTTTGATCGGCGGTGTGCAAGGTGACTTCGAAATACGGGCTCCTTTGTTACCACTACACTTGGACTTCGGTGTCGGTGAATCTGGGAATGATGCATCAACATGTTCAAAGTAGGAAGGAGATCGTTTTGTTGATGTGTCTTCTTGTGTAACTTTGGACTTTTTCGGTGCAACTTTCGTTTTAACCGGTTGAGATGGAGGTTTCAAATCGGTGGTCTCCGGAAATGCAATTTTTCGCAATTGTTCTTTTATGTGCATTTTCATTGTGTCATCCGCTTTAACAAACTTCTCCATTATCACTTCCAACTCGTCGGAGATGGTGATTTTGGAGTCATTTTCTTTCGGCGGGTCAAAATCATCAAAACGAAGCTTCTTCCAATGGTCGGCTATCTCATCCATGCGTATTGGTGAATTCAACTTCTTCTTTTTTGAAAGTATACAAGCACATGGAAGGCCGTATGTCTTTCTAATGGTACACCCACATAAAGAACTATCCGGCCCCGTGGTCTCCGACCGCTTCGCTTCATGAAACAAAAAATTCAAACCCGGTCGGGATATGTTGTAAATATATTGGGAGAATAAAATTTGGCCCTTATACCGGTGTTCCATAACCGTCTTGCTCCGACCGAACGATGTTTGAATTTCATTGTGTTGATTTTCAAGCATTTGGTTCACGGTGTCCCATCCCCGACACAAATCTCCCTTGCTATCACCCAACCACCTCTTGAAGACCGCATGTGCGGATTCAACTCGGTTAGTCGTGGTGCAACCAAGATGTCTAACTCGATTTGTCCAAGCGCACACGACTTTTTCTCTGACTTTGTCAAGAATGGTGGATTCGACGTAATGACAAAAAGTCTTAATGGAACCACACAGAGACCTAAAGTGTACCAATTTCTCGGTATACACCTCTTCGGAGTATGCATCTAAAATTTCCCTCCATGCCGCCATTATCCTATCAACCACAACACCGACTTTGATAACTTTACCGTTTTCATCCGGCCTATCTTTTGTCCCAACCGCGGGTTTCAACTTACTTCTCACGTTGCAAGTTATGTGATACCGACAAAGTAACACGGTCGATGTCGGGAAGACGGTATCAACCGCATTCATCAAAGCATTGTCCCGTTCGGTGACAATGACTTCTGGCATAACCTTTTGATCAACCAACAAAGACTTGCATATTCCCAAAGCCCATGTAAAGTTTTCTTCTTTTTCACACTCCAAAAAAGCAAACCCGACCGAATAAGTCTTGTCCATCGAGGTCACACCGACGATCTCTAGAAGAGGAAGCCTATACTTGTTTGTCTTGTATGTCGAATCCATGACAAGAGCGGTTGGAAATGTGTTGAACAATTTGATACTTTCGGGATGAGTCCAAAAAATATCACGCACCGTAACTTTGTCCTCGGACGTTCGGAAGCTTGACACATATTTGTTATCGCCTAATAGTTTCAAAAGTTGTTGCATTTCCGACCGAGGGCCCATTTTCAAAACTTTGAGATTGTGTCGTTCATTGTAAACTTGCTTGATATTTGAAACGCTATCCGGTTTTTTACGCTTCAAATCGGCAAGTATGTTGCAAGGCGCCACTTTGACTATCGTTAAATCCGAAATCACATTCTTCTCTTCGCGGGACAAACGACACGCCATTGGATGTCCGTGTAACTTGGCATCCAAGGCATGATTATGAATTCCACAAATTACGGTTAAACGCCACAAATCATCAACCCTCCGAGTCGCGCGCAACTTAAACGGACACCCGCACTTTCTCGATCCCGTGTCTTCGTGTTTTAGCACCCGGTTTGATTGTGCATAACTCCCACCCCGTTCGCAATTCAAAACAACGAAAGCTTTCCGCCTACTACTTCCATTGTCGGACCTTAAAATAACAATTCCAAATCCAAGTTTACTAGCTTCGTTTCGAACCCAATCAATCAAACATTCGCGACTACCGAAGCTCCGATCATTTGTAAATTGTTGCCGAACATCAACCGCATTGATCATAGATTTAACGTCGATAACCGGATCGTTATTAACGTTGACAACTTCCGGAACTACTGCGTCATCGTCTTGCACAATGTTGTCCGGATGCACCATACCTAACATATCCAAAAATTAGCAAAATTGGCCAAAACTGTTTTTTTTAACTGCCAGGGCATATTTCGGAAGTTCATTTCCGAAATTTGTTAAGTAATATATTTCGGAAATGAACTTCTGAACCATCGCAGGTTTCAGCATAAATTTGTTGAATCAATGTAGTGAAATAGGGGATGAAATGAGAGATGTTTACCTCAAATTGTAGCTTTCTATGCTCCCTTTAACGTGATCAACGGTTTGAAACTTGATTTTGAGACGAAAAATGGATGGAGATTGATTGAGTTTTGGAGAGGGTTTGGAGAAGTTTTAGAGAAAAAATGATGAAATAGTGAAGGAGGGAAAATTGTATATGCAGGAATAATTTCGGAAATGAACTTCCGAAATATTCACGGTTTTGAATTTTTTTGACTTCGAAAATGCATCTCCGAAAACACCACTTTTTTGGTGTTTTCGGAGATTCATTTCCGAAATGTATGAAAAATCTTTTAAAAAAATAACTTCGGAGATGCATCTCCGAAGCAGGGGTAATTTTGGGATTTCGCTGGGGGTGACCCCATAGGTAGGTGGGTAAAGAAATTTTGTTGTTAGATGGACATCAGAAATTTTGTTGTTAGATGGACATCAACTAAGATTAAAACATGAGTCATACTCATATTCGTTAGCTAGTGGAGTACCTTGCTGCATTGAGCCGTTCTTATTAAAATATTAAGCTAGTCCATAACACATTTTAATAGAAAAATTCAAATATAAATCTTTTTGCGTAAGACATATATACTTGTTTAAGATAAACCATAATTCCTCACAAGTTATCGAAGTTCCGTTAAACCGTAAAGAAAAGAGATTTTATTGTTGTAATAGTGTCTAACATGTTAGTTTTAGCTTTCAAAAACGGTTGAACAAAATTTTGACTAATAATTGACAAAAAGAGTAAAAACGGTTCAACAAAACTTTGACTACAATAAGGTGAATTTTATCTACCCAAGAGTAGCACGAAGAACATTTTTATTTTTGGGACTTGTCGTTTGAGTAATACAGTGATGGGTAAGTGAATTCTCCCGCTTATAAATTCTCAAGTCATTATATTCTTATTTAATGAGACTATTTCCCACTTATTCACACTTGCATTATTATTATAATACTGGTTAATTTTTTAATTATATTTAATCATTATATTTGAAAATCACATTTTTTTAAATGAAATTAAATATAAATTATATTTCATTTGTTCTCTTTTTTTATATAATTAATGAAGAAAAATTTAACATCTACTTATGAAATTTATTCTGAAAAAACAAAACGAAAAATCTTAATCAAAAAAACTATTTTGTTTTTATAATGTTGTGTTTACTTCCTCGTCAGCGTCGTAATACACACGTAAATTATAAGACAAATCTTTTGACGCATTATAAGACACAAAATATACTTTACTATACACTTGACGTAGGAAAAGATGATATTTGATTCTTGTGTGTTTTTTTTTACAATTTAATTCTTTAGTGCGTTTAAGGGACAAATACAAATAGGTACTAAGAAGTTAATGTCAAATTAAAGTTGATAATGATATTGTACTCGATAATAATACCATAACAACAAACTAATTGTGCGTGATCTAGACGACGATAACAACAACAACTCTAATCTCTAAATAATTCTAATAAGGATTTTACAGTAAATTCACATTCACATTTGTACACCGGCTGTTGATTATACATGTTTTGATACATTTTGAAAATGATAATATTATAAGAATTGTTGCAGTACATAAACTATTTTCAACCATTTCAGAGCCTCAATTAAACTCGTCTTCTTCAAAATAAATATTTAATTATAACTTACAATATTAACACATAAGTATAATAGAAAAGAAAAGTCATATATAAATTAAGTATTATTCGAGACTCGGACTCATTTAACATGTATCATCTCAATCAATACTAACAATCTTCCTCCATATTGATTAAAGAAGATATATTGGTTTTTATAAGTGTCACAAACAATTATGATTCAGAAAACTCTCATAATCCACCATAAAGAGAATAGTTACTTGAAACTACATCATTCCAAAAAAATTTACAATGTCTTCGTCGATAAATCATTTATTTTAAAAGAATTATCATACTTTGTCAGAAGAGCATACTTCACCTGAAGATAAACCACTTTAAATTTTTTTACATTATTTTCACTGATAACCATAGTTCAAAAGAACTATCATACTCTAGCATAAACAGTATAATCACTTCAAGCTAAATCATTCCAAAATTTTTCACATGTCAAAAATTTGGCAGAAAAATTAATGGTGCAACTTTTTTGTTAGTTGGAAATTTTTCAATCACTTACATCACCTCACATAATACACTGCATCATTGTCGATCAATAACTACGCAATAACCAACACCTTGTGTAATGTTGATTAGGTCAACACATCTGTGACTAAAATTTCTACAAACTTTCAATTACTCTTCCATCAACAACATTTCCATATCCCCACCATTATTTTATAATGTGGAAGATCGGGCAAAGGACCAACCACATAGCATCATATTAAGAACTCATATTCTCTTATCGAACCAAAAGATTTGATTTCAGCTATTTGGAAAATTGGCATATATAAAATAAAGACAGTGGGTATTATTGTAGAATTCAAGTGTGAGTGGTTAGGTCTCATATCGCCTCTGAATGAATTTAATGTTTGATTTATAAAATAGATAACTCATATACCTAATGTCTTAAAATTTTGAATAGAGATTAGACCTCTCTCTCTCTCTCTCTCTCTCTCGATCCTAGAGTGTTGGTCCTATTGTTTCTCATAACTTCTTTGATCTCCCTAATAAACGGTATCAAAGCTCCAAGTTTGACTTGGTATTAGAGTGAGATCATGTGTTTGATCTTTTTATAGGAGGTGAGAATAAGAAAGATTAATTTGACTATCCTGGGGGAGATCATGCCTACTTCTCTCTAATTCCCCCTCGTGGGAAAGATTGTTGGATTTAAGTATGAGTGGTTAAATCTTACATAACATATGAATTAGTAGAATATTAGATATATAAAAGAGAAAACTCATACATCTAATGCCTTAAGGTTTTGGATGGACATATGGTGTCTTTCTCTCTCTTAAGATGTTTGAAAATCGTTAATTATTTTTACAATATAGAAGGTATGGGAATTAAAGTGAAATTTATCATTCATAACTATGTTCGATGGATTAGAATGTTATACTAGAATTGAGCACGTCATAATGGGAATTTTTCATGGTGCATTTATAATAGCCAAAGATGTCAATTTGTGTTGTTTGTTCATATTAGATGGTTCATTTATTATCACTCATGTCTTATTAACTATAGTTAAAATTTTGCACAATAAAACCAAATTATGGCATTTTAAATTAGGGTGTGTGTCAGATGGGTTTAGTTGAATTAGATAAAAAAAAGGTTTACTATGTGGTGATAAGTTGGATAAATTAAAGTCTTCTGATAATTATATACTAGTCAAACAACATGGAGTTAAGTTTGGGAGTGTAATTTGTCATTCTAGTAGACCTTTTTAGTATGTTCTCTTGGATCTTTGGGGTCCTTCTAGATTAACTACTCATCATGGTGGTTTCTATTTTCTTACTATAATTGATGATTTCTATATAAGGGTATAGGTTCATATTTTTAAAAATAAAAGTGACATTTGAAAAGATTAAGGAATGGCATACTCTTATAAGAAATCAAACAGGAACTAAATTGAAATTTTTAAAGAATCACAATAATTGGTGTTTGTTTAAGAATAGTTTAATGAATTTCACAAGAAATAAGATATTAGGAGGCATATGATCGTGGCAGAAGCACTACAACAAAATGGACTATTTAAACACATGAATAGGACCATCCTGAAATATGTAAGATGTATACTTTTGGGAGTTGGGTTGTCCAAGAGTTTCTAAGAGAATATGTGGGTATTATAGCTTACTTGATCAACAAATTTGTGTCAACAAGAATGGACTTCAACACATTTATGGTGTTTTAAAGTTGGAAACTGACGGAATACTTGAATTTAAAAAAATTTGGAGCATTTAATTTTTCACGTATCAATAAATATATGTTTGTTGACAAGGCTCTAAAATGTATATTAATGAGATAATTGAAATATGTGACGGATACTGGTTGTCCAAGACGAAATCGAGAAAATTAAGATTCATAATAATTATAGATGTTACTTTCTATGAGACCTACATGGGCATGAAGTGAAAGGACGTGGAGAATAGAGACTTGAAAATAGGGTGCACACAACTCTACTAATTATATACTCTAGGTGAATCTCATGGAAGACATGTTATACAACAAAGATTTGTATGATCCTATTGAGGATGTTGTGAAAAACGATGTCAAGAACAAAGTATAATAGAGAATTAGGGAAGACAAGAAGAACAACAAGGATTGGTTATAACTGCTATTCTTTCCTTTCTCTTTAATCAAGATTACAAGTTTACAAGAATAACAAATAACCCTCTCACCCTAAATTAGGATTTGCAGTATACAATGATGAGAGACTAGTATGCTATTTATAATAAAACCTAACATACTAACTAATGGGCTTTTTCCACAAGGCCCAATACACAAGTTAACTTAATAAACAAACTAACTTAACAAATTAGGGTTTAAACACTAAAACCTAATTTAACATGCTAACAACCCTAGCATCTTCGACGCCAGCATGTGAACAACCTTCGACTTCATGCTTGATCCTGTCGAACCAAGAAGCTACCCTTCAACCATACTAGAGTTCGATCCAATATCTCACAGATGGTTTCTATAATTAGATAATGGTTGAACTTGAGTCTTTATTCACCCATATGTAAAATTCAAAACGGATGCACAAAAAATGTGGAATAAATTAAAAGATTTGTATGAGAGCAAGAATAGGAAAAATAAAGCACGTTTTGTCAGAAAATTGGTTAATAATAAATACAATAATTATGAATAAATGGTAGAGAACTTGAGTGTGTTATAAATATCATGAATTAGTTGGAAATTAATGATATTAAGTTGGATGACGAGTTGGAAGTCTTATTATTTTTTAATTCCTTGACAGATAATTAGGAAGTTCTTATCGTGACACATACTAATTCATCTTTGAATGAGATTGGAAATGTCAGCAATTAAAGATAGCACACTTAATCAAGAAGCTAGAAGAAAAGAGTGTGTGGTTTGATTGTTACTCTTAAATTTGCTAAAACATGCCTCTAGTGAAGATGTCAAACATAATGTCATAACATCCAAAATGATACAATAGAACTGGACTTCAAGAAAAATTGTTTTGGTACAATGGAGTTCGGGCTTCTTTCAAATGACAAATGTCGTAACATCATGACCCAGAACATCAGTGCAGAACTGCTTTAAATCTTGACAGATTTAGTTGGATCCTATGAGATTTATTCCATAATATATCTCAGTATATTCCGCAGGTCAATATGATTTTTATCTAGAAAAATAAAATAAAATCTCCAACAGAATGAATATTTATATATTGAATATTGAACATTTGAATATTTGTTGTAATATTTAAGGAGAGTTTATTACAGATTGGTACAGCTACAAACATGTGGATCAAGAATTTGTGGACAAAGAATTTGAAGCCCAAAGAATTCTGAAGACTATATAGAAACAGCCCTAGACCTAGTATTTTATATCTATTGCTTTTATCTTTCTTAGTTTGTAAATTAGGATTTGAGATTTAAGGGTTTTGAGAGTCTCTCGTGTAACTTGAGGTGTACGTCACCCTTGTATCTTTTGATACTTGTGGTAGACATTTATGTTCTCACTTAGAAGTCTTTAGGTAATGAGTCGAGTATTATTCTCACTCTTAAGCTTTTAAGTATATAGTTGAGTATTGTTCTTGATCGGAGTTTTTAAGTAAGATCAAGTATTTGTTCTTGGTTAAGGAGTGTCTTAACTAAGTTCTTTGTTATTAATCAAGGGGTGACTTGATTAAGGTGTTTTCCTTAGTTGAAGCTGTGAATCAAGATTAAGGTTATTTTATTGGAAGTGTAGTCTTACCTTGTCACTAGTTTGTGACTTGATTTTTGAAGTGTGATCTTCAGTTAGGTGAAAGACCGTTGATACAGTAACTGGGACTGTTAGACATCACTACGGTGATTGGAAGTGAGATGGAATTTCTCATATCTGGGAAGGTCTTGGGTAGAAGTAGCACAAGATTGTGATTAGGATGGAAAGTTGTAAGCATGGGACTTATTTATGCTTTGAACTAATACTATAGTGGACTTCCTTACTGGCTTGGTAGCCCCCAAAGTAGGTGATGTTGCGTCGAACTAGGTAAACAATTTTGTGTGTTATTTATGTTTCAGTATTTTTATTTTCTGCATAATCACACAGTTTCAAAAGTCTTTTCAAGACGCCATAACAGATGTCGGAACATTTGTCTCGACGTTAGATCTGCTATTAAGATATTAGTATGAACATGCATTTTCTGTACTAGATAAATTTCAAATATTCTGAAGCTCTAGTTTTAGATTCATGGGGGAAAAGCAAAACCATAAATTGTTATAAGTGTGACAAATATGAGAATCATAGCAAGTCAAGAATTAGAAAAGAAATTATATGCTACAATTGTGGCAAGGTAGAACACATAAAAATGAATGGTAGGTTTTTCAAAAGAAAATATTCAAGTGAAAGAGATGAATGCAATGAGAAGAAAAATTATAAAGACACAACAAAATTTTCATGTGACAATGATGTCTAAGTTGTTTATGATAATAATTCCATAAACCTAGCATGTCAAGATTCAATTTGGGTTAACGATATAGATGAGTAATTCCATGTTATACCTAGGCATGATTTCCTCTCATCTTATACCGTTGGTGATTTTGGAATGGTAAAAATGGGAAATGACAGGGTTAGTGAAATTGATATTATGAGAGACGTTTTGGTTGAAATTGGTATTGCATGCAAGCTTAAATTGAAGAATGTGATACATATTCCTAATATATAAACTCGATTTTGGTCAAAACCTCAGATGTTGAAGGTTATCACACTTAATTTAGAAGTGGTGGCATTTATAAGATCACAAAAGGGTCACTAGTGGTAGAAAATGAGAAATGTCTCACGGTCTTGCTATGCAAGGAGGAAAGTAATGCAATTGAAGATGTGTCTAATGATTTATAACATACACGCGAATTGCTCACTTGAGTGAGAAAGGACTCAATATTCTTGCAAAGAATTTTTTTTTCCACTGGAATACATTTCTTTAAAAACATGCACTCATTATTTTCCTGATAAGAAACATAGAGTTTCCTTTCATAGTAATGGTCTTCATAGGAGGCTAAATATTCTAGATTTAGTTCAAACTAATGTTTGCGTAATGGATGTTAAATATTTAGGTGGTTCATCATATTTTGTTATTTTTATTGACGACCACTCTAGAAAAGTGTGGGCTTTTGTTTTGTAATTTAAAGACAATGTACTTAGTATTTAAAAAAGAACTTTAATGAAAGTGTAAAAAGGTAAAAAGGAAGGAAGATGAAGTGTATCAGAGCTGATAATGGTGGTGAGTATAGATGTCCATTGGAAGAATGTTGCAAAGAGCATGAAATCAAGCTTGAGAAGATTATTCCATAGATGCTTAAACATAATGGAATTGCAGAATTAATGAATCGTATGATTAATGATAGAATCAGGTGTATTCTCACGTGCAAAGTTATGAAAAGCTTTTTGGGGTGAAGCGTTAAAAAATGCATTGGATTTGATAAATCTTTCTCTTTTTGTTCCACTCTATGATGATTTTCCAAATAAAGTATGTGTAGGAAAAGATGCCTCTTATGGTTACTTGAGAGTGTTTGGCTGCAGGAGATGAGAAATCCAAACATGAAAACATACATAAACATTATGTATTTGTAGGTTATGGTCACGAATAGTTTGGTTATAGATTGTAGGATCCACTTGAAAAGAAAATTATCTGAAGTCGTGATGTGATATTTCTTGAAGACCAAACTATTGAAAATTTGGATAAAACTAAGAAGCCAAAATTTGATGCTACAAGTTAAATTAATGTTATGACTAAACCTCCTAGTGGAAATGTTATTGATAGAGGAGATATGGATATAGACGATGAGAATGTAACTCATGGCCAAGAACTTTATCATGATGAGCAAGTTAAGAGGCCCCTTCAGAGACACTAGTTGAGCCTGAGTTGATAAGATCTACTAGAGAGCGTTAAGTTTCTCATAGATATCCTCCACACGAGTATGTGATTATAATTGGTAGTGGAGATCCTAGGACTACCAAGAGGTCATTTTAAATGTTGATAAAGAAAAATGGTTGAAGGCTATTCAAGAATATATAAATTCCTTGCATGGGAATCACACATTTGAGTGGTGAAATTTCCTATGGCCACAATAACACTCAATAATAAGGGCATACAAAATAAAGTCTAAAGATAATAGATATCAACCAAGATACAAAATAATATTGGTTGCAAAAAGATTTAATCAGAGAAAAAGTGTTCACTTTGAAGAAATTTTTCACCAGTGGTGAAGATGACATCCATTCTAGTTGTGTTGGGATTAGGTGATAGATTGAATTTAGAGGTTGAATAGATTGATGTGAAGAAATTTTTACTTCATGGTGCTTAGGAGGAAGAGATTTATATAGCGAAACCTGAGATCTTCGAAGTCAAAGGTAAAAAAGAGTTTGTTTGTGGATTGAAGAAAAGTTTGTATGGTCTTAAGCATTCCCCGTGACTGTGGTACAAAATTTTTTATTCTTTCATGGAAAGACGTGCTTATGGTAAAATTATTGTTCATCATTGTGTGTTTGTGGAGAAATTCTATGATGATTATTTTATTATTCTATTGTTATATGTTGATGACATCGTAATTGTTGGTCATGGCACTAAGTATACTAAAAGCTTAAATAAAGAGCTAACGAAGTCCTTTGCAATGAAAGACGTAGGTCCCACACAACAATTTCTTAGCATGACAATTTGTCATGATAAGAAGAAAGGTAAATTATAGTTATCTCAACACAATTACATTAAGAACATGATAGAGTTTTAACATTAGCAATTCAAAACATGTAAGTAGTCCACTTGCTAGTTATTTTAAATTAAATTCTGAAGAATATCCAACAAGTGAAGAAGATAAAAAAAATATATGAAGAATCTTTCATATGCATTTGTAGTTAGTAGTTTTATGTATGCTATGGTATGTAGAAGACCAGTTAAAAGATTAAAAAAGGATGACTTTTTATAGTCATAGAATCACAAGTTAAAAGATATATAATATATATTATATTTAATAATTATATATATATATATATATATATATATATATATATATATATATATATATATATATAGGGAGCATATCAAGTGAGAGCAATTTAAAATGAGAGATGAGATGAATAAATATCAACCTTTGGATTCATCAAGAGAGAGAATGTAATAACCACATTAATGGATTAACCTTCTCTCTCTTGATGAATCCAAAGGTTGATATTTATTCCTCTCATCTCTCATTTTAAATTGCTCTCACTTGATATGCTCCCTATATATATATATATATATATATATATATATATAATATGAACAATAATTGAATTATAGCTCAAACTGATAAAATTTGATGCTAGTCAGTTTTTCCTTAAAATATATATATATTATTTTATGCTATTGAGTTTGAAATATATATATATATATATATATATATATATATATATATATATATATATATATTATATTTTTTTGCATTTGTCATAGAATCATAAGTTAAAAGATTAAAAAAGGATTCTTTATAGTCATAGAATCACAGGCTAGCTTCGGCGACGCAGAAATCTTCTATCTCAAATAGGTTTGCTCAGTAGATTGAACATTTCTTAACTGATCAATTGAGTTTGGCTTCTTCCTTTCCACAAACTTCATGGTAATTGCACTTGCCTGATCAGCAAACAAAGTTTTTGACAATGGTGAACCACAGATTTCTTTATAAGTATCATACTTAGCAGCACATGTATTTCCACCATCCAAAATTTTTGACAGCGGATGCAAAGCAAAGTTTGGAGCATTACTTCTCTCCAAGTTTTCCTTCAAAACAAGAAACTCGGAAACTAGTTCCGTCTTGCTAAACTGAACAAACATTGCAGTAGCATCCAAGTAGTAGACATAAACTATAGAAGTTGGACCAAGAACTTTCGATATACACTCACGCTCACGCATTTCGCTTTTTTTCACGTTAGACGGAAATCCCCATATAACAACTATGTTCTCAAACAAAATATTCGTGTACCGACTATTGGGGCTATTGCTTGGTGAAGAAGTTGTAACCTTATATTACTTCTCTTTCTTGTTCTCTGGATAAATAAGATATTCCTGACAATATCGAAGGATGCAAATTCTCAAACTAATTAGATTAATAGTTAATACCAAAGACAAAACACAATAGCATAAAATAAGGAAATTTCTTTATCCACCTCCATGTCTTCTTGGTCACCTCTGGTGAAAAACTCAAAATACCCCTTACTTCAGAAATGCATTTCCGAAATGCAAAATAATGTTATTTTCGGAGATGCATCTCCGAAAACGCCTTTTTTTTTCAAAATTTGTCTTTTTTCAGAAATGCATTTCCGAAAACAGCATTTCGGAAGTGCATTTCCGAAATACTGCGCGTTTTGCAGATTAAGCAAAACAGCCCCATCCCCCATTCATTTTTACCCTAAATCATCATCAAACTTCCTCTCTTCAAATTTTTTGCAAAACCAAGTTTGAAGTCTACAGTTAAGCATTCCAAAAGCTACTCAATCTCAACCTAAAGCTACTCAATCTCTTCAATTGGTAAGTTTTTCAAACTTTAGATCTATGATTCAAATCTCTTTTAGGGTGTTTAGAAATTGCAAAAATGATATAGGGGTAGGTTGGTAGTGGTATTTAGGTTGTTTAGAATCATTATAAGTTGTTTTAATGTTGGATTTTGGGGTCTGCCATGGAAGTTGCATAAGTTGGCTTCGCAGGGGTGTTTTGGAAGTTCATTTTCGAAAACACCTTCATTCCCAGTTTCGGAAATGAACTTCCGAAATGGTCCATAATTGATTTTTTTTTGTTTTTTCAATTGTTTCGCATTCTTATTGATTTAAATTGTTTTCAGGAACATGGCAGACAACCCAGCACGCATCAGACAGGGGAGAGAGACCCAGACAGCGTCGGCTAGACGCGAGCGGGCGGCGCAGCTAGCGTCGACGCAGGGACGGGGTCGTGTGCGAGTACCCGTGCAGATGGACGAGGGTACTTCCTCATCTGGATCCAGGATTCGTCTGACTCGGGTCTCTTCTTCCCGCCAGCAGGAGGTACGAGAGGAGGAGGAGGCAGTTACATACCAGGAGGCGGAGGAGGTGCCGGATGTTGACCCTCCACACGGGGAGGAGGAGAAGGAGGAGGAAGGGTACCCGGGAGGGTCCAATGACACGACCTTGCTGATTACCTACCACGAGCACGTCGCTCGACCTATCTGGGGGGAGAGGTATTTTTTATAATTTGTCCGACTTTATTATTTAACCGTTTTTTATTTAGCTGTTTATTCAACATTTTCTTAACGGTCTAATTAACAATGTTTTTTTTGTTTTTGTTGTAAAAGGAGAGACAGACTTTGAAACAGGTGAACCACGCCCGAAAGATTTTTAGTCTCTTTAGGGCGCAGTGGTTTAACGATGCGGTGACAGCTTCAGGGCTAGGTGGGTTGTGCATGACGGGGTATACCACCATCACCCACGGCACAGGGAGACGTTTTATTTCCACTTACCGGTTGGGGAGATGACGATCACCCTACACGATGTGCAGTGTCTTCTCCACTTGTCGATTAGGGGGATGCTGCTGGACCATTCCCGGATCCAGAGAGTCGAAGCCACCGAGTGGATGGTGCTCTATCTGGGTATGGAGCCAGATATGGTTGAGTTTGAGTGTCAGGCGACAAATGGTCCTCATATCCGTTCTCCACACTGAGCGCTTATTTCGAGAACCACCTGGTGGCGGCGGCCGAATCCGAGGAGGCGGATAATGCCCTATTTGTGGAGTATCATTGTGCCTGCGCTCTCCGGTGCTGGTTCATGTTTGTCGTAGGAGCTGCACTCTTTATGGACAAGAGTGCAAGATATGTCGAAGTAACCTTCATGTATGCATGCATTAAATTCAAACTTGTATTTAGCCAAGAATCGCATCGAATCAATCTGACAGAGATAATCATTACATGGGCTGAAACCAGCAAGCTCCTCACGTGGAAAAACATAGAAGTTGTACCTGAGAAATAGCAACATAGAATTCATTACATGTGGTTTCAATGTAGTCGCATAAAGACGTTTGCGATATACTGTATCTGATATTGATTATGGTTTTAAATTGCAGTTACGACTGTAGATGCGGTTGCGGTTATTGCGGTTGCGGTTGTAGATGTGGTCGTGGTCACTGCGGTTGCGGCTGTGGGTACTGCGGCTTTTTAATATTATACTTTATTATTTTAGTTTATATTCCAGATATCTTTCATTTTTTTCCTAATTTTTTATATATGTCTCATTAATAATTCGTTATCACTTTAAAAATCATTAATCAGTTCACTACCTACCTTATTTTAGTTTATATTTCACATATCTTTCATTTTGTCTCTAATTTTTCATATATAAGGTAGCATTAACCCGGGAGGGTTGGCCTAGTGGGAGGGTGTTTGGGTCTCAAGGGTATGCTCCCCTTGAGGTCCTGAGTTCGAAGGAGCCTAGGACCAACTTTCGGAGGCTACGTGGACGAGTAATATTCTCGGATACGAAATTACTAAATTTTGTTTTTGGTCCTTATTAAAAAAAAATTGTTGATCCCCTCAAAATTATTATGCGCGTAGTTTTAGTCTCTGCTGTTAAAACGATGTGTATTTTTGAAAAATTATTTTACAGACATGTTTAGAATTATGAAAAATTTCTCAAAAAAAAAAAAAGAAACTCAAAATTTGATTTCTATGTCGAGATTTGCATTACTTTTATCATAATTTTTTTAAATTTTAAAAATTCATATTTAATTCTTCTTATTTTAAAAAATTCTAGAATTTATCATAGAAACAATTTATAGTATTCTAGACACGTATGAAAAAAATTATTCAAAAATTTAAGGGTAATTAAATAGTTTTCAAAATTTTAGAAAATAACAAGGACTAAAATTGCATTCATAAAATTTTTGTAGGGACCAAATTATGTCATTTTCTCTATAGAGACTAAATATGAAATTTGATATATTTATAGGGATCAAAAACATATTTAACCCAAAATAAAATGATAATAAATGCAAAAATATATTTATATTGATATAAATGCAAAGGCCTAACAGGAGAGGGCACCAGGGCTCTCTCGGGATAGACGATATGGTATGCCACCATTGCGTGAGACTCTCTAATCGTACATTGCTTGGAATGTAGGTCCATTCTTTGATTGTGTCGCTCGTTTTCAGCTGGATCGCTCGCCTGTACCTAGGAACTTGGAAAGTGATGTATGGGGAGTCAAAAGGAGTTAGTCATATTCTTTTAAGAAATAGGGAAAGTAACCACTCTTTTCTCACGTTCTTGAAAGAGGGTATTACGTCCTTAGAACTTAAAACCCAAGTCAAAGGAATCCTATAAATATTTTAACTCTAGGGTTGAAGAAGTATTCAATATGTTACGCAAAACTCATTATCATTAATGTGTGACAGTGTGAGTTTGCTCTAACACCAAAGCAATCCTAAAAATCTCTAACAGCCCTACACCGCAAGGCGTTGTCATGTATTCTATTTTTAGTAAGTGAATTGATATCTATTGTGGGTCCAATAAAACTAACTTAGGCACAGACTCATCATTACTCACCATTTGTTTTCGCCATTTTTCCCAAGAAGATGTGAAAATAAAGTTCCGTCAATACCATTGCGGGAGGTTTTGTCGGCGATGAGTCTAGTTTTTCCCACATAAAATATGACTAGTAGGTTTTGGCGGCAAACGTCATACCTGCTAGCATCATGGAAACCATGGTAAGAAAGCTAGAGTCCAAAATCACCTTCTCCAACAAGGATGTCATTCGCATTCTCCCTCACAACAATGATCTAATGGTTTTTATGGTTCAATATGACGTCTAGCTGAGAAGCGAATATTGATTCACCCTGAAAGCTCAGCAAATGCCTTAATCTAGAGTGCCTTCCAGGGGCTTCAGTTTAACTCTGGCGACATCCGAGCATTCCGAAGTTTTTTGTCTGGCTTGTCGATAGTGATGGGAATAGGCTAGGCCGACCTACAAGAACCTATAGTCTGACCTATTTAAGGTCAGACCTATTTAATAAAAAGGCTAGACTTAAACTTTTTTAAAAGTTTATTTAGTTAAATAGGTTAGACTAAGGCTATTAAAAAATCCTATAAAACCTTATAGGTCGGCCAATATATTCATATATATTAAAAATTGGCTAAATAGGATGACCTATATATGCATATATATATATATTAAAAAATAGGATAAATAAGTCGACCTATATATACATATATAAGCCGGCTTATAAGGCTTCAACGATAAAATGGACAATTTGGAAGTTTTAATGTGAAACACTTTTAAATAGGATTTCAGGTCAGACCAAGTTTTTAAAAAGGTCAACCCAGGCTAAAAAAAAGCCTATAATAAGTCATAGGCCAGACTCATGCCTTTTAAATTTATCGTAGGTCAAACTCAGGCCTTCTAAGGCTTGGCATGGCCTGATCTATTCCCATCCCTACTTGTCGAGAGAACAGGCATAAGTGTACGCATATTCCTTGATTGTGTCGGCCATATCCTGGATCACTCGCTCGTACGTGGGAACCTCGGAAGTGGCATGTCTCTATCCATAACGGCATGGTAGAGAGAGTTAAAAAAAGATAGTCACATTCTCCTAATCACCATCTTCCCACACTCCTAAAAGGAAATATGTAGATACTTCGGATGTATTTCCAACTACACAAAGATTCAATATGCGAGAAGAGGTGATAAGTTGGATTAAAGATGTTGGAATTAGAAATAAAGTGATTGTTATAATCACTTGTTCAGATACCGAAACAGGCAAGAGAGAGAAGCCACAAAGTAATGTTTAGTTATGATAAAGGGGGGAAATACAAAGATACAAATAGTGGAATACTGAGTGCCACTAAGAATGGATGGGTTTAGATGAAAGATGGATGGGTTTAGATGAAAGGTTGATGTAAAATGTGGACTTCATAACCATGATTAACCAAATAGATTAAAAGGTTATTCCTTTGTTAGTGCTAAGCACAAATGATAAGTAACATGTCCATCCATTAAGAAAACAATGTATGACTGGCAGAAAATACTAAACATAGTAATTGACAGAGGCTTCATCAAAATCATCAATCGTCAAGTAAAAATGCTAAGCAGATTAATTGACACTGGCTTCACCACAAATAGTTTATCAGTGGTTTGTCTATGACAATATGATATATCTGTTACAACTAAATTTAAATTATCACAAAAGATACTAAACCTAATTTTAACCAAATCAAAAGGATGACTTCTTTATAGTCATAGAATACAAGTTTCTACAAAAAATATTGTTGACATTTTATACTACAAACAAATATACTAATTATCCATGCTGATGGTGCACACACTAATTAGTCAAAAATCACAAGTTAGCTTCTGCTAAGCGGGAATCTTCAATCTCAAATGGGGAGGCTTGCCCATTAGATTGAACATTTCCTAACTGATCAATTGAGTTTGGCTTGATTTTTTCTACAAAATTCACAGCAACATCATTTACATTATCTTGTGCATTTGGATTTTCATGTTCTTCACTCCTCAATGCTACCTTAAATTCAATCAACTTAGTCTTCGACGTCATGCTAACTGCATTTGCCTGATCAGCAAATAAATCTTCTGACAAGGGTGAACCACATATTTCTTTATAAGTATCATAATTAGCAGCAAATGTATTTCCACCATCCAAAAGTTTTGACAGCGGATGCAAAACAGAGATTGGACCATTACTTCTCTCTAAGTTTTCCTTCAATAAAAGAAAGTCGGAAACTAGTTCAGTCTTGCTAAACTGAACGAACACTGCAGTTGCATCCAGTTGGTATACAGAAACAACAGAAGTTAGACCAAACACTTTAGATATGCACTCTCGTACATCGCTTGATTTCACGTTAGAAGGAAATCCCCATATGATAACTATGTTCTCAAACAAAATATTTGGGTACCGGCTTTTGGGGCTATAGCTTGGTGAAGAATTTGCAACCTTATCACCAGTACTTAGATCAATAATATCCCCATGCATCCAACTTAGATATAGATGATTAATGTATTTCTGTATTTTCTCATTGGAAGCTAATCTTAAAGATTCATGGAGTTTAAAATCAACTCCTAAATCCCTGCATAACTGGGCAAAGATGCATCCAGTCATGAAAGCATCATATCCTGCCTCATGCTTGCCTCCAGGGTTCCAGCTGGACGATCTGCAAATACACATTTTTATTGGTATGAAAAATATAGTAAAGAGGCAGTTAAGACAACACAGGAAACAGAGGGAAAGTCGAATTTAAGCAGACAAACAGGAGAATAAATATTTAAACTTGTCAAAATTTTAAAGAAATCACCTCAAAATATAATGCAGATTATGAAGACAAAAATTCTGTACAAGAATTAAAATGTTATCTGCCACTGTACACATTTAAAAAAAAAAAAAGGGAAAGTGAATAATATATGTATACAAGTGTTGTCCATGGCTGAAGGTGACCAGACAAGAGCCAAAATCCCGCCATATTCGACACTTTGAAGCGCTGTTATAGCAGATTATGACGGAAAATCGGCCGATATTTACCACTGCGGCAAACCCAAAAATCGCCATATTTACCATTACGGCGAGCCCAAAAACCGCCACATATATCCGCCATTGCGGATATTTGATAACACTATATATATGCTTCACATTACTGAGGTAGGATATAAAGAAACTAACAAAAAACAATGAAAGAATGACAAAATGAATAAGGAAACAGCTCTGTCATCATGTATGAAAACAGTTGAAAAAAGTATTACTAATAGTTGAAACATAAACTCCAATGTCACAAACAGTATTTGTGGAATCGCGAGAATGACAGTGGAGTCGCATGAATTGATCATACAATTCAGAAGGGGCTTTCCGAGCTGCAGTGCTGAACTTAGCTTCATGGATCGGTGGAATTGTTGGAAGGATTGCAGAAATCGCGACTAAGATTTCCGTGAAAAGTTTCTATATTTATGAACTTACAGAATTTTCGTTATGTTTATGAGCTTATGAATATATGATTATGAACTTTGTTTAATGTTGTGATTCGAAGATTATTTCTTCATCTATGATGATTTTATACACGCGTATCTTTTCCCTATTACCATTAGTGGGATCTTACGATCTTTCAACCCCCTTCAATCTTGCGGAGACTATAAATTTTTAAGACAATGGTCATAAACTCTAAAATCACAGAATTGGCATGCCCTTTCAATATAAAATTAAAAATCATCTTGAAATCAGAGACATGAGAACAAAATCTTCCATAAATATTATACATAGATAAAAAGAGACAAACCTTGAATCATCAACTTCAACATCTATTTTTACATGGGATGGTGAAACTAGCTCATTGCTTTTGGAGCCTGCAGCAATTTGTGGACAAAACACAGAAAATGCAGAACCCAATGATTTTCTGGACTTTTTCATTCTTGCTTGGAGCATATTATCAGCGTTCATGAGTAATTTGGTGTCAACAATATGTGGAAAGCACTTGTTAACTGAGGCAACAAACTCTTCAAGAGTCCCCGGAAGAGGCCCGATAAATTTGTTGTACACATGAGCAATATCTGTATCATGGAATTATATATTATTATCTCACTGTCTTACAAAAGTATATAACTTGGTAAGGATTAAGAATTTCAGTGATACCTAGAAAACAGTTATGACCAACTACCAACTTCTGTTCTGACGAAAGGAGATCAATAACATGGCGAAATCCAACTGCACCTTGGATCTTCATCTTTTTGGCCCTGAGACTTTCCTCCTTTACCTCCTTCTACAAGAGATTAAAGAACATTTTTTAAGAATTTAATATGGTGGTGTAGCATCAATGAAACTCAGTTCACCACTTAAGTTTTTCTTTCTCGTCTCTCGGAGCCACTTTGCTCAGCCTTTACTATATGTGAGATTGCCCATACTAATAGAGCATAAAAGCATCACCATTCAATATTTAACTGTATCCATTTATGACTAAATCTAGTGTTAAGCTTGGGGCTTCTAGGAAGTGCTTAGCCATCTCAAAATTCTAAATTAACAATAAATGCCAATATAAAATTAATTCAGATTTTTCCATTTTAGTTGTGGTCAAAAGATTCAGTCAGCTTAACCCCTTTCACCATCATTGCAAAAGCGCAGAAAAAGCAATTAGATTTCAAAACCCCACTGAGTCACTGACAATGTAGAGCTACACATCACAAATTAAAAAGAGAAAAAACATAATATTGAAATTTAGTTACCAGAAGTAAGTTTAGTTCCTCCTCCGAGTCTGTATATACAACTATTTGTTGGGAACTAGAACCGGCATAGTTCACATTGATATAAGAAAGATCTTTGAAGTGTTTTTTGATGACCTGAAATTTCAGATTATAATCAGCAAAACTTTAGCCATTGTATAACTCTAGTACATGTGCAATTGCAATACTACAATATCTTTAACCAAAAGAAGTGAATAAATGATGAAAGAGGAAAAACAAAATGTGAACATATCAACAGTAGATAGAGACAAGTTATAACAACATTACCAACTGAATTAACTTAAGCTGGCGGGAGGTGAATCCATCAAGCTTGAGAGCTGGATGCTTCTTAAAGAAAACCACTTCAAATCGTTGTTTCGAGTCTTTTCGAGTTCCTTGAATTAGGTCTGGTTGACTTTGCTCCTGTGATAATCCATCACGCCACTCACTAAACTTATTTTTCATTCGCTCGGTGAACAAAATGTCTGCCATGTTGACAGATGGTAGGTCTCTAACATCATTTAATTTAGAAATGTATGAGCACTCACTATCATGCACTGAATTCAAACTCTTTATTGCTTCCCTTTCTTGTTCTCTGGACAAATAAGATATTCCTGACATTATCCAAGGGTGCAAAATCTCAAACTAAAGAAATCGTCAAAGTTATAATGGAATTATGCGTGTAACTAAATTTCTAATGTAATTTCTTATAACTCTAAGAGTCGTGTATATGGATAATGGAGCCTTTCAGGTTTGCATATAAACATGACGGTCATCTATCTAGAGTTCTTCGTATATCACTTATTTTCTAATGAATCACCAATGAACCACCACTCAAGCATCCAAGTAATAGACCCAAACGTGTAGAATCCGCGAGTTACAATGGCGACCAGGGCCTTTTAATGCAGAGAGTGGCACACAAACTCTTTTCTTCAATTTGGTACAGTTATAATCAGTTAAATACCAAAGATAATAAATAGCACGAAATAGAAGGAAAAGTAAGCAACCTTCATGTATGAATGCATTGAAATCAAACTGGTATTTAGCCAAGAAATTTATCGAAGTAGTCTGACAAAGAAATTCATTACATGGGCCGAAACCAGCAAGCTCCTGACGTGGAAAAACAAAGAAATTGTACCTGAGAAAGAGCAAGTTTCTATATCAAAACAACAATAGATGATTCATTGCATGAATAAGGGAAAGAATGGAAAAGAAGAATAAGATGAAACCACTTCCAGTAGCTATAGTATTTACAACTATTATGATATTACTTCCTAAAAACTACTAAAGCAGGTGATAACACTAACACTGATTTCGTTTGTATATCGCAGTGTGAATTAACCATAATTTATTCTTTAATATAAAAAACGGTATCGGCACCTTTTGTCGCGGTCATTTTCGAGGTGGCGGGCTGATTTTTAAAACCCTTCCAAACGTAAAATCGTCAATTTAATTAAAGCGATTGGCTAATTATCCTTTATCACAAAACGGAGAGAGAAAGAGAGAGAGTTTACGGATAAGCTACAAAGGACTGGTTAGACGAATCCCATCGGAACGGACAGACGCCGAACTGAACGACGGCGAACCTGCTGGCGGAGTCTCTGATCTTGAGATACCTGACGTCGGAGCGGTCAAACTCGAAGGACTCACGCCACGGAGAACTAGTTACGCCGGTCATCTCGAGGTCGATGGCGACGAAGTCTGACGACCGGACATGGTGCCGGAGCTCCGCTAACGACGGCTCAAAGTTTGCGACGGTAACCGTCTTCAAGGGAAACGCCGATCCGCATTGAGACGGTGTGGTTGTGGCGGTTGAAGAGCTGAGGGCACGTGAAAGAGCACGTGAGAGTGCCGAAGAATACAGTTTTCGCGGCTTCATGGTTTATATGTGCTACTGGTAGTGCATTCTTCGTTCGGAGTTTAAAAGAGGGATAGCGAGAGTACTATGATAGTAAATTGAAGGTGAATGTCAAAACGACGTCGTTTGACTCCATGTCTTTGTTTTTCTTGGCTTATCACCGTTGGTATAGTTCGGTTCGGAAATCAATTCCGGCATCAAGTTATAATCCTTTCTACCAACTTCACCTTCATGACATTTTACAATTGTAGTGCCTAGCTCATTTTTTTTTAAAGAATGACCCACAATTTTAATGCTTTCGAAGTAACGTGATGGATTTTATGGTGTGTAATGTGTAGCTCGAGCTTGGTTGAGAGTATATGACGATTCATATCTTCTTAAGCACAATGTTTAAAAGGTTGAAGAGTTTGAATGGTTGTGATCAATAATCATCCAAATATTAACGAAGGTTCGTAACTTTCAAGTACGAAGTCTAAAAGCTTAAAGTGTTTAGGAAATTTCTTATCTCTAAATAGTGAAAACACCTCTGAAATTTTTAAAATATCATTTGAAGTGTATATCTGCACGCACTTTTTTTTACATGTTCAAGATGTTTCAGATATGCACATCCGAAATCATCTTTTTCCAACATTTTATTATTTAAACATTGGATTTAAAATGTCAGAGGTATTTTCGGATGCGCATATTTGAAAATACTCTTGCTATATAAGGTTGCTGCATTGTTACCGCTACCACTATTTCATTCATTTTCTTTCACTCCATAACCAAAACCCTCTCAAAAACTTCAACCATTTTCAATTCATTTTTCATCTCCAAACCAAATTTCAAGTGGTTGATCATAGCAAAGAGAGAATAGAAAGCTGTAATTTAAGGTAAAGTCTCCTCATTTCATCTCTCATTTCCTTACATTAGTGCTGGTTTGTGGAAGAAGAAAACAGTGTCACTTTGCATATGCACTTCCGAATTCCACCAAACTTATTTTGAATGTGCATTTTCAAAAAAAAACGTGTTACAAAACTCATAAATCTATTTTAACAGAATTCATGTTTTTTGCCCGTGTTAGGTATAGTGCACCCCGACAACATTCTCAAAGCTGGTGTAAAGGTCCCGGAGAAGGTCGACGAAGATGCTAAGCCGAATGAGGTGAAGGACGATGTTAAAACGGTTGTTGTCGCGGTAGATGTTCGACAATAATTTACAAATGAAATGACTTTCACCTCTAATCAATATTTTCTTGAATGGATCCGAATTTAAGCTAGCAAACTTGGATTTGGCTTTGTGATTGGAAGGTCCGACAATAGTAGTAGTAGTAGTAGAAGGCAAGCATTTGTTGTGATGACATACGAGAGAAGTAATAAATATATTCTAGAAGTTCGAAAGTTAAAACATGATGACACAGAATCGAGAAAATGTGTGTGTCCGTGTAAATTGTGCGCATCTTGTAGGGTTAATGGTTTGTGGTGTTTTAGTATCATTTGTAGTATTCATAATCATGCATTGGACACCAAGATACAATGGCATCCAATTGTGTGTCGGCTTAAGGCGGGAGAGAAGGAATGTATTTCAAAATTATCAAAAATCAAAGTTGCACCGAGAAACATACTTGTCGATTTAAAACTAAAAAGACCACAAAGTGTTTCAAATATCACAAAGATATACAATGAACGTTAACAACTGAACATCGCAAAAAGAGGTGTGAGGTCGGAAATGCAATAACTTTTGAAACTTTTGAACGATAACCAATATGTTTCAAGGTACAGGTCTTATAAGGACAACGTTATTATTTGTAACATATTTTGGACTCATCCAAAAAGTATCAAGTTGTTCAACACATTTCCAACCCTCCTTATAATCAATTCGACGTACAGGACCAACAAGTATAGGCTTCCACTTCTAGAAATTGTTGGTGTCACCTCTGTGGACAAGACATTTTCGGTTGGATTCGGTTTTCTGGAATCTGAGAAAGAAGATAATGTTACATGGGCATTAGGAATATGCAAGACTTTGTTGATTGATCCATAAAATATGCCTAGTATCACTGTTATTGACCGAGATAATACTCTTATGAATGCGACACATGTTACCGACCGAGACATGACCATTCAATGGATATTTCATTTCTTTAAACATGTTAAACTACTTCATAAAGAAAAAGATATTATTCTATTTTCTATAATTGGCCAAAGTGGCCTTTTGGAGTTTTACTTTTGAAGCTTGATGACGGGCTATAAGTGCATGTCATTCAACAAGAAAAATCGTCGAATTCTGACAAGAATTAAGCAAGTTATAAATATTTAAGTGAAAAAAGCTAGAAAAAACACTTATGAGTGGAGAAAAGCACTTAGTGAGAAAAAGAGACAAAACCACGATGTTCATTACTGGAGTTAATGTGCCTACACTACCTGCCAATGAGTCCACGTTATAAGATAAATCGCTTGTGACATAAAAGCAATGCATCCATGTTGGAGTGATGATGATGCAATGTGCTTGCGTTAAAAGGTAGTGCAGCCGCATTGCAGGTTTTCGCTGACACGTTTTTCTGACTGCTTTATAAAGGAAAAAGACATAAAACTTTAGGGGTTCGACTACCAAGACCTGAAAGTGACGTTTTACTGCGATTAGAGGCTTTGAAGGCCATTGAATTCATTGAAGAACACTTTTTAAGTTCTTCTCATCTACACTACTAGTATTGAATTAATTCAACATGAGTAGCTAGATTCTCCTAGTTAGGTTAAATTTGTTAATGAACCTATTTTTTACTTTATTAAGACATATGATCAAATGATATTAATGTTGGGTGAGAATATGGACACAAGTCAGTCTAAAAGGGAGGTTGAATAGACCATTTCCCTTTTAGAAAATTTTGAATAACATTTTAGGTCTCGTGTACGAAATCAAAGATTTTAAGAAGCGCAGAAGCAAAAGACAAAAATAAGAGATCATGGAAGCATCTCATTGAATTAAGCCACTTGAAATAATACATGATGTTCATTTAGGAATTTGATTGATTCAAAAGCAAGTCAATTACAAGACTACTCAAGTAGCTTTAACCCAACCTATTTCAAAACACTTAGCATATATATGTTCTAACAATACACTATCAAACTCATGATGCTTCAATAAGATCAATACACCACAAACATAAACTTATAAATAAAACTCTATAAGAAAAGTCTAACTTAAATGACATATGATCAATGTGATAATGCACTTTTAAAGAAATAGAAAAATGATGAATACTAGAAAACAAAAGAAATGAAGGAACAAAAAAAGATACACAAGGATATATAGTGGTCCGGCTGTCGTCCTCACATTGCCTACTCCAATCTTTAATGGTGTTAAAAACCATTGGAAAATAATCACGATCTTCCACTATTTTGATAAGTTTAATACAAGTGTTTTGGTTACAATGGAATATTAAACAATAATCTACACGATTGATGCAGACACTTTAAACTGCTAGCAAAAACAAGATCTCAAAAGATTTTGATCTAATAACCTTTCTATCCACAATAATTATGCTCCAAGTATTTGTATGTGGCAATCCACCTGATTCCACCGTCATGATTTTCCTTACTCGCTTGAGCCTTAGACCTAGCTTTCTTTGGCACGGATGGAGAAGAAGGGGAAATCAAAGGTCTTTTATCCTATTGCTTGTCGTAGAGGTTATTCTGAGGGTTGCGAAAGGCCATGATGATGTTGATCAAATGGGTTGAGATGAAATTAAATGATTGATGATGAGAGTAATATTATGATGATGTTTATGAATGAGAGAAAAATTTCGCTCAGAGGTTTGGTGTAACACCTTTCTAAACCTCACGGAAAGTATAACATAAATCAAAGTAAGATATCCTACATATTAATTCAAGGGTGTCACACATAATTCAAAAACCAAAAACACTTTTCATGCTCAATAACACTTTAAATGTAATTCATGTTTCCATGACTCCAACACATGCACTTTCGTAGCAGATTCACATTTGATCAGACAAAACACATTATTGTCTCATGATAATTTCACTTCATTAAAAACTTAGGCATATTGGCCAAACATCACATAATCAAAGGAATACAAGGTATCCTTCCAAACATGAATCAAACAACGTTGCCCAGTGTTACATAATCAAAGAACAACCTCAAAATCCAAAAATGCTAAATGAATAGCTCCCTAATAATCCTTGCAAGCAAAGCCCCTTTACTTCTTGGTACTTGAGCGATGTCGTACAAAACATCATTTCAACAAAAGGGTGAGAATTCATATCATTATAGAAATATATAATAATAAGTAATGTATAACAACATATAGCAAAAGAAGTCACCACACTCCAAACATACATGTATTCAACATTTTTTAAATACATATCACATGTTTTGCATATACAACATGGCACAAAATATTCAAGATACACAAGAAATCCGATCTCAATTATCACCAACGTATAAATCACCTAAACTGCACATAATCACATCACAACATAATTAACATTGACACATGTGGCTACAATGCAACTCAATACAAATGCATTTTGTACTAATATCATCCTTCGCGAATTCCCCGCATCTATCATCTCCAGACAGATAACCGTCAAAATAAGTTCGTCCTCTAGACTTCGAACCCATTTTCTGGTTTGGGACAAGTCAATAGCTCCCACAAAACTATCAAACATTGCCTCTTTCTCACCTGATAAATGAACGCATGTGAAAATATCGATCACCATATGCAATTAAGACCATCTCTCAATCTTAATTACACAAGAATATATCTCACCAATTCATCACATATGAATTCACCACACATTTGCACAAACATACATATATTCATGTTATCAATCACACATGAAAACATCTCCACAACACTCACTAAATCATCACATCACCAATAACTAATATAGCAACCAATAGCAATTCGCATCATGCATATATATAAAATTCAAGTATCATGTTCATACAAAGAGTTTCCTCAAAAGTCATCCAAAAATCAATTCTCAACATATATATACACACATACATGTCATTTTACACAACCACACAATGATTAAATCACCTACTTCCAACCAAACTATTTTTATTAAAAAGAATATCACGCTAGCTTTCTAATGCTTCTAATGGAGATTCAAACAGAGTTACAGTTCAAAAGTTATGAATTTTTGAAGTTTTACAAAAATTATGCTCCCAAGCTATTTCGCTAAGCGAACTCTGCGATTTGCAGAAAAATGTTGCGCGGACAGAATGACCCCTTGTGTGATTCCTTCACTCAAAATATATTTTAACATCAATTTTTATGCGATTTAAGGCATTATAACCCATATCTAACATATAGGTTCAATTTCAAACATAAAAACATGATTCAAACATCAATTTCGTGATTTCTCATTCAAAGCCTAACATGTCAAAACCTAGAATGTCAATCCCCAAATCCTAACATGTTACTTATCATTGCATAAAATCATATACTGCATAACAAGATGAAGACCCACCCTTACCTTAGTTCAAAATCTTCAACCTAGGGTTGCCTCCTTCTTCTCCCTTTCTTTTCTCTTATCTTTCTCCTCTTTTCCTCTTTTCTTCTCTTTTCTTACTATCTTTCTCTTTTCTCTTAATTTTGTGAAAACAAAAACCCTCTAGCTCATATTCTAAATGGGCTTACTAATTAACACCTCCATTATTTCTCATACTAACTCAACATAGGCCCAATTAGCTTATATTCTCATTTTCACGCTTACTAACCCAAAGCACATATATCACAATTCTATCATAAAATACATATTTAATTAATTATCATACCACATAATAATTAATAAAACAACCCAATACTAGAATAATAAATAATAAAATAATCAATAAAAATCGGGGTGTTACATTTGGTGATTGAGAGGTGCAAGAAAATAAGTTTGAAAATGAAAAAATGAATAGGTTTGTTTCAAAAAGACGCATCTTATTAATTTGTGATTCAAATCATGTGTAAAAGCTTATTCGAATCACATGTTTTATTTTTGAGTGAAAAGGGTTTTGAAAGTGCTAGAATTTCGCTTTCAAAACAATGGAAAAATGATGAATACTAGAATATAAAAGAGGTAAGAGAAGAATAAAAGATACACAAGGATATATAATGGTTCGACTATCATCCTCACATTGCATACTCCATTCTTTGATGTTGTTATAAACCATTAGAAAATAATCATGATCTTCCACTATTTTGATAAGTTTGATACAAGAGTTTTTGTTACAACAAAATATTAAAAAATTATCCACACTGTTGATGCAGACACTTTAAATTCCTAGCAAAAACAAGATCTTAATCAAATGACCTCGCTATCCACAATAATTCAGCTTCAAGTATTTGTATGTGGCAATCCACCTTATTCCACTGATCTCTTGTCTGAAAAATTATAATAGTCAAATGTTGATTGGTCAACTCCCAACTTTATATGTGAGCCATCTTTCTCCAACTCCCCTAAAGATGCACTACACCCATCCCCACTTTACAGCCAATGGATACTAAATCTCGCCAAAGTCTTCTTTGGAGTATATTGAAACTATCTTCATGATGAATATCACAAGATGCTAAATTGCATTCAATAATGACACCTACACCTGTAACGCAAAGTAATCTTCACACAAAAACATTAGATATCCTAAAGTACCATTAGCCTTACTCAAGCACTCAATCTTTAGAAGTTAAGGTCCATAAACATGGAATCATAACTAAGGATAAAGATAATGAATAGTGCTAGGAAAATCTCATAAACTAATCTAAAACATAAGGTGTTAGTCAAGGAATAGATGAATGTGAATGATGAATGCAACACAAGATTCTAACAAATTTCTAGATGAACGAGTCTTGGTATATATGATATTCTTGAGATTGATTAATCATGAATAACACAACAAGATTGATCAACTCACACTCTCTAATTCACTCAACACAACAACACAATTGTACAAATAAATATGCAACAAAAAAGATAATGAATCTGACATGAGTTCATAATCATGAAGTTGTTTGTAGAAAGAAGAACAAAAAATATTCATGGTGTAAGGATGAACACACTAAGAAGACAAAGAGTATACTTTTTGTGTATATGGGTTTTTTTTACCATAGGTTTTACACTCTTGCATCAAATTACAAATACATCACCCTACTGGTATCTATCATCAATAATTAAATTGACAAAAACATCAAAACACACAAATGGTACTTAAAGCACATAAACAATACCACAAAATACTTTGTGCTTTTAGTTAATGTTATTGTTATAATTTATAGTTTTTATTCAGTTAATGACTGTGTGCCTTGCTTTGTGATTGTCATGACATTCAAATCGATATTAATAAATACTAGCTACTGGTCCCATGTCTATCTATCTGAACTACTTTAACTGTTGAATTCTCTAATTGACTAGGGATAATGTGATTTGGAATAGTGGCTAAGGGATTAGCGCACTATGTTTCTTAATTTGAATAGACAGTTGGTCTAAGGGATTGAGGAGTTTACACTTGGATTACTAAGATCTGTAGCCAGCACATGTTTGTTCATGTGTGTTTTGTAAATCAAGTAGAAATAGGGGATTTTGATAAGACGACTAAACCACATTTCTCATTATTTCTTTAAAACTCTTTTCTTGCGTTTTCGACCAAACAATCTTAAAAACCCCTCATGTGGAGACAAATTTAATTTTTATTAATTCGATAACAACACTAGTACACTTTCTAGTAATTTTTTAATCAAGTTTTTCACGTCATTGTCGGGGATTATTGATATTTTCAACAAGACAATAGTAGGCGACATTCGTAAATTTTGTATTTTTTAAAATAGTTTTCCTTCGTTTCTTTTAGTTTAGTTTCCAAATTTTGTTCTTATTTAGTTTTATCAGCTAGTGTAGTGCTACTAAGGTATTTGTCTTTTTCTTGTATGTGCTAGGTAAAGAAGGAATATACAATGGAGAGCATCTTTAATGCATGCTATTAGCACATATTTAAACCTTAAAAAGGTAAGTTGCGGCCTCGACTCTGAGTTCGACAAATGTTAATCTCGTTGGAGTGTTACAATGTAATTTCTATGGTGAAGGTCACCAAAATGGTCATTGTACACCAAAGAGTTACATTGAAAAGGCGCAATATGCGAGAAACTCTAATGAGTCAAACCATTCCTTCAATACCTATCCAAGGTGGGATAAGCATTTGATTTGTAACTGAGACAATCACTTTCAAAGTTTAAACCTATAAGCGCCTCAAGATCAACCACTAAGGATATCATCCCAATTAGAAGAAACCTTGGTAAGTTTTATGCAAGCTACTCAAGAAGGTTTTGCACAAATAGATAAGTTATCGCGACAATTGGCAGCTCAGGCTAGTTCGAGTGAGGGATTTATCGGTAATATAGTGGATAACCCAAAGAACGAGAATTATAGATCCATTGAGTCGAGAAGGGGGTTGTGACTTCTACCCAAAAGACTAGTGGGGAGAGAAAATAAGACATATGCACACCACTGGATGAAATTACTGAGTTAGAAATTGAAAAATATGAGGTGAAGAATAGCCTTGGTAAAAGATCAAAAAGACCAAGATAAGATAGTCTGGTTGTGGATGAAGTTCCAAAGGCAAGAATTTGCTTAGACATAGATATGAAACCTGAACATATTCAATAACAACATGTCCCAAAGATCTATTTTAAATGCATATTTATGAATGAATGATAATTAAAGCATCAATGATATTAAAAGAATAGTGACCGATTCTCAAAAGTTTTATTATTGTGTTTATATTCGTTCTTATTTTTTTTGGCATAGTGTATTATATGGATTATAAATTAATTGAATAATTTGTAAAAGAAAATTAAAATGAAAGATTCATTTAGTGAAACATTAATTTTTTCTTAACTTGAAATATCGTTTGCATAACTTTGGAGAAAATATAACTAAATTAATTATTCTTAATATAACTAAATTAATTATTTTTTAATTTTTTATGTTAGTAATATTCAAATATGAGTATATATATATATATATATATATATATTATATATATATATATATATATATATATATATATATATATATATATATATATATATATATATACGTGTGTGTGTGTTGTGTGTGTGCGTGCGTGCGTGTGTGTTTTTTTTTTAAATTAATGAGTGAATATTAATTTTTTTTTAAATGTCATAAAAATTTTATTGATACAAGTATTTTTATAAATAATATCAAAACTAAAAATAGTATATCTTTTTATTATAAGAAAAACAACATATAATATTTACATACTAGAAGAATATATCATTAAATTATGTTTGGTTCATACATATTGGTGCTTTTTTTTTTCTTATTAAATAACCTAATAATTAGGGAAATATTGTTTGTGTAATACTAATTGATTTTGTATAAAAAATATTTGTTATTCATTACATTTTTATATTATTTTAATTATAAAATTTTATTTTATTTTCCATTAAATATTTTTTAAATCTTAAATAAGTAATATTTATAGTGTAATTAATATGTATGATTGTATGATATGATTATTACTAAAATATCATTGTGATATAAATACATTTTGACGCTTTTATATTTAAAAACAACTTCAATCTGTTACTAAGAAAGACTGAGAAATTTATTTCAAAACAATAAATACATTTAAATTTTATGATTTTATATTTAACCATACATAAAATATTAGCTTTGAAATTATTATTACAAATATCATTAAAAAAATCATAAAAAATTGTTTTTAATTAAAATAAGTAAGACTGAAAGTTTTATTTTAATATTAAAACACAACTTATTTTTGTAATTTGCAAATGAATATAAATTTCGGCAATTTCTATTCTTTTAGGTTAACTAATGGTTTTTATATTTATTATAATTTTGTATTTATATACATAAATTATAAATATCATTGATAAATATAAATTATGGTTATCATTGATAAAAGAACCTCCTATAAATATATCTTAAATAATTTCATTTTATAACTTATTTCGTCTTTTACTTGAAGAAAATAAAAATAAAAATATTTTAAATAATGTATGAATCCGAAAATTGCATTTAATTGTTCAAATTCTTCACTTTTTTCCATAGAAAAAATTGTTCATATTATTAATTGGTCTTTAATTTCATTCAACTCATTATTTGCCCAAATACCATTACCATTCACTTGCAAGTTTCCTTTTTACTCTAACATTTAATTCTAAATTTATCTTTCCTTTTTTTAATTTTTTATAAATAAATTACCCTTTTATGTACGGTATTAAGTAATGCTGATATGCTTATATACATTTCATTAATATTGATATGTCTATTTATAATTTTATTCAAAAATTTGGTCTAACACATAATTATTTTTATATTCATTGCATTATTTTTGAAGTTTTAAACAATTTTTCTTAAAAAATTAAACAATTTATATTTTATACTAATAATAGACGTTTAATATAGACTTATCCTACTATGGACCCTCGTATTTTTAATAAAATATTATTTTCATTCTTTATTTTTTATTGCTATAAAATTCATTTATAATTTGAAAAAAATTTATAGGTCCATATTATTAATTTTGTGTTTTGGAATAATTTTTTATTTAGTGTAATTGTCTTGAAATTATTTTCCACTAATTTTATGTAAACGATTTTTAAATACTACTAAAAAATGGATTAAATGCAAATAATTACTAAATCTAAATATTGTTGATAACATTTTCGCATTCATATTTTTCAGAACCCCACATGATAGTGTAAATAGTATATACTTTTTAAACAAATAATAAAATTTATATGTTTTTGTCAACAATAGTGATATAATAAGTGATAAGAATTTTAAACTTTTTATAGGGAACTCATTTTTGTGTGGCTAGAAGCTTTCATTAAAAAAATAATAAAAGCTAAATACAACTACTTTTCACTTATGGTATCTTATATGTTATTAATTATGCAATAATCTTTTTATTTTTTAAATAAATAAATAAACACTCTTTCAAAAATAAAGAAAAGAACAAAAAGATAAAATAAATGTGATTTATTTTATTTTGCCTCTCCACATGTGCCTAATTAGTCGCTATAATTATATTATATTCTCAAGTATTTATTATCTACAATTCTTTCAATTTTTTAAATTTATTTTTATATATCATCAATATAAGACAATTTTATAAAAAATTTAGGAATTTTCTTTTCCCTATAATGATAAATTATATTAAGTAAATTTTTACAACGAATATTCTAATGCTATGTTTAATATTTCTATTTCATATTCCAATCTAAATATTTTAACGTTATATTTTCATTCCTAATCCCAATCCTTTATATAAATTTTAATCCTATATTTTTATTCTAAATTTAATATGATCCTCTAATCAAATAAACTTTTAAAACTAATCTCTAATTAAAAATTGATATCATATAGTATATTATAAGTATGCAAAAAAGTAAAAATTGATGGTCAATTTTCCTCTTTCCAAATTATTCATTATATTACAAACGTAAAAAAATACTAAAGTTAATATTTTATAATTTTTTATACTTCATTGTTTAAATGTTATATTTTTTTAAATAATATATCGTTAAAGATGGACTTTTAAACATATAATTTGTATTTAGAAAATTTATCATTCACTAATTTAATTAATTATTTTTAAATTTTTCTATTTGTTAAATAAATTTTTTGTTATTTTTATTTGTATAAAAATGAAATATTTATCTATAATCTGTCCCATGCATCGCACGGGTAAAAGTACTAATTTAAGTTATTTTGGACGATTTTAATAGATAAAAGGAAAAATTAATTTTTTGTCAATATTTTACTATATATCCAATCTTTGATGAAACTAACATAGCACAAGTTTAATAAAAGGAGATTCCTTTTAAGTAACCATGTAAAAAAGAATAGACTCTGCATATGGATATTGCAATATGAAAAATCTTCATCTTGGAGAGATAGTGCAACGTAACTAGATAGTAAGAAATGTTTGATTTTTTCAAATATGTACTTACAAAATTCGAATAAGACTACCTCGTTTGGCCCGACTTTTTTAAGTCTTAAAAGTTATTTTAAAATAAAAGCTTTTAAAATTAAGTTAAAGTTGTTTGGTTATGATTATTTTTAAACTTTAGAGTTATTTTTAATTTTATTTTTTTATTAAAGTTATATATATATATATATATATATATATATATATATATATATATATATAATGCGTATTGATTAATTGTTGTATTAACATCTATAATATAGTGTATAGTTTAATAATATTATTATTGAAAATCATTATACAATAAAATAAGATATAATATACAAAACGAATAAAAAGTTGGACAAAACTAGTATCTATAAAAATGATGATGTAAACAGAAGAAGAAAAAATAAAATAAAACATAATTCTAGATGTTATGAACTGTAGAAAAAATTGAAAAATTGTCGTTTACTGCACTAGCGCAATTTTTTTTAAGAAAATGTTTTCGTTGGGATTCGAACCGCGGCCACATGTTTTAAGCTCTGAAAAAGTTGGTTTCAACGCCTTTTTTACAAGCTCCTTTTATTTAATTTTTTGCCTTGAAAAAAAAGCTACTTTTTTTCATAAGAGCTTTATAAAAAATGTGTTTGGCCCTCCATCTCCTTATAAGGAGAAGAAAAATAGATAAAAAGTTGGGCCAAACACTACCTAAATTTATATAAAAAATTTAATAATCATTCAAATAATAAATATTATCTATTAATTAATTAGTCACTACGATCTTTAATGAATTAATTTTTTTATTTTAAAAATCTCCGAGCAATTCACATTAGTTTAGTTAGTCAGCATCTTTAATTATAGTGTAGTATTAAGATGTTGAGGAGTTTTATGTGATACAATATATGTTTGTAGTTTGTTAGCTTTTTTAAGTCATTTATATATTTGTTTAAGCATTGTTAAAGTAATTAAAAATATGTCATCATATATTAAATAATTACGAGAAATATTTTAAGAGATGTGAGTTTTTAAAGAACTCGACAATATGAATCAATGGAGACAGAGATGAACTGACTCCCGTGAAATTAAAAGTTTGTAAAATAAAATTGATTTATAAAAACATAAATAAAGTATTTGTCATTGATAACATAAAAAAAATATTTGTCACTAATTAATATACAAAAGATATAAGATAACTAATTATCATTGATGTAATATATATATATATATATATATATATATATATATATATATATATATATATATATATATATATATATATATATATATATATATATATATATATATATATATATATATATATATATATATATATATATATATATATATATATATATATATATATATATATATATATATATATATATATTGTAACTCATATATTAAAAAAAAGTATATTTGTCACAAAAAAATAAATACAACACGGTAAAAGTATTTTTTATTAATAAATATAAAAAACAGAAAATAAATATATTAAAGTTAAAGATAAAAGTAAGCATAGAACAGATATGATGAAATTATAAAAACATTGGAGTTATAAGTTATAAGTTGCTGCAAGTTAAATTAACTATATTAAATTGTCCTTTATTGTGTCCAATTTATAAGTTGCTGCAAGTTAAATCATGCTTTAAAAATCATATTTAATTATATATGTATAGTTATGTCTATAAGTGTTGATGTTTCTATGATATATTAAATTAAGTATTTAATTATTTGTTATTTGTTGTTATTAAAAATTTCAATTAATCTATCTTTTAATTTTAAAATTCTATAACAAAATTATCAAATTAAACAATATTTCATAATTTTTAACTAGTTTTGTAGGAAAAAAAATATTAACTAGTCACTCTTCCACATAATTTTTCATTTTCACATGTGTCATAATTGTATCTCCCTTTAAATAAAAGAAGAATTCAAAGCGTGTGTTTTACTTATGCCATAATGGTTCATATTTTCAAGGAACTATATTTACCACACATCCAACACAAGCAATCACACTCTCTCTATTCTTCCAAATTTACCCCAAATTATATATAAAAAATCTTTACCATAAGTGCAACAAAGTAATTTCACTATTTTTCACATCTAAACTATGAAATATTTTTATCTATAAAACCTCTCAAAACCTCTCATTGTAACAAACATTCTTTCTCACATTACATCACTGTCTCTTCCAACAAGTTCAGTTCAGTTGTTTTTTTTAAGCAATATGGTAAGAAACAATCCCAAACTTATAGTTACAATCATTTTATTTCTATCATTATCATTACCATTAGTCTCATGTGAAGAATGTTCATCAAAATACGAAGGTGGTTGTCACGATAAAAATGAAGCATTAAAGTTAAAGGTAATTGCAATATTTTGCCTATTATTATCAAGCATGATTGGCATTTGTATTCCAATTTTCACAACTTCGATTCCGGCTTTAAACCCTGACGGAGACTTGTTCGTCATTATAAAAGCTTTCGCCTCCGGTGTTATACTTGCTACCGGTTATATGCATGTGATGCCAGATTCATTTGCAGATTTAACTTCTCCTTGTTTGCCTCAACACCCTTGGCATAAATTCCCATTCACCACTTTCATTGCTATGATATCCGCTGTTTTTACTCTCATGGTTGATTCATTTTCGATAAGTTACTTTAAGAAGAAACTTCCTATGTCTTCTTCTTTGAATGATTCCAAAACGACAAAGGAATTGGAACTTGGTCATGGTCATGGTCATGATCATGGTCATGATCTTGCAGTTGCAAATGGACATGACAAGAATGTGAATGCCGAACAATTGCTTCGTTACCGTGTTGTGGCTCAGGTACGTTAATCAACTTCTTCGTTATTAAATTTTATATATTTACTGGGTTTCTTGTTTATTATTTTGTTGATATGATTTGTGTGGAATTGAGTTCAGGTTTTGGAGTTAGGAATTGTGGTGCACTCAGTAGTGATTGGTTTGTCAATGGGTGCTTCGGAGAACCCTTGCACAATAAAGCCTCTCATTGCTGCACTTTGCTTCCATCAAATCTTTGAGGGAATGGGTTTGGGTGGTTGCATTCTTCAGGTATTCTTATTATTATTAGTAGTAAGAAATTCGTGCTATCGCACGGGTCCCGTCTAGATTCATAATACATGCTGCAATATTTCATTTGTCAGTTTTGAAATTTGTTATTATTATGTGACTCTAATATTTTGCGGTATATTATTTACAGGCTGATTATGGAGTGGGGATGAAAGGGATAATGGTATTTTTTTTCTCAGTGACGACGCCATTTGGGATAGTATTAGGGATTGGTTTATCAAAGGTGTACACTGACACTAGTCCAACTGCACTAATTGTAGAAGGGGTTCTAAATGCTATATCTGCAGGGCTTCTTAATTATATGGCACTTGTTGAATTATTGGCTAATGATTTTATGGGTGCAAAGTTACAAAGTAGAATCAAGCTTCAATTATGGTCTTATGTAGCTGTTTTGTTGGGCGCAGGAGGCATGTCTGTCATGGCAATTTGGGCCTAAAATATAGTAAACTTAGTTTAGTTCACACTTTCCCAATTTTTATGTTAGTTCGTTAGTTGTAACAATTAGAAAAAAAAATGGTTTCTTATTATTCAAATTTAGTTTAGGCATCATGTTTTTTTGTGACTTCATTATTTGATGGAAAATGGTTACCCTGTTTATATTTCATTCTGATTTTGCTCATTGGTGTAGTTTTTATGTTTTACTTGTTTTGTTATTCATTTATATGCATCTAAGCAGTCTATAATCCATAAAGGAATTCATATATCCTAATACTTTTATGAACAACAGTTTATATAATACTTCTGATATATTGTTCATTTAAAATTCATTAGAGGCCATCAAAATAGTTTTTCCCCCAACTCATACATTAAAAAAAATAAAGTATATTGGTCACAAGTATGTCGATGTAAATTTAATGATGATTATTTCCATGATATATTAAGTTAACTATTTATTTGTAGTTATTGAAAATTTCAATTAATTTATTTTTTAATTTTGAAATTATATAATGAAATTATCAAATTAAATAATATTTCATAATTTTTAACCAGTTTTGTAGAAAAAACATTAACATGTCACTCTCCTATGCAATCCTTCATTTTCACATGTATCACAGTTGTGTCTCCCTTTCAAGAGCAATTCAATTATTCACGACACCATATTTCACCTCCAATGTTATACTCGTTGTGAATTATTTGCACGTGATGTGCACACATTTGTGGATATAACTTCTCCTTGTTTGTCTCAACACCCTTGGCATTAATCTCATTCACCACTTTCATTGATATGATATAGGTTGCATTTACTCTCAAGGTTGATTCATTTTCTATAAGTTACTTTAAAAATAAATTTCCTATGTCTTCTTTGAATAATTTAGAAACAACAAATTAAGGAATTGGAACTTGGTTATAGTCATGGTTCTGCAGTTGCAAATGGACATGACAAGAATGTGAATACTGAACAATTTCTTCGTTACCGTGTTGTGGGCCAAGTTTATCAATTTCTTCATTATATATATATATATATATATATATATATATATATATATATATATATATATATATATATATATATATATATATATATATATATATATATATATATATATATATATATATATATATATGTTGAGTTTCTTGTTTCTTATTTTGTTGATGTGGTGTGAGTGAAATTAGGTTCAAGTTTTGGAGTTAGAAATTGTGGTGCACTAAGTAGTACTTGATTTCTTAATGAGTGCTACGGAGACCATTTCATAATAAACACTAGTGCAGAAAGTATTTTTTACATCGGGCGAAAAATACTTTTTACATCGGGCCTGGATCCGATGTAAAGCCAGGCGATGTAATAAGTCAGATACATATTACATCGGACCAAGGCACGATGTGAAAAATTAACATACCACATCGGTTGAATTCGGATGTTTGATGTGAAAAATAATGTAATTTTTCCCTAAATCAAATATTTTTCATATCATTGGAAATAAATGTCTGATGTAAAATCTTTTGACAAATATTTTTTACATCATATATTTTTATACCGGATGTAAAAACCTTTTCTCAAATGTCATATTTTTAGTAGTGAAAGTCTCTCATTGGTACATTTTGTTTACATTAATATGTTGAGAATTGATATTATTACACCAAGTTTTGACAACTACACCGTATTGTTATACGATTTGGTTTTCTAGTATATTAAATAATTATTTTTTCACTGATTTTAATACAAATGAATACATCTCTATGTTGGTATTTTTCCAGGTGTAAGTTACAGTGTAATATTTGGGTGTAAGCATAACACCCCTCTAATATGTTTGGTTGGGAGTAGGGGAGGGGAGGTAACCTTACCCAACTTTTTGAGTTGGGTAGATAAGAATGCACCTTACAAAAATAGGACAACTTCTTTACCCATCACAAAAAGTTGGGTAATGTACCTACAACCAATCATATGATTCCATCTCATTTAACACATTTAATTATTTATTAAAATATTACAAATATTTGTTGTTTTCAAAGCATTTTACAAAGGAGATAACCTTAGGAGGGGAGAGGAGGGGACGGAAGGGGAGCAAAATCCCTCCAAGACTCACTTTTGCTCCCCTCCAAATTGGAGAGATTTGGAGGGGAGGGAAAATTCAATAATCATAATTTTATTATTTTTTCTATTTTAACCTCAATTATTTTTTTAATTCCAAGATTGTCCTTATTGAATTATTAAATACTAGCTTTTTTCTCTGGATTATTTCACATTTATTTTTTTCTATTGTGCGGTGGCTATTTGTGCGTTGTTGCTCTCAGGTGAGTTTTTTTCCTTTTTATTTTGTCGAAGTTCCCATTTCGATATTAAGTTATTTTTTTATATAATAATAACATACTTATACTTATATTAGTTCTTATTTATAATATATAATAATAATAAGATTTTTTTTTATTATACTAATAATAATAATAACAATATACAAAATATGCAAATAATATATTTATGTTATAAATAAAAAATTTAACTCTAATATTATTTGTTCAATTTTTTTAATATTCTAACATTATCTTATTTATTTTTAATTATAGAAATTGTTTTATTGGATTAAATGAATTAGATGATCAGATAATGGTTTGATTTACATTGAAGATATATAGTTCAACTAATATGTGTTGTTGTTTACAATTATATCATGGTTTATGAATGAACAAGTTATTATTTGGTGAAATTTACTCAATACTATTGTTATTTAGAATTATTTTTGCTAAGTACAAATAATAATATTTATAACGATAAAAGGGTAAATTGATTTTAAAATCTCTCCTCTCCCCTTGTGAACCAAACATACTTGTTGTTAAAAATCCATCCCCTCACCTCCACTCCCATTCTTTGAACAAACATATATTTATTTAAATTCTCTCCCCTCCCCTCCCCTTCCCTCCCCTCCCCTCCATTCTCCTCCCCTCCATTAAATTCTCTCCCCTCCGTTGAACCAAACGGACCCTAAGGCTTTGTTTGGATTGATGGAACCGGATGGAGCGGAGCGGAATGGGATGGAATAAAATGATATTTCATTGTTTGGATAATTTAAAAACGGATGGAACGGAGCGGAATAGAGTGGTATGGATTCCATTCCATTCCATCACTTACCATCATTTTTCTTACCCTCCGATTTGGGCGGAATGAACAACTTATCTTGTTCCATCCTAAAATTTCCAAACAATGGAATGGTATCTTCGTTCCGCTCCGTTCCACTCCGCTCCATCTCACTCCGCTCCGCTCCATTCCGCTCCGTTGATTTTATGATATCCAAACATAGCCTAAGTCTTTGAGAGAATGAATTTGGATGCTTACATACTTCAGGTATTATTATTACTATTTTTATTATCACAATTTCTATTATTATTATTATTATTATTATTATTATTATTATTATTATTATTATTATTATTATTATTATTATTATTATGTGACTCTAATGTCTTATGGTATATTTTTTACAGGCTGATTAAGGAGTAAAGATGAATAGGATAATTTCAGTTTTTTTCTTAGTGACGATGCCATTTGAGATAAAATTAGGGATTGGTTTATCGAAAGTGTATAGTGACACTAGTCCAACTGCACTAATTGTAGAAGGGATTTTAAATACTATATTTGCATGGTTTCTCGATTATATGGCACTTGTTGATTTATTAGCTTTGATTTTATGAGTACAAATTTGTAAAGTAGAATCAAGCTTCAATTATCGTCCTCAAAGTTGTTATTCCCATGATTGAGCGAGATCACTTAATGGTTATTAAAGTCACAATTCACTTTTATGAAGCCGACCCATAATATGTAGTAATTTACCTTGAATTCATTGTTTATGCATTAATTTTTGTTATTTGATTCTCCCTCTTATGTTGGTTTTGACTTGGACGGCCCGAACCTGGCCTACTAATTAACCTAGCTCGACATTACTATCTTGGGGCATACGTTCGCTAGTCCTATGGAGGGTTTTTGTTAATTTGGAGAAGGTTTCCAAGACTTCATCCTATAGCCTGACTCACTTCCTCCTACATCTCAACTCACTTCCATGGTCTCTTAACCATGTTATCAATTCCTCTATATTAAATAGGCCCAAAGGTAAAAAGTCTTTCAAGAATAGGGGCAAAATTCTTCTAGGAGACCAGTTTACATGTTGAAAATTTACACAATCCTCCAATCACGGGCTAGATAGGGGCGAAATTCTTTTATGAGACAACTTAAGAAGCCAAACATTTGCACGAGTTGCATATGGGCGAAATGCTTTTGTGACACTGGTTAAGAGGTCGAACTTTTATATAGTCCATCAAGCATGAGTTGGGTAGAGGCAAAATGCTTTTATGAGTTAAGAGGCAGGACATTTACACAACCCCCCCAATTATACGATGTTGGTCAACATACTTCAAGCACGAGAGGAGGTGAATTGTGGTATTTAAAATTCATGATTACTTTTAGACCTATCTCAGTTAAGATCAAGTAAGTAGTTTCTTAAGAGTAAATGACGACATAAATAAAAACAAACAGTAAATAGAAGAAAAATAAAGAGATTAAGGGTTATAGAGATTGCACCAGAGAGTTATCAAGGTTTGGCCAAACGTTGGCCTAGTCTTGTCCCTAAGAGGTCTTCTTGAGTTTTTGACTATAAAATTTTGAGCTTTTAAAAGTTATAACTATGAACCTTAATGCAAGTTGATCTTGATATTTTTACATGATTACCCCCAACCAATGATAATTTTTACCCCTTACTTTGCTAACAAACCGTTTAGAGATTTATGACTTATCTCAATAACCAAAACAAAGCTTTTTTCAAAAAAGCTTAAGAAACCAACCACAAAGATTTTATGACTGGTTTATCTTATAAACCAAACTCGATCTTCGCAAGAGAATCACACTCTTAATAACTAACTTAAACAACACGACCACTTATAAAATCTTCCATACAAGCAAGTTTTCACTCAAAAGCACTATGACAACTTTAAGTGAAAGAAAAGTGTTTCTACCGAGAGAAATATAGAAAATATAGAGATAAATACCAAAGAAAATGTAAAGCTTTGGAAAATTTATAAAAGGAAATAATCCATGGGCCGAATTGATGAGCCAATCGACTGGCATTACATTCCAATTGATTTGATAAGTCATTTTTAAATGATTACCATACCCAAATAAGAAGTATTGGATATAGAGTCATTGCAAGTCATTAAGTTGATGTCATAATCGCTTGGTTAATCATTTAGGCCGTCTCCATCGATTGGCTTAATGTTTCAATCCATTTCTTATCTCAAAAAGTTTTGCCAATTGATTTGCTTAAGTATCCAATCGATTGGTTAGTTTAAAAAAGCTTTTGAAACAGATTGGATAACTTCTTAATCACTTGGCTTGGCCTAAGAAATAATTTTCAAGACAAAAAGTTTTGAAGAATATTTTTAAGGTGTGTGTGATTTTCCTTAGTACTTAAAAGTTATTCCTTACATTTACAAAATTCGGGTCACTCAAATAGACAGACAAACATGACCTGGAGAGCTTTCACACTTTATCTAGGGATTCAAGATTCTTTGTAGGATTTATCCTTATCATATAAGCAATTTAATCTTGAGTCTCTTTTTTTCGATGAGGCATGAAATGTTTCTCTATTTAGGTCACCATCATCAATGTTGAAAGGTATTACCACCGAGTTTAATCATTGTTGTCGTCATCAAAACTTTGGACAGATCTTCGACATGATTTTCAACTTTATACCTACAATCACATAGATCCACATAGTTGTGTAGGGGAGAAATTCTTTAGGATTGGTTTTATTCTCCAACAAGTTTCTCTCAACTTTGTCAATATGAGGAGCAATGGTCGTGATCGACAAGTTTTTGACTTTTCTACTTATCGTAGGTGTAACAACTTTGAACTAGTTGTAATGATAATAAAATGCTTTGGGAACCGTAGAATCATCATGGGCTACTCTCATGGTCTGAATTTTAAGGTAAGTAGCTTTTAATGTTACCATTTTTTGTTAACCACTTCTACCTTTAAATAGGCTTACAATATCACTTCATTTCCCATTTCCCTCATTTTATCACTTCAAACTTCATTTTTCTTTGCACCTCCTTACATTTCCATCTTGCCTTATCTTGCAATTTCTTCGTTCGTTCTTTACATCAAATAAATCTTATTCATTTTATGATTTTTATCTTTTTCTCTTCTGTCTCTTCTTTCTAATCATGGATTTTATTTGGAAGTGTGACTCATTTGAAATGGTCAAATAACTCCAAAACCATTTTGGTATGTGCACGGTGTGGACTCAATGTTTGAGAAGATCTAATTGAGGTACAAGGAAGGTATATTTTAAGTTTATCGAGCTAGAGATTTTTGGTCGTGATGATAGTTTATCTAGTGATAATTTACATATTGGATCACCGAGTGATAATGACACTGACTTAGTGTCTTCTTTCTCAGTTTTGACTAGATTTGTCATGGCATTCTCAACTTCCAACCACAACTCTTTTTGTGAGAGGTCATGAATATTGACTCTATATGTCTTGAAGAAGATATTGGAGCTTATCGAGTAGGTTTTAAATTGTCTAACATTGGAAATTAGGTCGACGTGATATTAGAGTCGTGTATGGTAGGAAAAAGGTTTGAATGTGGTAGCCTTGGGGGTAGAGGATGATTATTTCTATTTCTATAATAGTTTCGTTGTTGTCTTTAAGGTTGGAATTCCTTTGAACATATTTCATACCATTACTGTAAGGATTTTCAATGTTTCCCATTCCCATCTACATCCAAAAAGTTGAGCATTTCTCTAAGGATTATAGATTCTCTGTCCGGGCCTTGAAATTACGCCTATAAATTGTATAATCTTCTCATTCTATGATACGAAAGGTGTACACCGGGGTGGATGAGTTTTACTGAATTTCATCCCTGTGTGAGCCCTTCTTTCTCCATATACTTCTGAGTATAAGAATTTAGAAAGATAAACTTGTTTAGGTTAAAGGCAATGCTCATTGCTCGAAGGTCACGTACGAAGAGAACTGTAAGTATATGTTTCCTATCTATTGGCAAGAATAGCCCTTTGCTATCATGGGGTATGACCAGGATAAACTTCTTGAGATGTAAAAAGAAAGCGGTGGACCTCTTAGAGCAGTTATGCATTATGGGCGTGAAGGATCATCTAAAAAATAAGTGAGGTCTTCTAAAGTTGATGTGTTTCCTAAGTAATGCATCTTCTTTATACTTATCCCATAATTATAACTCTTAGTTATTTTTGATCAATTATTTAAATTTTTTAGAGAGGATAATTCCCCTTTCAGTGGATGAGAAAAAAGAGATGATGGAGAAAGCGGAAGCTTGTAGGTGTGAAGTGGATCCCTACTATCAAAGTGATTTGTAGGAATTCTAGAGGGGATAGTTGTTAAGGTTATTCTTGTGACTATTACTTGTCCAACTGCACTAATTGTATAAGGGATTCTAAATGTTATATTTGCAAGGTTTCTCAATCACGTGGAACTTATTGATTTATCGACTAATGATTTTAAGGGGTTTCTCTTTGCATCCTTAGTGGTGAAGATCCACCCTAATGAAACCTGAAAAAATCTATTCGAATAGTATGAAATCTTACCTTAGGTCTCCCCTCATAGCCCACTAAAACACTTCGTAAGTGAACCACCATCATTTTGCCAAAAAATAGCACGGAAGCCAATCTATGTATTGAAGGAAGGGTGAGTCTGTAGATTAAGTAAGGGTGAGTCTGTAGATTAAGTAAGGGTGAGTCTGTAGATTAAGTTTCTGACTAACACCTAAACCCATTTTGAACTCATAATAATGTGTTAATTTCACAATTTAGTGTATAATATGAGAGTTAAGTTTCACACAAATCCCCAGGATAGTAAGTTTCCCTCTTGGACAATAAGTTCATTATAAATTTTACATATTTCAATAAACCTTAGTATATTTTAAGTCATTTATATAAAGTATACATAATTGTTATACAATTACACCATACACGTATATGTAATTAAATCAAAATATCATATATTAAGTCAACATGCAAACCATACATTGTTCACAAAATACAAACCATAATACAAATTATCAAAATACAAGAAAAAGTCAACTACTATGTATATCTGACCCCTCGGTAACCCATCAACGATGTAATACCCTCTAAACCCCACGACAAATATATTGCATAATCAAAGTAAATAGCATGCATATCAAAGAGGAAGTAACATGTATTTGAAAAATCAAACAAAACAAACACAAATGCACCTAGTTATATTCATAACACACATTTAAATTCATGTTTCATATGCACGTCATAGCGGAATAATTTAAACATTTCAAAACAATACCAATCATATAGTCTCATAATATAAGGTTATGAATAAAAGCATTAGGCACCAAGGCCAAATATCACATAATCTCAAATGCACCAAAATATAAAGAGAATATATCAAACATCTCTAAAAACAATATGAATCAAACGTTCCCTAGTGTTACATAACTAGAGCATGACTCATTACCTAGTAATACGATAAACAAGAAATAGCTCCATGACTAAATCCTTGCAAGCGAAGCAACTATACTCCTCGGTACCTGAGAAATGTTGTACAAAACATCATTTCAAATGAAGGGTGAGAATTCATATCATTATAGAAATATGTAGTAAGCAATGCATAACAACATACATTCATAGAATTCATCACACTTCATACATTCAAGTATCCAACATTTTTCACATAATTTACATGTTTACATATACAACACAACTCATCGATTCCATATAACAAAGTAATCAAATCACAATTATCATCAAAGTACATTCACACAACTATCACGTAAACATACCAAAACACATTTCACATCGATACATGTGACTCCAATGCGACTCAATGCAATATGCATGTGGTACCAATTGTTATCCTTAACAGTATCACCACATCCATCCCTCACATAGATAACCACCAAATAAGCTTGTCCGCTAAGCTTCAAACCAATCCTCTAGGTTTAGGACAAGTCACTAGTTTCCACAAAAGTAACGAACATAGTCTCTTTCCCACCAATGAATGCATGTGCAAATACCAAAAAAATCTTATGTAATTAAGACCATCTCCAAGTCTTAATTATACAAGCATATATATATCACACCATTCATCATATATGAATCACCTCACATTTGCACAAACATACATAATCATGTTATCAATCACATATGAAAACACTTTCATAGCACTCACCAAATCAACACATCACAATTAACATGTAGCAAACAAAGCTCAATAAGTTAATCTCAACCAATTTCAATTCATAACATACATATTCTCAAAGTTCAAGTATAATGTTCATACAAAGAATTGACCCAAAAGCCATCCAAACATTTTCATAAAAATTCACCACAATTCACGATAAATCAATAGCAAACATGACCTAGTTCAGTTCATAAAAATATAAAATTTTGTATTGTAGACCGCGCTAAGTCCGCTCACGAAAAAATCAAAAAAATTATATTTCAGACAGATTTTGTTTCACACAATTTTTCACCCCAAAATCCATCCAAACAACCAAAGTTCATGAAATAGAAGCATAATAACATGTATTCATCATATAGCATCAATTACTCACATAAAAATATGATGCAAACATCAATTTCATGGATTCAAATCAAAATCTAACATGTCAAAACCTAGAATTTCAATTTCCAAATCCTACACATGTTACTACTTATTACTCATACATCATATACCCCATACCTCGATAGAGCTTCTGATATACCTTTGTGCTGCTTTCTTCTATGTTTAGATTGCATGTGATGTATAGGAGTTGCCATAATCTTACAATCTTCAAGATTAAACTTCTTTATAAGCTCCTTTGTATATTTGGTCGGATAAAGATAGGTTCCATCTTTGCATTGGTTGATTTGAATCCCAAGGAAGAATATTAATTCTCCTATCATGCTCATTTCAAATTCAGTCTGTATGATCTCATAAAATTTCTTGCAAAGAGAGGCATTAGTAGAACTCAAAAATTATGTCATCAACATAGATTTGGACAATTAAGATGTCCTTATCTAGAGTCTTTCTAAATAATGTAGTGTTAACCTGAACTTATTGAAAATCATTTACAATTAAGAAATTGCTCAATCTTTCATACCAAGCTCTTGGAGCTTATTTGAGTCCATATAGTGTTTTCTTTAGTTTGAAAACAAATTTTGGATGGACAGAGTCCTCAAATCCAGGAGGTTTTTTGACATACACTTATTCATAAAGGACCCCATTTAAGAAGGCACTTTTAACATCCATTTGATATAAAATAATGTCATTATTAATAGCATAAGAGAGAAGAAGTTTGATTGCCTTTAACCTTGCAATTGCTGCAAAGATTTAAGAGAAATCTGAAGGATAGAAAAACACTTAGAAAGGTGGGGTTTGAATAAGTGTAGTCTAAAAACTTGAACGATAAAAACAAATTGCACAGTTATTTTTATCCTGGTTCGTTGTTAACTAAACTACTCCAGTCCACCCCCTTGGAGTGATTTACCTCACTTGAGGATTTAATCCACTAATCTCAACAGATTACAATGGTTTTCCACTTAGTCCGCGACTAAGTCTTCTAGAGTATCCTGATCACAACCTGATCACTCCAGGAACAATTGCTTAGACACAAGCTAAGACCTTCTAGAGTATCCTGACCACCACGTGATCACTCTAGTTACAACTGCTTAGACACAAGCTAAGACTTCCTAGAGTATCCTGATCACACTTGATCACTCTAGTTACTTACAAATTAATGTAATCAAATCTAAGAGTATTACAATGCTTCTGAAAAGCTATAATCACAACAGTGATATTTCTCTTAAAGTTTAAGCTTAATCTCACTAATATATTACAACAACAATGTAGTGAGCTTTGATGAAGATGAAGTTTGTGAGCTTTGATTTGAACAGCGTTTCAGCAAGTTTGTATTCACAGAACTCGTTAGAATCGGTAACCTTGCTTCTCATCAGAACTTCATATTTATAGGCACTTGAGAAGATGACCGTTGGGAGCATTTAATGCTTTGCGTATTCCGTACAGCATTGCATTTAATGTTTCACTCTTTTGTCAACTACCTCGAGCCTTGTTTACGCTGTGTCTACTGACGTTGCCTTTAATAGCTTCTAACGTTCCTTTTGTCAGTCAGCGTAGCCTGCCATCTTGTACTTGCTTCTGATCTGATGTTTGTGTATACAACGTTTGAATATCATCAGAGTCAAACAGCTTGGTGCAGAGCATCTTCTTGTCTTCTGACCTTGAAGTGCTTCTGAGCGTAATACCATGAGAACTTCAGTGCTTCTGCTTCTGATCTCAAGTTCTTCTGATGCTTTCATAGACCCATGTTCTGATTCTGCTTTGACCATCTTCTGATGTCTTGCCAGACCATGTTCTGATGTTGCATGCTGAACCTTCTGAGTCAAAGCTTCTGAGAGCTGATTTGTGCATACTCTTTATATATTTCCTGAAAGGGAAATTGCAGTGTATTAGAGTACCACATTATCTCATCCAAAATTCATATCCTTGTTATCATCAAAACTAAGAATATTGATCAGAACAAATCTTGTTCTAACAAAATCTATACCTTTATGCTGACTATAGCCCTGAGCTACCAGTTTAACTTTGTTTCTTACCATATCTTCTTGTTCACTCTACTTATTTCTAAACACTCATTTTGTTCCAATGATATTTATATGATTTAATTTAGGGACCTGATCCTAAACATCATTTCTATGGAACTGGTTTCGCTCCTCTTTCATTGCCACATTCCACCCTGAAGGATAGAAAAACACTTAGAAAGGGGGGGTTTGAATAAGTGTAGCTTTAAAAACTTGACAGATAAAAATAAATTGCACAGTTATTTTTATCCTGGTTCGTTGTTAACTAAACTACTCCAGTCCACCCCCGCAGAGATGATTTACCTCAACTGAGGATTTAATCCACTAATCGCACGGATTACAATGGTTTTCCACTTAGTCAGCAACTAAGTCTTCCAGAGTCTTCTGATCACACACTGATCACTCCAGGAACAACTGCTTAGATACCCTCTAAGACTTTTCTAGAGTATTCTGATCCACACGATCACTCTAGTTACAACCTGCTTAGATAACCTCTAAGACTTCCTAGAGTATTCTGATCCACACGATCACTCTAGTTCCTTACAACTTAATGTAATCAATTCTAAGAGTATTACAATTGCTTCTTAAAAGCTATAATCACAAACTGTGATATTTCTCTTAACGTTTAAGTTTAATCTCACTAATATATTACAACAGCAATGTAGTGAGCTTTGATGAAGATGAAGATTCTGAGCTTTGAATTTGAACAGAGTTTCAGCAAGTTAATAGGCGTTGTTTTGTTCAGGATCGTTAACCTTGCTTCTCATCAGAACTTCATATTTATAGGCGTTGGAGAAGATGACCGTTGAGTGCATTTAATGCTTTGCGTGTTCCGTACAGCATCGCATTTAATGTTATACGCTTTTGTCAACTACCTCGAGCCTTGTTCACGCTGTGTCTACTGACGTAGCCTTTAGTAGCTTTTAAAGTTCCTTTTGTCAGTCAGCGTAGCTTGCCACTTGTACTTCCTTCTGATCTGATGTTTGTGAATACAACGTTTGAATATCATCAGAGTCAAACAGCTTGGTGCAGAGCATCTTCTGATCTTCTGACCTTGAAGTGCTTCTGAGCGTGATACCATCAGAACTTCAGTGCTTCTGTTCTCTTGTTCTTCTGATGCTTCCATAGACCCATGTTCTGATTCTGCTTCGACCATCTTCTGATGTCTTGCCAGACCATGTTCTGATGTTGCATGCTGAACCCTTTGAGACAAAGCTTCTGAGCGCTGAATTATGCATACTCTTTATATATTTCCTGAAAAGGAAATTGCATTGGATTAGAGTACCATATTAACTTAAGCAAAATTCATATTATTGTTATCATCAAAACTAAGATAATTGATCAGAACAAATCTTGTTCTAACAATCTCCCCCTTTTTGATGATGACAAAAACATATATAAATGATATGAATTTGCGATCAGAAAGAGCAGACGGCAAAAGACAAATTACACAGCTATAGCATAAGCATATGAATATGTCTCCCCCTGAGATTAACAATCTCCCCCTGAGATAAATAATCTCCCCCTGAAATAAATACTCGAAGAACTTTAATAAAAGACTTCCCTGATTATTTCGGTAGAGACGATCACATAAGCTTCTTGTCTTCAGAGAATTCATAGCTTCTGACTTCTGCTTCCATAGGACAGCTTCAGAACTAGAATTTCTTTAGATCCCTAGAACACTCACAGCTTCTGATTCCTGCTTCCATCTAGGACAGCTTCAGAACTTGAATTTCTTTGATCTTCTGAACATTCACAGCTTCTGACTTCTGCTTCCATCTAGGACAGCTTCAGAACTTGAATTTCTTTGATCTTCTGAACATTCACAGCTTCTGATTTCTGCTTCCATTTAGGACAGCTTCAGAACTTGATTTTTCTGGATCTTTAGAACATTCACAGCTTCTGATTTCTGCTTCCCTCGGATAGCTTCAGAGCTTGAATTTCTACCAACCTCACTTCATGCTAGATTTGTATCAGAACATTGTTGAATGTACCAGAGCATCATCCGAGCATCTCTACATCCTGAAATGTTACAGAACAAAAACTAAACGACAAAAGTCAGCATGAACGAGTCAGAACATAAAATGTATATTAGAACACATTATATGTATCAAAGCCATATAGGCTGAAATAATGTATCAGAGCAAATAGAATTTTGTCAGAGCAAATAGACAAATATGGATCAAATTCTATTATCAGTGCTTCTGATTCATTCTTCTTTCTTGCTTCTGATCTCTGAAGCTTGACAGCACTCAGCTTGCTTCAGTTTCCATGGTTTTGCTTCTTGTGTTTGCTTTGAAGATTCTCTTCACTTCTTTATACCTGCAAAACACTTAAACCATATAGAACTTGCAGTTCTTGTTAGTAAATGTGTGGGAGCTTTACCCAGCAACTGATAGATTAATCAAATCATTTATCATTTATCTTCTCCCCCTTTTTGTCATAACATCAAAAAGAATATTTCAAAAGATTCAGATGAATAAAACGACAAATAAAATCACTGGAATGTAAATCAAGGAAACTTTTTATAGATAATCAAAAGATATTACATGAGAAGATGTTTAACAAGCAGATGCAACAAGGAAAGAAAACTACTAAGACCAAAGCCTAAGACCCTAGCTAAGACAAAGTCTGTGCCAGCATGCCATGAAGGAGTGAAACGCATCATTGACTGCTTCTTGGGCTTCCAGGCGAGGGGTCAGGGAGACTTGGTTCTGATGCAGATCTTCCACAATCTTTATCAGAGACAACATTCTCAGCAGGTGAAGATGAGGAGATTTCTTTGGAATGGGTTGAGGGAGAGGAAAGGTTAGATGAAGAGGAAGTTGAGTCTTGAAGGTAAAAAGATGAGGAAGAAGATGGAGATGATGGAGGGCTTTCACCAGGGGGTTGAAACACACGTCTAGAATAGTTTCCAGACAACTTTGCTTCGAATGGATTCACCTTGAGAGGGTCATAGGTGATCTTTATCTTTTTGGGTTTGGACGAAGATGTTTCAACAGCTTTTCTCTTTTTGTTTTGATCTTTTCCATGGTTTCCTGGGCTTGATGAAGAGTTCATGATGGATTTGCAGATAATGAACAGCTAGGGTATGATATGAATGCAAAAAGATAGAGTGAATAGAGAAAATATGAGAGGGAAGGAGAAGCGTTTGAAGAATATAAAGAAAAACTGAAAGAGAGTAAATGATGAAAAGCATTTAATGTTACGTGACGTGAGGAGAGATAATAAAGACAAATGAGGTGACCAGCACAGTTACCTATGGTCGGCGTCCCTTCAACTGCACGCGCGCTTATCCATGAATAGTAACGACAGGTTTACCATCCCGAGATAAAACGTTACATCTGTTTTGCTTTAAAAGAGGTTCTGAATCAACTTAGACAATGAAACGTTAGTAATAACCGAATCATAATTTCTAAAAGATTTCAATCAGAACTTCTGATTAAAAAATAGTCCATTTTCATTTCAGAAGATACTCATACATAAGAACTTCTCATCTTCTCATTCTGGGCATAAATCCATACTGATGTTCTTCAGAATGAACTTAAACCTATCTTCAGCCAGGGGTTTTGTAAAAATATCAGCCCATTGATGGTCTGTATCAACAAAGTTTAAAGATATAACACCCTTCTGAACATAGTCCCTTATGAAATGATGTTTAATCTCAATATGTTTAGCTTTTGAATGAAGAATAGGATTCTTAGATAAACATATAGCAGAAGTATTATCACAGAATATAGGAATGTTACTCTCATATATCTGATAATCTTCTAACTGACTCTTCATCCAGAGCATCTGTGTACTGCAACCAGCAGCAGCGACATATTCTGCTTCTGTTGTTGATAGAGCAATAGTTGCTTGCTTCTTGCTATACCAGGAGATCAAATGACTTCCAAGAAATTGGCAACTTCCTGAAGTACTCTTTCTTTCAATTCTGTCTCCAGCATAGTCAGCATCGCAGAATCCTACTAAGTTGTATTCTTTAGATTTTCTGTAAACTAAGCCAACATTAGTAGTACCTTTCAGATACCTTAGAATTCTCTTAACAGCAGTTAAATGAGATTCTCTAGGATCTGATTGGAATCTAGCACACAAACAAACACTGAACAGAATGTCAGGTCTAGAAGCAGTCAAATATAGAAGAGATCCAATCATACCTCTGTATAACTTCTGATCTACCTTCTTACTTACCTCATCCTTACCTAGGATGCATGTTGGATGCATAGGAGTTTTGGCTTCTTTGCAGTCTAGAAGATTAAACTTCTTCAGAAGTTCCTTCACATACTTGGTTTGGTGAACATACGTTCCTTCTGATGTTTGATTTATTTGTATTCCAAGGAAATACTTGAGTTCTCCCATCATGCTCATTTCAAACTCAGCCTGCATAGACTCAGCAAACTCCTTTCCAAGTGTAGCATTAGATGTTCCAAAAATAATATCATCTACATATATTTGACAAATTAAAATATCCCTTTTAAAGGTTTTACAAAAGAGAGTAGTGTCCACTTTTCCTCTAGTGAAACCATTATCCAGAAGGAAAGAACTTAAGCGTTCATACCAAGCTCTGGGAGCTTGTTTCAATCCATACAATGATTTCTTTAGTTTAAAAACATGATTAGGAGACATAGAGTCTTCAAAACCAGGAGGTTGATGAACATAAACTTCTTCATCTATATAACCATTTAAGAAGGCACTCTTAACATCCATCTGATAGAGAGTGATATTATGTTGAGTGGCAAATGAAATTAATAGACGAATAGATTCTAACCTGGCCACTGGTGCAAAGGTTTCTGTATAGTCAATCCCTTCTTGCTGACTATAACCCTGAGCTACCAGTCTGGCTTTGTTCCTTACCACTTCACCTTTCTCACTGAGCTTGTTTCTGAAGACCCATTTTGTACCGATTATATTGAATCCATCTGGTCTAGGAACAAGATCCCAAACATCATTCCTTGTAAACTGATTCAGTTCTTCTTGCATAGCAATTATCCAGTCTGGATCTTCTAGAGCATGATCAACAGAAGTTGGCTCGATCAAAGATACAAGACCTAATTGACAGTCTGCATTGTTCTTAAGGAATGCTCTTGTTCTGATTGGATCATCCTTCTTTCCAAGAATGACATCTTCTGAATGACCAGAGATGAGTCTGGATGATCTTCTGACAGATGGTTCTTCAGAAATGCTTAGATTCTCCAGAGAAGCTGATACTTGATCTTCAGATTCTTTGCTTCTGAGAAGCTCTGCTTCTGATGCGTTGCTTCTTGGCTCAACAACTTCTGATATATCAATATCCCAATCTGCAAAATTATCAAACTGCTTTGGTTTTTCAGAACCAAGCTTATCATCAAACCTGATATTGATTGATTCTTCTACAATCAATGTTTCAGTATTGTATACTCTGTAGCCTTTTGAGCGTTCAGAATATCCAAGAAGGAAACATTTTTGTGCTTTGGAATCAAACTTACCAAGATGATCTTTAGTGTTCAGAATAAAGCATACACATCCAAAAGGATGGAAATATGAAATGTTGGGCTTTTTATTCTTCCACAATTCATAAGGAGTCTTATTTAGAATAGGTCTGATAGAGATTCTATTCTGAATATAGCATGCAGTGTTTATTGCTTCTGCCCAGAAATGCTTAGCCATATTGGTTTCATCGATCATGGTTCTGGCCATTTCTTGCAGAGTCCTATTCTTTCGTTCTACAACCCCATTTTGCTGTGGAGTTCTAGGACAAGAGAAATCATGGGCAATACCATTTTCTTTGAAGAATTCTTCAAAGGATTTGTTCTCAAATTCACCACCATGATCACTTCTGACCTTTATGATTTTACACTCTTTTTCAGATTGAATCTGAATGCAGAAATCAAAGAACACTGAATGAGTCTCATCCTTGTGTTTCAAGAATTTTACCCACGTCCAGCGGCTATAATCATCTACGATGACTAATCCATATTTCTTCCCTCTGACAGATGCTGTTTTGACTGGGCCAAACAGATCAATGTGCAAGAGTTCTAATGGCCTTGAGGTAGAAACAACATTCTTGGACTTGAATGCAGGTTTGGAGAACTTGCCCTTCTGACATGCTTCACAAAGAGCATCTGATTTGAATTTCAGATTAGGGAGTCCTCTGACAAGATCCAGTTTGTTAATCTGAGAAATCTTTCTCAAACTAGCATGACCTAATCTTCTGTGCCAGACCCACTGCTCTTCAGAAACAGACATAAGACAAGTCACCTTCTGACTCATAAGATCTTGCAGATCTGTCTTATAAATGTTGTTCTTCCTCTTGCCTGTAAATAGGATTGAGCCATCCTTCTGATTTACAGCCTTGCAAGACTCTTGATTAAAGATTATATCATAACCATTGTCACTCAATTGACTGATAGATAAGAGGTTATGTGTTAATCCTTCTACAAGAAGTACATTAGAAATGGAAGGAGAGTTACCAGACTTTATAATTCCAGAGCCAATTATCTTGCCCTTCTGATCTCCTCCAAACTTGACTTCTCCTCCAGACTTAAGCACCAGGTCTTGGAACATAGACCTTCTTCCTGTCATGTGTCGTGAGCATCCAGAGTCCAGGTACCATGACATGTTGTGCTTTGTCCTTTTTGCAGTCAAGGATATCTCTTCAGAATCTGATTCTGATGTAGATTCTGATTCGTCATCTTCTGTCGCCATCAGCGCACAGTTAGCCTGCTCATCTTCAGAGTCTGAATCATCTTCTGACTCATCCCAGGTTGCCATAAGACCTTTCTTCTTATGAAACTTCTTCTTGGGATTTTCCTTCTGAAGATTTGGACATTCATTCTTGAAGTGTCCAGGCTCATTGCATTCATAGCACATGACCTTCTTCTTGTCAAATCTTCTGTCATCAGAAGATTCTCCACGTTCAAATTTCTTTGAACTTCTGAAGCCTCTGAACTTCCTTTGCTTGGTCTTCCAGAGTTGATTTAGCCTTCTGGAGATCAAAGACAGTTCATCTTCTTCTTCAGATTCTGATTCTTCAGGATCTTCTTCTCTAGCCTGAAAAGCGTTAGTGCATTTCTTGATATTGGATTTTAATGCAATAGACTTACCTTTCTTTTGAGGCTCATTTGCGTCCAGCTCTATTTCATGACTTCTCAAGGCACTGATAAGCTCTTCCAGAGAAACTTCATTCAGATTCTTTGCAATCTTGAATGCAGTCACCATAGGACCCCATCTTCTGGGTAAGCTTCTGATGATCTTCTTTACGTGATCAGCCTTGGTGTATCCCTTGTCAAGAACTCTCAATCCAGCAGTAAGAGTTTGAAATCTTGAAAACATCTTTTCAATGTCTTCATCATCCTCCATCTTGAAGGCTTCATACTTCTGGATTAAAGCGAGAGCTTTAGTTTCCTTGACTTGAGCATTTCCTTCATGAGTCATTTTCAAGGACTCATATATGTCATAGGCCGTTTCCCTGTTAGATATCTTCTCATACTCAGCATGAGAGATAGCATTCAGCAAAACAGTTCTGCATTTATGATGATTCCTGAAAAGCTTTTTCTGATCATCATTCATTTCTTGCCTTGTCAGCTTTACGCCACTGGCATTTACTGGATGTTTGTAACCATCCATCAGAAGATCCCATAGATCACCATCTAGACCAAGAAAGTAACTTTCCAGTTTATCTTTCCAGTATTCAAAGTTTTCACCATCAAATACCGGCGGTCTAGTATAACCATTGTTACCGTTGTATTGCTCAGCAGAGCCAAATGTAGATGCAGGTGTAGACTTTTCACTTTCATCAACCATCTTTTACTGAAGCGTTTTTCTCTTCCTGAATCTTTTCTAAACACGGTTAAATGCTTGCACCTTAGAACCGGCGCTCTGATACCAATTGAAGGATAGAAAAACACTTAGAAAGGGGGGGTTTGAATAAGTGTAGCTTTAAAAACTTGACAGATAAAAATAAATTGCACAGTTATTTTTATCCTGGTTCGTTGTTAACTAAACTACTCCAGTCCACCCCCGCAGAGATGATTTACCTCAACTGAGGATTTAATCCACTAATCGCACGGATTACAATGGTTTTCCACTTAGTCAGCAACTAAGTCTTCCAGAGTCTTCTGATCACACACTGATCACTCCAGGAACAACTGCTTAGATACCCTCTAAGACTTTTCTAGAGTATTCTGATCCACACGATCACTCTAGTTACAACCTGCTTAGATAACCTCTAAGACTTCCTAGAGTATTCTGATCCACACGATCACTCTAGTTCCTTACAACTTAATGTAATCAATTCTAAGAGTATTACAATTGCTTCTTAAAAGCTATAATCACAAACTGTGATATTTCTCTTAACGTTTAAGCTTAATCTCACTAATATATTACAACAGCAATGTAGTGAGCTTTGATGAAGATGAAGATTCTGAGCTTTGAATTTGAACAGAGTTTCAGCAAGTTAATAGGCGTTGTTTTGTTCAGGATCGTTAACCTTGCTTCTCATCAGAACTTCATATTTATAGGCGTTGGAGAAGATGACCGTTGAGTGCATTTAATGCTTTGCGTGTTCCGTACAACATCGCATTTAATGTTATACGCTTTTGTCAACTACCTCGAGCCTTGTTCACGCTGTGTCTACTGACGTAGCCTTTAGTAGCTTTTAACGTTCCTTTTGTCAGTCAGCGTAGCTTGCCACTTGTACTTCCTTCTGATTTGATGTTTGTGAATACAACGTTTGAATATCATCAGAGTCAAACAGCTTGGTGCAGAGCATCTTCTGATCTTCTGACCTTGAAGTGCTTCTGAGCGTGATACCATCAGAACTTCAGTGCTTCTGTTCTCTTGTTCTTCTGATGCTTCCATAGACCCATGTTCTGATTCTGCTTCGACCATCTTCTGATGTCTTGCCAGACCATGTTCTGATGTTGCATGCTGAACCCTTTGAGACAAAGCTTCTGAGCGCTGAATTATGCATACTCTTTATATATTTCCTGAAAAGGAAATTGCATTGGATTAGAGTACCATATTAACTTAAGCAAAATTCATATTATTGTTATCATCAAAACTAAGATAATTGATCAGAACAAATCTTGTTCTAACACACCCATCATCCGACAAGGCTTCATAAATAGAAGTTGGCTCAATCAAGGAGATAAACCCTATCATGGAATTTTCATTTCTGAAGGCAGATCTAGTTCTCAAGGGCTTATCTTTGTTCCCAGTGATTAGTTCTTGTGGATGATAATTTTATACTTAAATGATCTCTTGGGGAGGAGTTGAAACTTTTGAACCATCTAGGGCTTCTTCAAAAATTGCATCTTTTGGATGAGCTTCAAAAGTTGGGTCAGATTCTGGTATACTATCATCTGAGCCAGCAACTTCGGAATTCCTAACTTCTGGATATTCTTCAAAAACCTACATATCTGCAAAACTTTTAACAAGTACTGACGTGTCATAGTTAAGCTCTTTGTCATCAAATGTTATATGTATATACTCTTAGACCATTATGGTTTTATAGTTATACACTTTATATGCTTTAGAGCGTTCAAAGTATGCTAAAAAGATACCCTTCTGAGCTTTAGCATCGAATTTCTTCAAATAGTCTTTGTTGTTCAGAATTTAACAAGTACAACCAAATTGATGGAAATAAGATATGCTTGGTTTTCTTCCTTAAAATAACTCATATTATGTTTTGTTCAGAATTGGTCCAATATAGATTCGATTCTGAACATAACAAGAGGTATTAACAGCTTCTGCCCACAAGTACTTTGGAAGATGTCTCTCATGGATCATGGTTCTAGCCATCTCTTGCAAGGATTTGTTCTTTCTCTCTACAACCTCATTTTGCTATGAAGTTATAGGAGAAGGGAACTCATGGATAATTCCATTTTTTTCATAAAAGATTTCAAATGGCTCATTTTCAAACTCTCCACCATGACCACTTTTGTCTTTTAAGATCTTTAAGTCCTTTTTAGACTTTACTTATGTGCAAAAGATGTTAAATACACCATATGACTCATCTTTAGATCTAAGGAATTTTACCCAAGTCCATCTGCTGTATTCATCAACAATAACTGACCCATATTTCTTTCCATTGATTGAGGCAGTCCCAACAGAACCAAATAAATCAATGTGAAGCAATTCTAGGGGTCTAGAGGTAGACACCATGTTTTTAGATTTAAAATAGTTTTTACGCATCTTTCTTACTTGACATGCTCCACAAAGAGCATCTAAGTGATAATCAAGATCTGACAACCCTTTAACAAGTTTCTACTTGTAAAGTTTAGAGATTAATCTTCAGTTAGCATGACCTAACCTACTATGCCAGACCCATTTTTCATCACTCACAGACGTTAGACACACTACCTTTTAGTCAGCCAGTTCAAAAAGATTAACTTTGTAAACATTTACTTTCCTCTTCCCTTTGAATAAAATAGATTTGTCAGATTTTTGGATGACTGAGCAGATGTTCTTATTAAACAAGACATCATAACCACTGTCTCAAAATTGTCTGATGCTAAGTAGTTTATGTTTGAGTCCATCTACAAGCCAACCATTATTAACAGATATTAGAGAATTACTAATAGTACCCATACCAATGATCTTCCCTTTCCGTCCTCCTCCAAACTCAACGCTTCCTTCCTTTTTCAGAGTTAGGGTTTGGAACATATGCCTTTCTCCTGTCATATGTCATGAGCTGCCACTATCTAAGTACCATGACTGCTTCTTTGCTTCTTCCTTTAGGTATATTTGTAGCAAACACAATCTCAGATTGAGGTACCATACTCTTATGGGTCCTATAGTGTTATTTCTAATAGAATTTTTCTTGTTTTACGCTTTTTCCTAATAGTAATGCCTAGGCTCAATCAAGACTTTTGGTTTATAAAACTTTTGTCTTGGATGAGTCTTCACATTAGTTTCTGAACCCTTCGGATTCTTTGGTCCATAGGTCCTTTGTTATGTTTTATTTAGAACCTTTGAATTAGAGGTAATTGGTTATGGATTCCTTATAACTTTCGACTTTTGAACCATAAGTTCTTATATGATCTGAGCCTTTAATTGCTGATTCTTGAGAACTAAATTCTTTAGAACCCTTGACTTTGAGGTCTCAGGTGCATATTTATTCATATCTTTTAAATCAGTAATCTCGGGTTCAGATTGGGCTAGATTCTTACGCTTATCAGAGGTAGACACAATAAGTTTTTTGTCTTGTTTGAGCACCGCTTGAAGGAGAAGGATCTGAGAGTTTCTTTAGAAGCTAAACATTGAAGAATTATCCATTATAACCCAGACCTTATCCTGTATTATTACTTACTCCATAGATCATGGAAGCAAGTTTAGTTCTCTCAAGACCTGTTGTGATAAAGCTTTGAGAAGCCACCTCATGTTTATCCACTATTTTATCAGAAGCTTTATCTAAGAGAGCATTATGATCTTTTTCAAGAGATTCAAATTTGTCTTGATACATTTTAACTCTTCTTTCCAAAAATCATGATCTCTCTTTAAGATTTTCATGTGTCTTGCTCTGTCTTTACAACGACTCATGAGGTCTTGAATGAAGGAAATAAGACCAAAATGAGAAAAGTTATAAAATACCTCATCTTCTTCGTCTAATTCTGAACTAGAGCAGGATTCAGATTATACATCAGATGATATGAGAGCCATCAACACCATTTTTTCTTCTCCTTCATCTTTTTCAAAACTTCCTTCATTTTCGGGTTCATCCCATGTTGCCACAAGACTTTCTTGAATCTGTTTCTGAAGTTGTCCTTTCTTTGACTTGCCCTTTTGTAGACAAGGATAATGAGATCTGAAGTGACCAGGCTTATTGCAGTTGTAGCAGATCTTTTGGTCATCTTCTTTGTCTTTGGAACTAGAGCCTTTGAAGCCACTGGTTCTACCTGATAATATGTTGTTCCTTTTGACCAGGTGTCGAAATTTTTTAATGATAAATGCCATTTCCTCATCATCAGAGTTATCATAAAAAACTCCTTCATCAAAAGCTTATTCTGATTTGCTGACTCTTGAGGACCCGGAAGCTTTACCACTAGATTTCTCAACACCAAATTTTAAAGCTAGTGACTATGAGATCTTCACAAGCTCATCTCCATTTAGTTCCATTTCATGGATCTGAAGGTTGATTATCAAAATTTAAATACTTAGAGTATTCAAGTCTTTGACCTCTTGAATAGCTGTAACTTTAGATATAAATCTCACAGGAAGACTCCTCAAAATCTTCTAGACATGATATGCATATATATAACTCTTAAAGAGATCATACTGGTGAACCAGAAGGTTGGCCTTAGCTTTTCTCACCTGCTAATTACCTTCATAGGTAGCACATAATGATTCAAAGATAGTCTTGACACTTGAATTTTCTATGATTTTTATGTACTCATAGTGAGATAAAACATTAACAATAATACCTCTTACTCAATTTCCACTTAACATGAACCATTCTCATTTTAAACCCTTGCAAAACTTCATGAAAATAGTACAAACACATGCGTTCGGTCTTAGAGGTTTCTTATTAGGATGTATTTAAGGCAAGATACATCAGAATTTTCAATTAGCGCTTTCACATTTGTGAAAAGGTTATTTGGATTAGGGTGATTCAAAGTCCACCAAATGTTTGATGTTTTTGTTTGTTTTAGAAGATTTTAAAGAAGTCTTGGTGTGATACCTGTACAAGGATATAAACATAATGGAAATTAGTGGTGGAAAAACGAGTTTGGCCTGTTGGGCATGCTAGTTTTGCCCGCACTCTAGTGCGCGGTAGGCCAAGGGTTTAAGCTCCCGCCCTCTAACGTGTCTGCCCCGTCTTGCCCCGTTTTCTTACTGGCTTTTGCTTGCACATGCATTTACATGAATCTTTGTATTTTTAGACTTAAAAGAAGCAGCGCGCGGGCCCGCCCTGCCTCGCACTCACTTTTAGTGTGAGGCAGATCATGGTTATAGGTCCACATTTTTAAATATGTTCACCGCCTCGTTTTTTTGGGCGGGTCTAAACGGGAGAGTCAATGTTTTAGGTCCGCATCTTCAAGTATGTCCACTCTACTCCATTTTTTTGCGAGTTTTTGTGGAGTGGGCCTAAACGGGAGGACATGCCCGTTTGCCTTCCTTAGTAGAAAATCCTTCAAAGTGTGAAGGGACTAAATACACCCTTAATTCTAAGAGAAACTAGTATAATTGTCTAATATCCTTTATTTTTTAGCAATTTAATTTTTTACATTTTATTATCCCAAGAACATAACATTCATAACATAAAAAAAGTTAAAGATTATTGCACAAAATCCAAAAAAATTGGACAACCTTAATTCACTCCTCATTAAGGTTACGTATCATAGTTACATTTAAAAGGGCTATATTACATGTCGTGTATCGTCTCGTGAGCAAATTTCACATCTTCTGGATTTGAAAATTTTGCATATTCATGACATTTAAAGAGTTCAATTATCAAAACTCCATAGAACAATAAAAATCTTTGTATACGTTTTGGTAACGCAAATGGAGAGAGACAGGGGGAGGAGAGAGGAGCGAGACAACTTGGAGGGACGGTGGACTACCATTTTAACCAGGAATCGGGTGCGGAGGGAGCAAAATAGATGGGATTTCTCTAATATGGGCTCTAAAAGAAGCGACAGGAGACATATTTCTTCCTTTTTTGTCACTTCTTTTCCTGCAAAATACAAGGCGAAAGACTTATACCGTGTGTTTGAGAAGTTTGGAGATGTTGACGAGGTGATCATTCCTGCCAAGAGGGATGTGAGAGACAATTCTTATGGCTTTATAAGGTTTTTTGATGTTGATGATGAGAAGAATCTGGAGACTAGATTGGATAACATATTTTTAGAGGATAAGAAACTTTTTGTCAGCATTCCTCGTTTCGCTAGGAACCTGAATGTTGTTGCCGAGAACATGAGAGGTAGAGGAAATCTTAAACGTGGAGAGGTGTGGAACAGGTTAGGGGAGGCTAGGGATTTGGGTACTGAATCTGGGATAAACTCTAAGAACACTAATCAAAAGCTAAAATCGGTTATTATTAGAGAAGGTGGTGGTTTTTGTGCTCGAGCTGTGAAGAGAAATAAGGAAGAGTTCTGGGAGGTAAAATCGAGCGTGGTTAAAGGTGGTGTGAAGGAGAATTCTAATCCTGAGTTGATGGTGTTCGATAAGGTGGACGTTGAGGAGTTGTCATCCTTACAGAAGGCCTATGTGGGAGAGGTGGAGATCCCTGGGTTCATGTTTCAACTCCAAGAGGCTTGGCATGTAGAAGGGTTCTTCACCATTGAAGTTTGTGTTTTGGGCCATAATTTTTGTTTGCTTGTTGAGAAGGAGAGTGGTGGTCTTGATGTTTTTCTGAAGGTCGGTGGTGACAAAATCAACGACTAGTTTAGAATCATTAAGAAATGGGAACCACGAGATATGGATATGGAGAGGATAACTTGGGTTAGATGTTTCGGGGTGCCATGTCATGTTTGGGGAGATAAATTCTTTCAGTTTTTATCTTCATCTTTTGGTGTGTTTCTTTGTTCTGATGAAGCTTCTCGATCCAAACGAGCCATGGATGTTGCTCGGTTTTCTCTGCGGACCAAATCTACAACTGTTTTGTCCAAGTTGTTCAGGGTATCTTTCAATGGTATTTGTTTTTCTATAAGCTTGGTTGAAGACTTTTCTGGGCTTGAATCTCCTTCGGTGAAGTGTATGGAGGATTCTTCCTCTGACGGAGGCGATTCGAACTCTTTGGCGGAGTGGAGTGAGGATGAGATCAACACGTTATTCGAGGATGGTAAAGTGGATGGACTATTTGATGGGAACGTTTTAAAAGTTAATTATGGCAATTCAACCTCGGAGGTGGAGGCATGTACAGAATCAGAACCTGATTTTATGAAAAATACTTACCAATTGTCATGAGAAAGGCGGATTTTGGCCATAGAGGGAGATGGCGTGGCTGGATTTAATGGTGGGAGTAAATCGAGGTAAATAAAGATGAATAAGGAGAAAAGGAAGGCAAAAAAGTCGGTACATGTTAATAACTGTAGGGTCGATGTTTTAGGTGATGTGGGACAACTGGCGGTTTTGGATGCTGGGGTTGTAACATGACATGTGGCAGATGTAAGGGACCCACTTCTTGTTGATGTTGTTCGCCATTTAGGGGAAATACCAAGAGGGCCGGTGGGCTTAATTGTTTCCAATTATTACCAACACCTTCCCGAGGCCCAAGATCCAAATTTAAAAAGTAAATATTTTAAAGACTTAAAATATTTCTCTGCTACTCCATGTGCGTCTTCAGGCCTTTCAGTGCTCGACTCAAATTTAAGTGGAAACGTTGGTGCAGTTTCGAATGAACTTGGTGATGGCTTGTCGGGTGGTATTGTTCTTTGTTGAAACTCTACTATTGACTCGGATGTGGCTCAGGGGAATAAGCATTTTTTGAACAGGGAGGAGCATGATGTTGCTACAGTGGTCTGGATGAAAGCTAGAGCGTTAGGTGTTTCAGGAGGGGGTTCAGTGTCGCAACAAATAGAAGTTGTGAGGAATTTGGAGATGAAGGCCCACAGTTCTAGGTCTTCGAAGGTTGTCTGTCAGAGGTGTGCTAAATAATTGTGTTATCGTATAATTTGAGGGGGTGTGGCAGTTTGGCTACGCAGAGATGCGTGCGTGAGTTGCTTTGTTCTGTTCAGGCTGATGTGTGTTTTATTCAGGAAACCAAGTTGGTTAATCTTGATTCCTTTCTTGTGAATTCCCTTTGGTTGGAGGGTCCTGTTGGTTGGAGTGCTAAGTGGGCCGTCGGTCGTTCCGATGGAATTTTAACGTTATGGAAACCAGGCTTGTCCGAGTTGGTGTTTAGCTCCGTGGGGGAAGGTTTTCTTGGGATTCATGTCATTTGGAAAGGAAAGTTGTTGTATTTGGTTAATGTTTATGCGTCGTGTTTGTTGGTTAAGAAGAAGGAAATGTGGTGGAGGCTAAGGGAGCTCAAGAACAGATTTCAACCGGGGGAGTGGTGTATTGGAGGGAACTTTAACGCTGTCTGCAAATCTGATGAGAGGAAAGGAATTGGTCCGTGTTCTAGTGTTGCCGAATTACATGAGTTTGATGAGTTCATTTGTAGCATGGAGATGATCGACATTCCGATGTTTGGTAATCATTTTACTTGGTTTAATCTTGCTGGCTCGACTTGTAGCAAGTTGGACCGTTTTTTGGTTTCTAGTGGCTTGATTGATTTGTGGAATATCGAGGGATCATATGGTTGGTTCCAGGAGTGTCTCAGATCATTGTCCCATATGGTTGCAAAGTAGAGTGCGGAATTGGGGTCCTAAGCCGTTTAAATTTTTCAAATGTTGGTTGAATCATGAGGCTTTTTTGCCTTTTGTTGAGGATGTTTGGAATTCGTTGGTGCTTCGCGGGAAACCAGGTTTCATTTTGAAAGAGAAGTTGTTTCTTTTGAAGACTAAGCTTAGATCTTGGAATAAGGAGGTTTTTAGGTTTGTTAATTTTGAGGTAACTAATGCTATAAGTAATCTCAATTCCTTGGATGCTTTGGTGGCTAATGTAGAAGGGGGTGTTTTGGAGGAGGTGAGTGATGCTAGGAGGGTGGCTTCTACTTTGGTTTGGGACACGATGCTTAATCGGGAGAGTATTCTTAAGCAAAAATCTAGGATTAAGTGGATCGCGGAAGGTGATGCTAATTCAATTTTTTTTTCATAATTCCATGAAGGCTAGATTTCGGAGAAATGCTATTTTAGGTCTTGAAACGTCGAGGGGGAGGGTGGAGGAGGTAGAAGATATCAAGTTAGAAGTGAAATCTCACTTTGTTGATAGATTTCTAGAGCCGGTTTCCAATAGATCGGTTTTGGATGGGGTGTTATTTAATTCTTTGTCTGAGGAGGATAATTTGATTCTGGAAGCTCCTTTTTCTATTAAAGAAGTTAAGAGGTTGTGTGGCTTAGTGATTGTGATAAAAGTCCCAGGCTGGATGGTTTCCCTCTCGGGTTTTTTAAGAAGTGTTGGAGTTTTGTTTCTCATGAGGTGGTGGATTTTGTTAATGATTTTCATGCTCGTGGTAAATTGCCAAAGGCTATTATTGCCTCGTTTTTAGCTTTGATTCTTAAAGGCGATAATTTGCAGCGAGTTGAAGACTTTAGGCCTATTTGTTTGGTTGGTTCCTTGTATCGTCTGATTTCAAAACTTCTGGCGAGAAGGATTCGGTTGGTCATTGGAAAGTTGATTTCTAGCAATCAATCGGCTTTTATACATGGTAGGCAGATGATGGATGGGGTGGTGGTTCTAAATGAGGTTATTGATTATGCTAAGAGAAAGAAGAAGGAGTGCTTGTTTTTGAAGGTGGATTTTGAAAAGGCTTACGATTGCCTTTCTTGGGACTTCTTTAGATACTTATTTGGTAGAATGGGTTTTGTTCAAAAGGGGCTATCTTGGATGGAAGGTATGGTGTTCTCTAGTTCTCTCTCTGTGCTGGTCAACGGTAGTCCAACCACCAATTTTATGGTCTCTAGGGGTCTCAGACAAGGTGATCCACTCTCTCCTTTTTTATTCTTGTTGGTTGCTGAGGGTCTAGCTGGTCTTATGAGGAATGCGGTGGATTTTGGTGGATTTCGTGGGTTTCATTTTTCTGATTCTATCCATTATGAGTTGCTCCAATTTACTGATGACACGATCATTATTTATGATGGTTCGTGGAACAATTTATGGTGTATCAAGGCGATTTTGAGGGGGTTTGAATTGGCTTCTAGGATTTCCATCAATTTTCATAAGAGTAAGGTTTTTGGCATTCACATTCTGGAAGACTTTTTGAATGCGGCGCCCGGTTTCTTGCCTTGTGATATTGGGCATCTTCCGTTTTGTTTCCTTGGTATTCCGGTAGGTGCTAATCATAGAAGGAAGGGGGTTTGGTCTCCTATTACCTCAAGACTTAAGAGTAGACTTTCTTCTTGGCGTGGCAAGAATCTTTCTCTTGGTGGTAAAGTTACTCTTTTGAATTCTGTCCTTAATAATATTCAAATTTTTATGCTCTCTTTTTTCAAAGCTTCGCGCCATTGTCTTGGAGGAGATGATTAAAATTCAAAAGAATTTTCTATGGGGAAAAGGAGATGATAAGAGAAGTATGTGTTGGGTTAGTTGGGACAAAGTTTGCTTGGCTAAGGAGGATGGTGGGTTAGGAGTGAGGAATTTGGAGCTGTTCAACCTTGCTTTGGTTAGTAAATGGGGCTGGCGTTGTCTTATGGACCGTGACGTTATTTGGTCGGAGCTTTTGTTTTTTAGATATGGAGATCCTTTGACTTACCTTCATAAGGACATGGCTATGAATGCTTTGAAAAAGACATTGTCATGGTGGAGAGATGTCAGGCTTGTTTGTAATCTCAAGGTTAATGGTAATTCTTGGTTTTCTATTGTTTTTCCTACAAGTTGGGAACATGTCTTCAGTTAGAGTTTTGGAATCATTGTTGGATTGGTAGCACTCCTTTGAAGTGCTTTTTTCCGCTTCTGTTTGATGGTTGTTCTTCGAAGGATTGTAGAGTAGCTGACATGGGCTTTTGGGATGGTGATCAATGGGCGTGGGATTTTGGTCTCGATTCTCTTGATTCGGCAGGTGGGTTGTGTGATAACTGGCTTAGCTAGTTTTTGTTCTTAGTGGGCCTTGCTCCTTCTCAGCATGTGGGGGATTCGGTTGTGTGGTGGCGTAATCAAGACGGTTTCTCAGTCAGGAATTGTTTCCGTAGGTTGTATGGTTTGATGGTGGTGGGTTTTCTGGTGGATAGTGATAGGCTTTTGACCATTGGTAGTTTGTGGAAGGCTAAAGTTCCGAATAAAGTAAAGATTTTTGGTTGGCGTTTTATCCTCAACAGTTTACCTTCCAAAATGGAGTTGTTTCGAAGAGGTGTCATTCGAGATGCGTCTCATCTTCTTTGTCCGGTGTGCTCCTTGTTTGACGAAGATTTATTTCATCCGTTCTTTAATTGTGCTGGAGCGAAGCGGGTTTGGGAATTGGTGATTGGTTGGCTTGGAGGTGATTTCACATCTTTTAGAACTATTGATTCGGAGCACTCTTTGGGAGACCAGGTTTGTTGTAGACTTTCTGGTATTGTTCAACCTTCCCACTCTTTGTTCTTTTGGCTTTTGGTGTCTTGGTGTATTTGGTGGGATCAAAATAATCTGATTTTTTGTAATAAGAGGTGGCTAGTGGATGATATTATTAGTGGTATTAAATCTTTTGGTTGAGATTGATTTTCGATCATTGCCAATAAAGGTTTAGAATTGAATAAGGTTTTGTGGTTTGATCGGCCGATTGAGTTGGTAGGCCTTTAGTTTCTTTTCCATTGGTGTGGTTATCATTGTTTTTTCTTCTTTGGTTTTGTATTGGGTTAACACCCAATACAAAGTCGCTCATAAATTTTTTTTCATAATACAAATTAAAGAGAGTCACATTTTAAAGGAAGTATCTTTACATGCTGATTAGAAGTGACCAGCTGAGAAGCAAGTTACACTTTTCCAAGAAAGAAAACAAAGGCATGATAAAAATCGAAAGCCACAAACAACCCCGCACGTCGTTACGTTTGCCAGCTCACTGTTCCATTACTTTTTCCAAACCCTCCTCACCGTTTCCCTTCCACGTCACGCATGACGCTAATTCCAACACCAAATTGTACTCTCCCCGTCAAACACGTAACGCCGTTCTTATAAACACCGTTACTTTCCCGTTTGGCCCATCTCGGCCCATTTCACACTCGTTACTAGTCGCTCCAAGGTCTTCTTCAATACAACGCACTCTTTCTCTCTCTAACACAAACCATTCTCTCTTTCTCTCTCTATAACTTTCTCTTTCTCAGTTTTTTCTTCTTTTTCAGATTCTGTTCATACAAAATATTTCATCAATCTCGCATTGATGTCGGTAAGTGCTTTTTTTCCTTAATCGATTTTTGTTCCCGTACTTTTTCATTTTCTTGAATGATTTGATTTCGTTTTGATGATTGGATTGTGCTGTTGTATGGATTCAGTAATCTCTGATTTGCGTTAAAAAGCGAGTTTGATTTAATTGTAATTAATATTGTTCATTTATGAGTTTTGGACTGTGATCTTTGCTTTCTGATTTTTGAATTTAAGGTTTATGATTTTGATGAATAAATATTCCAGTTTTTTTTATTTGGTTAGGTTTGAAATATGAAAAGAAAACTAGGATTTGGATATTTTAGTTCATTTCTCATTTAATTGTGTTGTTAATTGAAGTTAGTTTATATATTTAGTTTAGATACTATTAAGATTTCTTTCTTTATTAGATTATGATGAACTTTGATTAATTTGGATGTTACTATTTTTGGATTTGATCTCTTTTTATTCCTATAATGCGGGGATTGAAATTAAATTACAGAACTCTTGGGTGTCCTGTTCTAGTTCATCCTGCCCTTTTCTAAATTGCTGCCTCATGCTTCGTTGCTGCCTCATGGGTTATAGTATATGAAGTATGAACATTAGTTATTGTTGCTTAAACAAGTCAATTTGAATTGAACAAGCGCTTTTTTCAGAAAATCTATTTTATTCGATAGGGAAACTAGAGGTGGGGGGAGGGAGTGAATAACGGGAAATTAAGTGGCTGTGAAAAGGGAGCAAGAACACTTAAAAACTAAAGTCTAGAAGAGAGGCAGATAAACTAGGGATCGAAATCTTGCATAAGATTGAGAGGGGATACTAAGATCGTAAAACATAAGATCATAACTAAGATCAGAAGATTTTACCCAATTAGTTTTTTGTAAGATCGGGAGGGGGTAGCAAGATTGTAAAACATACAATCGTAACAAAACTCGAAAGATATCATTAAAACAAAAAAGATACTATATATTTAAAGTTTTTTTTACATGATATTATTAATTTGGTAGGCAAGTGTATTCGACTATTCGTGGGAAAGTGGCCTATGCCGAACCGTAATTGTTGCACCTCGACATCTTGTCATCCTTCTCGACTTGTAATGGCGATGATCGGAAAACGGTCAATCATGGCCGGAACTGGCCAAGATCACACATAATCAACGGTTTTATGATATTTTTCCCCCACAATTTGACTACAAAACACGTTTCTACTTAAGGTCTCAATCGCTGGGGGAGAATGGGAATGTGGGATCACAAAATTGTAAGATTTTAAGATGTAGATCGTGATTTTGACAACCTTGCTAATAGTTGTTAAACTGACAACTTTATACGGTGGTATCTCGTTTGTTTGTTCTTCCCAAATATTTGAAGTGGTATGGAAGTTGTTCCATTTTCCAAACTGTCAGGAGTGGCCTGCTCCAACATTCCGATAGATACCAGAGTGTCTAAACCATTTAGGAATGAATGAAGGACCAATAGTCTCACTATGGGAAACCCAAAAGCCAAAAGAAATATAAGATTTTTGTATGTTTTGCGAAGGTGCTAGGAATGATTTGTGATTTTAATTATTATATGAAGTAGCATATTCCAAACACCAATTAATGACTTGACCTTGATGGTGGGTAGTTTTGGGCCTGTGTTTATGAGATGACTCTAACCGGTTCTTAATGTCGAAAACACTCTGGGTATCTTCAAAATTATTGGGTCATGTATGGGAGACTGTGGATCTACAACGTGCAATTTTATGGATCGTGAAGCTCGAGCTGGATAAGGTGATATTTGTAGTGGGCCTAAGACAGCTTACTGAATGCTAGTTGTAAAAGCTTAGTTGTTGAATTTGCTAGGAAGAAACCTAATGTGGTTGCTCATATTTTAGTAGGGGTGAGGTGACTGCATCAACCACTAATCTTCATATTTTTAATTCTCTCCTGTATTTTAGCATATATCATTGATAAAATTAAGCTGTTATATTTCCATATAACAAAGTAATGGCTAGACCTTCAAGGAGTCATGGAGTTTGAATAAACAAAAGGGGTTGGCAATTGGAAACAAGTTACTTGTTGGAGATCAAATGAGAATTTAGATGATATCTTACACAAGCATACCCAGAAGAATCCAAAGAAGCATTTCTATGGTCACATGAATTTTGGGTTCCATTTTAACACTAACTATTGTGCTTAATTAAAACACAATTTTTCAGTGTTATGTTTGATCTTCGTTCTTTTATGCTTAATGGTATCTTGCACTCAAGATTATTTTTGGAGGCATGTATTTATCAAATTCCTGTAGTATGTAGAGAATATATTCCACCATTAGGTTTCTTTTCCATTTTCATTACTTCCAGTTCCAGAGTTTATCATTACCAATTTCATAGGCATAATACTGAATTTAGTTTTGAGTTTTTCTTTTACATAAGCTAATGTGATTATCCTACAGGAAAAGGGTCGTCCACTACCCAAATTCGGTGAATGGGATGTCAATGATCCAGCCTCAGCTGAGGGGTTCACAGTGATTTTTAATAAGGCAAGGGATGAGAAAAAGACAGGTGGCAATACCGAGTCACCTGGAAAGACTGCCACTGAACCTCAAAGCAAACCTGCATCAGATCCCGGCAAACCTCAGAGTGTAAGATGCTCTTTAGTATATACATATATAAAACTGACACATACTGCTGTTTGTGTTATATAAAACGCATTTGGAAAAGTAGATTAGTTAAAAGCACTTCCATAATTTATCGTGGAAAGCTTATTGAAATAAGCTGAAAATAACTTATGCGCATGTCATGAGTAAAATCTTACTTGGTTTTACCGTTTATGCGTTTACCTTTTTTCTTATGCGTGATTTTACTTGGTTTTCAGAAAAAATGGTTTTGCTGCATACAAAACCCTCCTGCAGAGTCATAACAATGCAGCGGCTCAGGTGAAATAGAACAAAGATGTTTATGTGTAACTAGCTCGAGAGTATTTTCTGAAAGATAGAAGCTGTAAAAGTGAGCTGCAATGGGGAAAGCAAAGAAGAGAAAGTATTATTTATATATAAGTGTGTATCAGTGTTGTGGTTTATGATTAGGATTTAAGGTTCTTGTTTTGCCTTGTATTATGAGCTAGAGCGTTGCTTGTCACACTGCACTCCTTGTATTATCAAACACTAATCCTATTTTATTAATGCATTTTATTCCTTTGATTTTATTGCCCATAACTATGCTTGCAGTTGAATTTGGTACATTCCTTGCTATTGATTTTCATTAACTGCATATTCTTTTTCAGCCGGAACTCATCTTCCAAACTGGAAAAGAAAGGGGAAGGTAAAGGCTAGCGGGGGGAAATTGCAATAACTACCTTTTTAAAAAAAATTACTAAAAAATCATTTTCAGAAAATTTACCTGGATAACCAGGTCTGGGAGGAGGTGTCCCACACGTAGGAGTCACCCTCCATGGCGCCATAGTTCAAATTTTTAAGGGAATGTGCCACCCCAGGTGGCACCATAGTTGAAGGTAAATTAGGGTTTGGTGTAAAGTGGCGCCTATGTACATATTTTGTACATAGGAGCCATATGGGGTGACTCCTATGTGTTAGTGTACTTTTTATAAATATACTCCCAATCCCCATTTACTTTTCACACGTTTTTTCTTCTGTTTTCTCACACTCTTCGATTTTTCTTGTCATAACAAATTTGCCGATTTTTAAGAGAGATGGTCACGTGTTTTTTAAGAACGACGTCGATGTCATAACCATGATGCATGACACAGATGACATCGTCTTGATGGTTGTGATATCGTGATATTATAGTTGTTTTAATGTTGTCAATTTATGTCGGTGTTTGTTGTTTAGTGTTGTTTGTGGTCATGTGTTTTTTAAGAACGACGTCGATGTCATAACCATGATGCATGACACAGATGACATCGTCTTGATGGTTGTGATATCGTGATATTATAGTTGTTTTAATGTTGTCAATTTATGTCGGTGTTTGTTGTTTAGTGTTGTTTGTGTTGTTGTTGTTTATGCTATGTGTTGTGTTCTTGTTGTTTAATCTTTGTTTGTGTTTGGTTAGTTGTAACACCGATATATTTCACGAATAAATAAAGTCTAGTTGATTTCATAAAAGACAGTAGAAATACATGACATACAATTATTGGTTGGTGGAGGTTGATCTACGATTAGGACAAGTATTTTTATTGTGCCCGACTTGACAACAAATGCTACACTTTTTCTTACCATTTTTCCATGATCATCCATCTCGGTTCTGATACGCGTGTTGGGTCTCGCCGCATGTTGTCATTATACCATACTATCTACCTCTCGTATGCAGGCCAGTAATCCTCCTTTGCCATCACTGGAAATGCATTGTTGTATACTCCGAGAAAGGTCCCGGTTTTGTAAGTGGGAGCTAAGAGTGCTAAGACATCTCGGTGCGCATATGAACATGTTGCTATGACATGAGAGCAAAGTATGCAAAAGGCCTACAATTTTCCGCAGCCGCACCACCCTTATTCCAGTAGAACCCTATACTCTTGTCTCGACATGCCTTCATTAAGGTCAATTGTTTCTTTGACACTGAAGGTGCGGTAGTCGAAAGCTGTAACATGGTGGCTGTTGGCTTTGGCAGATTGTTCTTTCATAAATTTCACGCAACTTTCGCTGAACAGTTGTTCTAATTCTAAAACTGCACTCCACCGCTCACCTCTTCTCGGGAAAAGAGAAGTCATCCTAAAGTAGGTTGATCTCACCAAGGCAATAATTGGAAGATGTCTGATGCCCTTGAAAATACCATTCATTGACTCCACAATATTTGTAGTCATGTGTCCCCATCGTTGGTGTAGCGGTGTAAATCTAAGATCGAAGCCATTGGTTGACTCGACTCATTATTTCAGTGAAAGTCGTCACCGCGCTTTATTGTTTCCAAAGAAAAAGGGAAAAGAATAATATAAAACCCAAAATTTGTTTTTAAAACAAAAAGAGATCTTAGGTACGGGTGTTGATTATACAAGGGGAAGGTTTTAAGCACCCCTCATATCTGTGGTACTCCACAAGAACCTTTTTGAAAATCTGTGTTGTCTGTGTGCAAAAGAAAGGTTTGGTTTTTAGAACAAGCTCGGCAAGAGATTACATCTTCTGTCTACATACCTCCTCGGTGAAATGGAGAAGTCAGAGCTAATGTAGTTCCACTTAAAAGGGAAGATGTTTAAAAAGGAATAAACACTTTATCGTCATCGGAGAGAATACTTAGCCATTGATTTTGAACATGAGAACAAATAGACTATTTGAATCAAAAATAAGAGAAGGGATCCAACTTGGATAAAATCAACAAGTATGCAACTAGCTCTCTCAAGTGGAAAATATTCAATCATATCAATCAATATCAAAATCGCGGGGTATTGCAACTCACTACAACAATTACTCGTGTCTAAACTTTGAAAGAAAAAGCCACTAAGGGCAAAAGATATATTAAGAAAGGATTTTTTTAAAGAGGTTGAAAACATAAGAAGATTTTTGAAAAAGGGAGAAGATTTTGAAAATCTAAGAAGGGGGCAAGAGATGAATGGACTATCCTAGAGCATAAAATAAAAGTTAAAGAAAGAACGATCTAACCAAAATAAGAAGCAAACACTTGACATTAAGAGTCAAGGTAGATTTTCCATCCTTTGGACCACCAACACTAAACCAACGCATTATCACTTGGGGATCCAGATGAACTTATTATCCTTAGCACCACTTTGCATTAATCACATTAAAATTCTGACGAAAATTGGGCAGAGTAACGGTTGTTTTTGGGTAAAATTCTTATCTTAATGTCTTGGAATTAACCATCAGGGACTTTCGAGGAAATACATGCACAGACAAATAGACAACAACCCAATTCCAGACATAATAACAATAGAGTAATAGGGTCCAGAGGTACTAAGTTCAACAAGTCTAAATCTCTAAAATGCTCGGGATAGTAACCAATAGTCCATATGGCCTTAAGCGTTTTTTATGATTTGAGTAGTTTTTAATGTTTTAGCACAAAAATAGAGTATGGTCCAAATGGACAAATAGAAAGTAGAGGAAACATAAAGAAAACGTTCAAATGGACAAAGACAAAATAGCGGAAACATAAACATGATAAATGATAAAATAAGGCATAGAGCGAAAAAATATAAAGAACAATATAATAAAGTGCAGAAATTAAAGTCAATTGTTAAATGTTAAAAGATGACCATCTTGAAAATTGTCAAGTATATCATCAAAGTGGTAGTAATGAAGATCGATGGTGAGTGAAGGATGATCTCGGGTTTAAATATAATGGAAGTTTATCAGAATCTTGATAAAATCATAGCAACTACACGACAAACTTCCATAAGTATTACATTAACCGCATACAATTCTCTTCCATGCTTGATCTTTTTATTCGGGACACGAAATGTTGCACTATGTTAAGTAGATCGCTAAGTGACTTAAGTAGAAGTCACCCTACAACGAGGCTAGTCAACAATTTTTGTGCTAATGCATGCGCGAGAAGCAATATATAGATCACTCTCCGAAAGCAATACCGCACGAAAATAAAATAGGTAGCGATCTCGTCTTTATCAAGAATCCATAAGGATTCTTAAGATATTGAAGACTTTCATCGATCAAAAGAAAAAAGGAGAAGACAGATGAAGATACATAAAATAAAATCTCTCACACTATCTTTAATCTAATATTATGGATTTGGCTTTTTCAAACCTATCAACATCCTAAATCCAATGATATTAATGAAGTAGAAGAATAAGAGATACAAAAACAAAGTTAAAAAGGCAAAAAACAAAATCTGTCAGCAAGCAATCGTTTGCACTAAAAGAGAAATCGATTGCTCCTTCTTAATTTTCAAAAACTGCGCATTTTTTCAACTGTGCAATCGATTGGATGAAGAGAGCAATCGATTGCACTATGCAATTTTTCCAAAAAAAAGAAAGCAAAGGGAGAAAACTTGTTTAAACATAAAACCAAACACCTTGTGATCTTAGATCAACTTGTGCACAAAAATACATCAAATAAGCAAGCAAGAATCATCAATGTAGCACCAAAGGTCCATCAAACACAAGCAACAATGGATCACATCTTGGATTATGGAAAGGATCTAGAGATTTACCAATTCTTTCACAAACTTTGAATCTTCTTCAAGAACACACAACCACAAGCTTTGATCTACTCAATATTGATGAATAAAATAGTGTTAAGATGATGGTTTAACTCAAAGATAGTGAGGTTCAAGATGTAACTCACTAACTTTTATGGAAGAGAAGAGCTTTGAGTGGGTTTGGGAGGGGATGAGAAGATAAAATGCAAGAGTTTCTTTGACTTTTCAAGCTTAATAAATGAAGAGGTGAATGCCTCTATTTATAGGATTTAGGCTTTGGATTGGTGGTGGTTTAGAGTTAGGATTGGTAAATGAAATTAGGTTTGGTAAATAAATTTGGAGTCAAAATTATGATCCAATGGTCCATATGTCATCAAATGAGGGTACATGATAAGATTGATCAAAATGATGTAGAGAATTGATTGTGCATTCTAGAACATTCACCCCACACATGAAAATGGTGACACACTCTTCAAAAGCTGAAAATTGCCTTCATTTCTCCAATTTCGCACTGGTGCAATCGATTGCTCTCTTTGTGCAATCAATTTCTCTACACAAAGCTGGCCCAAAAATAGCTGGTGCAATCGATTGCTCTCTTTGTGCAATCGATTGCACAGAAGTTAGAAGGCAAATCTGGTGCAAAACAAGTTGGTGCATTCGATTGCTCTATTTGTACAATCGATTGCTTGCTGCAAAATGCTGAAAAATGAATTTTTTGATGGATGCCTTGGATTGGTACCTACAAAACACAAACTAATGAAAGGACAAAGTGTATTTTTGGTATTTTTGGTTAGTATAATATATACAAGTAAAAAAACATTGGTGCTTGATGATATCCTTTACAGATGAAGTGAGCATAACACAAAGAGCAAAACTTTAAGATGAAACTCTTGGTTGATAATTAAGATGCATAAGTTGTATGATCTTAGAGTCAAAAATTAGGGTATGACAGTTGGCCGTTATGGTATACCCAAGTCCATTTCTCTATGTCTAGACTATCGATCCACCTCTCTGCATCCGGATTTGATAGTACTATTTCACGTCGATAATGTTAGAATGTTGGTTGACTTAATGCATACCCAATATTGACAAGAGTCTTTCGAAGAACCCTATCATTGATCTCCCGCATGCAGTTTTGTGCAATATGTCGAATATAGTATACATGCGTTGAAGGTGAGTCATGCCAACCATTTGCTGGATTGTTAAACGCACTCTCGATGGAAGCATGCCTATCTGAAATCAAACAGAGCCCAGGTTGGGAGAAACGTATGTACGGAGATTTCAGAGAAAGAAACTCCAACCCCAGCAGTTTCACCTTTCACAAGAGCAAACACAACTGGAAAAATATTAATGTTTCCATCTTGTGCAACAACCATCAAGAAAGTCCCCTTGTATTTACCGTACAACCAAGTGCCATCTATTTGAAGAATTGGTTTGCAATACGAAAATCCTTGAATGCAAGGTCGGAAAGTCTAGAAAAGTCCGTGGAATACATCACCCCATGCCAGCTTTGACTCTAATATCTTTTTGAAATAATTATAATTTGCTTTTCTGCATAAAGAGAATTGTGTAATATCAATGTTTCTAAACAGAAAACCAACATTTTCACAAATGTAAGCCTCACCATTTACATGAGCATTCACTATGTATTGTGTAGAAGCCATTGTTGATTGTGTAATGAGATGTTTGAGTTTTGTAAGTAAATTATTTCCTTTATGTAGATGAATCAAGTCTGAAGTGTAACACAAAATGATCTGATTAATGCGTATTGTACAATGACATGCAAAATTATCTGATGGGATGCATGCCTGTATTGTCACACAACATTTATTGTTGATAGGAGTTATGCATGGATGGTCATCAGTCGACTTGACCAGACACTGGCATGCTAAGTTGCATATATCGAACGACACAATTGGTCTTGTTCATTCGGACAGTCATGTAAGCAAACCATAAATCATAAAAGTTGAAATTTTTCATCTTCCTGGAAGGCGCCACATGGGGTGGCGCCACAGTGTAATTTGTTTGTCCTATGTGCCATGTGGGGTGGAGCCATAGTGTATTTTATGGTCCCCACTATGTGCAGTCTATTCTGCATGCCTGTTCTGCAGTCTATTCTGTACGCCTATTCTGTAGTCTACAGTCTATCTCTGCACCTATCTGTCTATCTAGTATGCATGTGAACCTACACCTACATTCAACACCTATATTTGTATGCATGCACGCCTAGACCTACAGTCAACATCTATATCTGTATGCATGCACGCCTAGACTACAATCAACAACTATATCTGAATGTATGCAAACATATACTATAGCTTTCATATGTGTCTCGCTACTTGGAAATCATGCAAAAGACTTCAGCATCACCCATCCCTTCTATAAAGACTACAAAATTCACTTTACTTATTCATCATACACTTCATATCACCTATTCATAAACACTTATAATCTTCAAGCAAGTTTTCGAGTTCTGAAAGATGTCTCAACTTCTAAACATGGGTGAAAGGCACAGAGGAACTAGGGCGAACCTTCAAACCTTTGTAAGTTCATACATTTTTTATTCTCAACAACTATAATTATATGATGTCCGTATTAATTTATTTATTTTTGTTTTTCAGGATGTTTCACGATTCCGCTTCGCTCTTACAGTTATGTCGCTCCTAACGAGACGATAGTTCCGTATTTGGAAGCATGTGGTTTCAGACATGTTATCAAAATTTTGAACAAAACCATCGATCCAAAATTCATACTTTCATTATTAGAGCGATGGAGGTCTGAAACTCACACGTTCTATCTTCCAACAGGTGAGTGTACAATAACTCTAGAGGATGTCTACATGTTGCTTGGTCTGCATTAATGGGAAGGCTATTAATGGAAGTGTTCAACATGCGAATGGACTATGTGAGAGGGTGTTGGGAAAGGACATGATTATGAAGGACCAGAAGTCGAGGGATCAAGGTATTAATCTTAAGACCCTTAAATAGTATTATACAGAGATTAAGCTAGACGAGAACTCAACTGAGGAACAAATTTTCCTTAAAACTAAAGTTTACCTTATGATGCTGTTTCGTAACCTCTTATTTCCAAAGTCGACAAGTAACCTTGTCTTTATTTAATTTTATTTGAAAATATTAGTAAAATTAGAAAGTATAGTTAGGGGACTGCTGTATTGGTATGTTTTATCAATCTCTCTGCAAGAATGAAAAATACGACACTTGCACATTCTAGGAATGTGCGTTCTTGTTACAAGTGTGGGATTAGTGGAGAAAGCACACACTGGCCCCTGCCCACAACGGCAACTTCACGTTCCCTTATGCAATAATGTAAGTTTAAAAACTCTATTTCAATTTTCTCACTCTCATATAGAAAAATTGGAAATATCATGTTCCCTATTTTTTGTTTCAGGTTTTGTGGTACAGGGTTGGATTATAGCAAGAACCCGAGAGGAAATATTTTGATGTATCGATAACTTTTGGATCACCTACGACCTCAAGATGTATTATCACTAATTTTTTTTATGATTCATATTCGTATTACCAAACATCTTCGTAATAGTATATTGTATTCCTTTGTCCTATGCAGTTTTCCTGGAGACCATACATGGATCTCGAACATGTGTCAAACCCCAATGACCAAGAAGTTTGGATTGCAACAACACCTATCTTAAGGTTCAACATTCTGGAGATGCACCAAGCTGACCGTGTGAAACTCCAATTTGGCATGCGTCAAGACATCCCGGGTCCCCAACTAATTTGGGCAACTGGCATATAAAAATAGTGAATCACCAATAGGATGTCCAAGATTGGAAAAATTCCGCACCCGAATTATGTTAGATGTGGAAGGATCGGCACCGCCATATTCTCCTGTTACCCGTTTCCCCATTCCCAAAGTATCCAACTGAAGAATATGTAAATTGGTATAAATAGGTCATAACCCCTGAAATGTATGTGTCTGGCCCGTTCTACTTGCATGACCCTGCCAACAACAATACAACCAACAAAGCCAACAGTGTCAACAACGGTAACAAAGTCAACAACGCCAACAATGTTAACCAAGCCAGCCAAGCCAACCGAGCCAATATAGCTTGTACCAAGCTCAGTTACAACTCCACCAGACCTCCGAACATTAAATGCGATATACATACCATGTAGGGTATCAAACTCCCTACCAACAACAATCATATCACTTCACCTAACAACGCAACAAGGACGGCCCCTCCACATGTCATATTAGCCCCGACATAAGCCCAGATGAAGAATACGACCCAAGCCACCCAATAATCACAAAGGAAGACCTTTATCGTAGCTCCAAACAACAACAATATGGCTTCACCACATCCCAACAAACAATGTCTTTTTACCAAGGCAATTCAAGTGCCAGTTGCTACCAATCATACATGGCTACCCCACCACCACGACAAAACTTTGAGGACATAGGAAATCGACTATTTGACAGTAGGATCGAAGAGTACATGGACAATGAGCGCATGAAGGGACTAATCCAAGGGCCACGTACCCAAACACAACAAGAACCTCAGAGGGATAGGGGTCGACGAAATCGGATAGCGCCTAGGTGCGGAGCTGACGGCAGTTACGGTAACAATAGGCATTAGAATATTTGTAATTTCTTTTAAAAAAAGTTGTAATGCATCATCTTTTATCATTAATTTATATTTTTCGTGTTTCTAATTATTTATTTAATAATTTTATATTAAAAAAAAGGAATGGGCACATTGGCGCCACCCCACTGTCATACCCCAATTTTTGACCTAAGATACCACCTCATATCATAGCATATGCATCATTTGCATCTCTAACAAATTGCATAGCTTGTGTTTGCTACTTGTGACTCAGCAGGGTTAAATCAAGAAATCACTCATCAGTACAAGCAACAATCAATTAGGGTTTTGTTCCCCCTTCATTTCAAATGAATCATCTTCATCAACAATCAACATTTGGTCCTCAGAGATTCATTTCAACAAACTCAGAGGCACTGAATCAACCAAATTAGGGTTTTGACTGAAGATAGCATACTCCTGACTTCTGCTCAGGATTTGACCTAATGACTTGGGACATGACCTCAAGACCCCAAGTACATCATTTTGGCCTAATCTATTGACTCAAGACATCTCCTACACAAGGATTGATCAACAGTGAAATTTCAAATCATCAGATTAGGGTTTTGAACTATCAGGGACTGAAATCAGTGATCACATTTGGGAAACCCTAGAAATCCCCAGGAAGTCAATCAAAGGTTTCAATCATCTTCAAATAATCCCTATGACAACATCCAATGTAAATTACATCTCAATTCAAGATTGTCATCAATTTCATCAGGTCGACAATTAGGGTTTTTGACCTAATTCACTGAACAACTGACTTTTTAATCAGAGCATGATGCCACAACTTAAACCATGGCTTAGGGTCCTCCAATACCTCAATATTATCCATTCATACCATTCATTTGGTAAGAATAGCCTGGTTCATTTGAAATCTCCAGAAACGCGATCCGTCTGAAAAAGTCAATTGTACAAGATCACCATTGACTTTTTGGAATTTTGGTCAACCATGACTTTTGAAGTTTCAAATCATCAATATATGATATATGAAGTCATTTGATCAAGAAAAATCAAGAAAATCAATCAAGAATCAAAAAGTCAAAGTTTGACTTTTATACTTAGAAAAAATTCTAAGTGTTTTTCAATGGTTTTTTCCAAACTTTGGGAGGGAATAACTCAAAATTTCACCTACAAACTGAAAAAAACTTCCAACATGAAAGTTGTAGATTTTGATCCAATGAACAACTTTGTCACATATAATTTTTTTCCAAAAGATCAACCATTTAAGAGATATGGAGCTTCAAAGTTGGTATCTTTTGAAAATTTCACTTAAAACCTCATTTTCTTCAAAGTTCATGGATCTTTTTCACCCATTTCCCTAAAGGTCTTGAAGAAACTTTCAACTAGGGTTTTGAAGTGTGTAACATGAGCTTTCCAAAATGTCCAAGAGCATGAAAAAATATGGAGCATAGCTATGGTTTTGAATTATGCATTTAGTGATCATTTTCACTTGAAATTTCAAGCCATTTTCACTAAGTTATGAACCATTTTGCCAAATAATGCAAGTAATGATGCATCAAGACAATAATTGAAGATATTTTCTGATTTGAAGATCAGAATGGAAGAGGATAAGAAGCTTGAGATTTAACCATGGTTTAGTCACTTTTAACCATTTGCATTTAATGTGAAAGATTCCATTTTATCTCTTAAGCCAAATCATCATTCTTGGATCAACTTGCAAGGGCTTTGTATTCAGAAAGCTTGGCCTATAAATAGAGGTTCAAATCACTTCCAAAATCACACCAAAACCTCACAATTATAGGTTTTCTCTCTTCTTTCTTGAATTGCAAGTTTCATAGTTTTCAAAGAGGTAGAAATCCCAACCTCCAAACCTTTGAAGTTCTGAGCAAAGTGATGCTTCCCACAACTCATAAACATCATATGTGATGTGTCTGATCCATCCATACACCCCAAAAACACCAAGAACTCAGAATCACTACCTCACTTCTCAAATATGCATAACATAAGCCTTATCATGCCAATTTTCATTCAAGCTCAGTTCTGTCCAATCTAACCATCCAAACATCATCCATATACCTTATATGAACTGTTCCAACCATCATCCATGATCTGAAACACCAAAATCACTAAGCTTGATCCTCACTTGAACCATACTGCAGATCGGGTACCATAGATTGATCAAGAGGTTTTCAATTCATGCCAAGCATCCAAACATGTTCCATAAGGTCCACTGAAGCTGACCAGATCAAGAAACAACATCTGGAACCTCTCATTTGCAGAATTCGATTCTCAGTTTTGGCATTTTTAAGGTAAGCTCTCTTGAACTTCAAACTCTATTCTCCATGCATCATAAATGAAATATGAACATACCATCTTGTTTCTGCACACATGAGGATCATTAACCCTCAATCAATTGCATCATAACTTGCACATACACGATTTCAGATTGAATCATAAGATTAGGGTTCTTCGTGTTCATCAGAAAATTAATGATCTTAGAGTGAAAATAAATAAAATTAAGTGATACCATCATGTTCCTTGTGAAAAATCGAGCAAGATAGGCTATTCACTTGATCAAAATGATTCAGTTTTCAGATTTTTCAAATTCAAGTTAGGGTTGTGTTCTTGGCGCCAGATTTTGAAACTGAAATTAGGAATTGATTCAAAAATATAATTCATTCGTTGCAAATGTTAAACAGACCACGCGCGTGGTCCAATTGGCAAGTGTTTTGGCTGGTGAGAGAGAGGGCGTGGGTTCAAGTCCTTGTGGTGACAAAACCCAATTTTTTAACACTATTTTTCTTATTTTTCTTCACAACTTCATCAATTAATTTAATCAATCAAATTAACTCATTTTTTATTCATTTTTTACACACTTCTTAATACATTTTTAATTAAGTTTAAAATGACATGTTTTTAAGTGTTCTTAAATACTTTAAATATTGTTTTCCATTTGATTTTTTCAAACATAACCATTTGTAAATATTTTGTGATCAAACCCTAATCATTTAGGTGTTAATTAAGTATAATCTTTGTGTTTATCTTAATTAATTTGACTTTTGTCAAAATTCAAACCGTTTTAAAACGAACGATCACAATTTTTCAAAACGATAAACCGTTTCTTTTTGGTTTTTCTTTTCAAAAGAAACTATTGATTAAATCTTTTTGGATTGATCAATTGATTTTCAAACAAGGGCCTCTCGAATATTAGAGAGTATAAGTCCCTTTCCTTTTTCTTTGTACAGTTTTTCTTTAAACAGAAAACTCTTTCAAAACAAAACTTTTCAAACTGTTTTCAAAACGACAAAAACAATCAACCATGTTTTGTAAATAAAACATGGGCCTCCACATAGGTATAAGTCCCATTCCTGTACATGAAATTAGGTATTTCATTGTACACACACCTTTTTGTATATATCTCGTTCAATCTGTTTTTTTTAACTTCGAACAACAAATGAAAAAATGAAGGTTTTCTTTAAATCTTCCCAAAAATACCATGGGCCTCCATGTAGGTATAAGTCCCAAGCCCCTTTGTAAATACTTGTTTACATAACTTCTGAATAAACTCAATGGGCCTCTGCCCGAGTATAAATCCCGAGCCCCGTGTATGCAAATGGATCATGCTTATAGGTATATTTCCTTCATAAACTCCATTATATACACACACCTTGTCATATATATGTAATTGTTCATACTTGTTCATGTACTTGTTCATATTTGTTCGTACTTGTTCATATTTGTGATTGTGTTATATATATGCTTGTTCAACTTAGTACAACACTAGGTTCCCCATAGCCTCCTATTGGGCTTCGTGCAAAGAATCTCCCTAGTTTAGGTTAGGACATAGAGTATGGTTTCCCGGTGAAATCGCTCTAAGAGCTCAAACCAACTATACCATGCCTCCCCTTGGGCTTTGTACAAACGAGTGACCCTCCCATAGCCTTCTCTTGGGCTTACAATGCAAGGACCCTCGATTGTCCCTCCCATAGCCTCCTCTTGGGCTTACAATGCAAGGACCCTCGGATAGCCTCCTCTTGGGCTTCGTACAAGGACCCACGGGCTTCTTATAAGCATCCTCAATATCCAAATCAAATACCCTAGGAGATTAGACATTTATCATCTCTATGATAGGAGTATCTCTTCTATATCATCACAAACAATCAATCAATCAATCAATCAAACTTTTTTTTTGCCACAAGGCTGGCTGATCAATCAAACCTTTTTGCCACCATACTGGCTGATTAATCAAAGTTTTTGTCACAAGGCTGACTTCATTGAAACTTTTGCCACAAGGCTGGCTGATTAATCAAAACTTTTTGTCACAAGGCTGACTTCATTGAAAGTTTTTGCCACAAGGCTGGCTAAAAAGCATCTTTATCATTCTAAGCACCATAAGTGGCATGGCCCAGGGCTTATAATGAAAAGATTTCAAACAAAAATCAAACAGATGTATGTGATGATATAGATTAGATACATCGAACATTGAGATGACATTTGTCTCTTTTCCTTTGCTTCCACTAGCATAAGTGGGAACTACGATTGCTCTGACTTTCTCAACATCCCTTTGAGAATACGTAGGCACAAGGTCGTATCCTTGGCGAGCAAAACTTCTCCCTCAAACCACTCAAACCTTAGCACCCGTAGACCCCGAGCTACAGATGCTCTGATTCCCTCTAAGGGATATGTATGCAGAGGATCGCGATGATCTTTGCGAGCATAATCAAACAAACACCTTAGGTCCCACCTATTTCACAAGAACCTCTCAATAACATGGAATGAAAAACATAAAAAAGAAACCTATAGAGTACTATAGATACGTTGGGTGCTAATACCTTCCCTTCGTATAACCAACCCTCTTACCCAAAGATCTCTCCCCCACTTTTAAGGTTATTGCAGCTTTTTTCCTTTTCCTACTTTGGAAACAATAAAAAGTTTGGTCGAAACAAAAGAAAAATCATTTTTTTGAGCACTCGAGCCCAAAGAAGGCATCAGGTGTCTCATCCACAAAAAAGATACGATTTTTCCCCGCGACAGAAAAATGGCGACTTCACTGGGGACCATCTTTTTATTGTTTCCAAAGGAAGGGTTAATTCTATTTTCTATATTTTTCATTTCATTTTTTGTTACATGTGTGGTTCTGGTTCTGTTACTTGTGTGGTTCTGTTACAAGTGATACATTATGGACAAATCCTAACCCGGATTAAGTACACATAAGAATTAGGTGGAGGGTATAGTCATGTACAGGCGTACGTGAGAATCCTTCCGCTCAGTGGATGTGCCTTGTTGGTAATATATGTTTAGCATGTTTCGTAGCGAATACATTATTACTTTCATTGAACTGTAGAAGCTGAGTTGGCCGTAGAACCCCAACCCATCCTGGCCTTATTAGGTTGTGGTGCAGAAACTATTCAGGTGAAGACTTGGATTAGTTGTCATGCAGAGAACCACACTCAGACGAGTTTTTCTTGAGAATATTGCTGGCTCACAAGTTTAATTGTGCAAGTCGGTAATATCCGAAAGAAAAATGTAGACTCTGACGTATCAGTAGAACATGTTGTGCAGGTGATTAACTAGAACTATCCCATTTTTGGTTCTCTGACCTCATGCTCGTGACGCTGGACCTTTGAACCTATGTGTACCATGTTTGTTACCATGTTTGTGTACCATGTTTGTAGTACCATGTCTGCGTTACCATGTTTGCGCTACCATGTTTGCTTTACCATGTTTGAATATGTGGCATCCATGCATCCATGCATTCATACATTCATTAAAAAAAAAAACCCCATCTTTTTCCATAAAAACATGATTTTTCCAAAAAATTTAGAGAATTTTCCTTGCAAACATTATAGGATTAAGTTATGGAAGGAGTAAAAAGGCATACCAAAAAGTACGATTTCAGAGCGCCTGATGTGGAAAAACTGAGAGAGTTGGCATCTTTTGTACAAGATCCTCCCGATTTTAGGAAAAGTTATGGAAAGCTTTTTCCTATCCAGAACACTCATGTTGATGAAGGACTTCTCAAAACTCTGGTTCAGTTCTATGATCCCGTCTACCGATGTTTTACCTTTCCAGACTACCAGTTGGTACCGACCTTGGAAGAATATGCCAATCTTTTGGGTATTCCTGTGTCTGACAAAATACCCTTCAATGGTTTGGAAGCCATTCCTAAGTCACACGTCATTGCAGCAGGTATCCACTTGAAGAAATCTGAAGTAGAGAGTAATTGGACTACCAAAGGAAACCTCCCGGGTTTAACTTCACACTTCTTAATAAAGAAAGCCTTTGATTTCATCGAAACTGGTAGCATGATAGCTTTTGAAGCTATACTAGCCTTGCTCATCTATGGGTTAGTTCTGTTTCCCAATGTCGACAACTTTGTCGATATCAACGCCATAAAAATCTTTTTGAATGGAAATCCTGTTCCGACTTTGCTTGGTGACATGTATTTCTCTGTCCATCATAGGAATCGCCAAGGCGGTGGAATCATTGTATGTTGTGCACCTCTGTTGTTCAAATGGATTGTTTCACACTTACCTGAGTCTCCTATCTTCACGGAAAACCGAGAAGGCTTGCGTTGGCCTCGAAGACTTATGTCTCTTACTAATCATGACATTCATTGGTATACCTTGGCTCGCTGTGGTACAGAAACCATTGACAGTTGCGGAGAATTCGCCAACGTACCCCTCATTGGTACACAAGGAGGAATTAACTACAACCCGGTCCTAGCCCGACGACAACTCGGGTATGCAAATTCAACTAAACCCATTGGTCCCTCAGTGGAAGGCTACTTCTACCGAGAAGGGGATAACCCTCAAAGGTTGAAAGCAAGAATGGTGAGAGCTTGGTACGACGTCCGATGGAAAGAAAAAGGTGAGGCAAGAAATTGCATTGCCATGGACGCCTACACCTACTGGGTAAAGAAAAGAGCAAAAGAGTTCCAAATGCCTTATGCTTATGAAAAACCCATGTTTCCTGCAGTGTCTCAACGACCCAACATTCCCACTATGGAGGAATACCAAGACACTTTGGCTAAGATGAGGGTAGAAAAAGACGCTTGGGAAGAAAAGTTTCGTAGAACTGATGTGGAAAATAGAAAGTTGAAGAAAAGAGTGAAAGATCACGAAGAAACTCTCTATTATCAAGATGGATGGCTCATGAGCAAAGATGAGAAGATTCGTCAGAAAGACGCTGCAATCAAGAGGTACATCAAAGAAAGCAAGAAAAAGCTTGAAGGCTCAACAAGCAACGCTCCGACTCCTGATGATTGGAAGAATGTTGTTGACAAACTGAGGACCGAAAAGGCCGAATTGAAAGCTCACTATGGAAAAGAAATCATGAAGCTCAAGCTGCACAATGCATTTGGTTCTTCGTCTGATGAAGATGCTTAGGATTGTTTAGTTTTTTATTTATCATTTGCTTTTGTAAGGAGCTATGCTCCAATGTTGTAACATTTCCCATTTATTCAATAAAAGAATAGTTTGTGTTCCAATGTTTGCAAGAAAATAATCTTTAAAAATATTTGGAAAAATCATAAATTTCTTTTTGCATACATCATTCTGCATATCGAGTCCGTTGTATAGAGTCTCATCTTTTGGATCTTTCTCCAATAGATCGTCAAGCTGTCGCGTCTCAAAGTTTCTCGACCGCGCTCACAATCAGATCACAGATACAATACTCGTTCAAGCAGAAGAAGAGTAATGTAACACTCTGAACAAGAGAATATTGAGCTTCGTGGTACAGTGACCGCCCTTCAGGAAAAGTTGGAAAGTCTCACTACTCTAGTTGACTCCTTAATGGCCGCACAGAATCAACCGCCGCCACCAAACAGTCAAGCAACAGTGACATCTGAAGTCACTACTCCAGTTTCTACAGTTGCATTCAGCATTCCATCTTTCTCGATGCCAGAAGGTTGGGGCACGCCTTTCAGCTTTGGTGCAGGTTTTCGCCATAATTTCTCTGGGGTTCAAACAACCACAACTGAAGCGCCTGCTACATAGGGTTCGGCGTTTATTCCACATTCAGGGGTAACTTTTTCCCAAATCACTATGGCACTTTCTCAACCCACTATGACGGTTCCGACCCCTACGGTTCACACTGTTCCTTATGATGGCAATGAGATTTATCATGATCAAGGTGATAGCACAAATCAGCGTAATCTTGTGGGAGATCTCCAAGAGCAGTTTAACAAGATGCAGCTGGAAGTTAAAGCTATCCGTGGAAAAGATTTGTTTGGAAAGAATGCCCAGGAACTATGTTTGGTTCCCAGTGTACAAATACCTGCTAAATTCAAGGTCCCTGACTTTGAGAAGTACAAAGGTAGTTCTTGTCCACAAAGCCATCTTGTGATGTATGCTAGAAAGATGTCTACTTATGCAGATAATCATCAGTTGCTTATCCATTACTTTCAAGACAGTTTGACTGGTGCCGCACTGAAGTGGTACACAGGCTTGGATAGCACTAATATTCGAACATTCAATGACCTAGGTGAGGCCTTTGTCCGACAATACAAGTATAACTCGGATATGGCTCCAGACAGAGATCAGCTTCGATCCATGGCTCAGAAAGACCATGAAGAGTATGCCCAACGATGGAGAGAAACTGCTGCTCAGATTAATCCACCGTTAAAAGAGAAAGAGATGACAAAGATCTTCTTGAATACTCTTGGCCCGTTTTATTATGAACGCATGATTGCTAGTGCTCCAAGTGATTTCACCGAAATGGTAAACATGGGGATGCGTCTAGAAGAAGGAATCCGAACCGGACATCTAACTAAAGAAGGTGGATCTTCAAGCGGAACCAAAAAGTTTGGAAGTGGTTTCCCAAAGAAGAAGGAACAAAGTGTTGACATGGTATCCCAAGGGAGGCCAAGAGGAAATGTCAATCGTCAACGACAGGTAGCTGCTATTGCACCAGCCGTTAATACAGCACCGAATCTGGAATTTACCCCGCAGTTTCAACAACAACAGGCTCAACAGTTTAACAATAATCAGAATCGTGTACAAAGAGCTCCACAGTTTGATCCGATTCCAATGACCTACACAGAATTGTACCCTGCTTTGATTGAAAGAGGTCTTGTTCAAACTAAAGCACCACCACCCGTACCTAAGAAACTCCCATGGTGGTACAAAGCTTAGATCTCGTGCCCTTATCATCAAGGAGCACCTGGCCATGATCTTGAGCATTGCATAGCTTTGAAACATGAAGTTCAGATGTTGGTTAGGTCTAATCTCCTCTCTTTCAGAAATTTGAATCCTAATGTGCAAGCAAATCCGCTGCCCAATCATGGAGGGCATGTTGTAAACATGGTGTATGGATGTCCTGGTCCATACCGAGTCTATAATATCAATTTCTCAAGAGCAGATTTGGTACAAATGCACGCTACTCTCTGTCAAGGGCAGAATTTTCGCCAGCATCACTACGGTTCCTGTAGCATATGTTGTGTAGATCCTCATGGATGTTCGATTGTAAGAAGAGATCTCCAAGTTCTGTTGGATAATGGTACTATTCAGATCTACATAAATAGGAATGAAGATGAAGTTAACATGATAGGATGTTATCCGCATGAGCTTTTAGTCTCAGATATCAACTCGGAAATGCCTAAAGTCAACGTCATCGTTCCTCATTTCAACATGCCTGAGCGCATAGAAGTTACTTACAATAAGCCAAGGGTTCCTGTTGCTCCTTTGATCATTTGTCTACCTGGACCTGTGCCCTATGACTCTGACAAGGCAGTTCCATACAACTACAATGCAACAATGATAAAGAATGGACAAGAAGTTCCTTTACCTACTCTTTCATCTGTCGTGAATATCGCTGATGTGAGTCGAGTAACAAGAAGTGGACGTGTGTACACTCCACTACCTCCAAAGCAGCCTATTGCTCCCGCAACCAGGCAAAATCCTGTTAATACACCAGTGGGGAATCCTGTGGAAATTCCTATCAGTAATACAAGCACTGATGTTGGTCAATCCAGTGGAACCAATGTCAATCCTGACTTTGACAAAATTTTGAAGCTTATCAAAAGAAGTGAATACAAGATTGTGGATCAGCTTATGCAGACTCCTTCAAAGATCTCAATACTTTCATTGCTGTTGAATTCAGAAGCCCACAGGGAAGCCCTGATGAGAGTCTTGGATCAAGCTTTTGTAGATCATGATGTGACTGTTGACCATTTTGATGGGATAATAGCCAACATAACTGCTTGCAACAATTTAAGTTTCTGTGATGAAGAACTCCCCGAGGAGGGTAAAAATCACAATCTTGCTTTACACATTTCTATGAACTGTCAGTCAGACTCTTTGTCCAATGTGTTGGTAGACACCGGATCTTCCTTGAATGTGATGCCAAAGACGACTCTTGCTCGCTTGTCTTACCAAGGAATGCCTATGAAGTTCAGTGGTGTAGTAGTCAAAGCATTTGATGGATCGCGAAAATCTTTTATCGGCGAAGTCAACCTTCCCATGACAATTGGTCCACATACATTTCAAATCACCTTCCAGGTCATGGACATTCAAGCTGCTTATAGCTGTCTGTTAGGACGACCATGGATCCATGAAGCAGGGGCAGTAACTTCTACGCTCCATCAAAAGTTAAAATTTGTAACAAATGGAAAATTGGTAACGATAAGTGGAGAACAAGCCTTGATGGTGAGTCTGTGGACCTCCGTTTTTCGGGCCATACCTCTGAGCGGGAGAGATACGTGAACTGACTCTTTTTTATCGCTTATGCTTTCGCATTTTTGAAAATTCACAGAGTCGCCACCGACCTTTTATTTTATCCAATTAAGGAAAGGTTTATAAAAGAAACAGAAAAAAGACCTTTAAGAAATTCTGGGTAAGGGGGTAGGTTATACAAAGGGAAGGTGTTAGCACCCTTTGTATCCATGGTTATCCATGGGCTCTTAAGTTTGCTTAGCTCACTTGTTTTTCGATTACTTTTCAATTGCTTTAGAATGCTCATATGTGGTTTCAAATACCTTTGTAAATTGAATTTGTAATGATCCTTGTGCGGATGTATACAAAATGCTTGTTTATATTTCGAAAGATGTTTTGAAAAGAACGTTAACTTTGTAATGATCCGTGTTTGGATGTATACAAAATATTGTCTTTTTGGAAAGTTTTGTTTTGAAAAAACAACAGTGTATGAGAATTTTGTTTGTTTTGATTTGAGCAAGCAAACTAGGAGGTCTACCCTGAGTTGTAAGGTCTTTATCCTATTTCCTTTAAAAATCTATCCTTTCACCGGATACAAACAAAAGGTTCGATTTTGTACTTGAAACAGTAGAATTTTGACTTTGATTTTGAAAAGAATGAGAAGGGATTACCTTAAAAGGTGCAAGTGTGATTGTGATTGGATTCAGATATTTTATCTTTGAAGTTAGTGATCTAACGGTTCAATTTTATCTTTGACATACACGCAGTTTATATTTGCTGGAAATTAAAATGCGGAAATGTAAAGTGCGGAAAGTAAATTTACGCTATTACATCGATTGTGCAGGAAATGTAAACTAGCCTATTTACATGATTTTGACAACCTATACATTTATCTAGGAATTTAAATTGCAATAAGATAAATAGAGAAATGCATGTTTTTGGTTTTTTTTTTATGATTGATTTTAATTTAAAATTAATGCATAATTAATTAAATTAAAATGAGAAAAAGAAAATAAATTTAAACCTAGAAATTAAGCTTAAAAATATGTTCAAATGTGCTTGTCAATTAATTTTAAAACAAAACTAATTTTTTTGGAATTTTTGAAATTTATTTGAAATTGATTTGAAATTGATTAAGCTAATTAAGACATAATTATGCAAATAATTATACAAATAATTAAAACTTAAAGAGAAAATTATTCAAAATATGTACAAAATTAGTCTATAATATATAAACAATATTTTATATAAAGAACAATTTTTTATATGATTTTTGATTGGTTAGAATAATTAAAAAGCAAATATATAAATATATACTAATTAATTATGCAAAATATTGAAATTATGAAGAAAAATAAAATATTATTATTTCAGAAAATAAAATATCATTTTAGAAACTTAAAAATATTTTTTGTGTATTTTTTGAATTTTTGAAACTATTTTTAATTAATTTTGCAAAGAAATTAAAATAAAAATAGAAATAAAAAATAAAAGGATACTAATCAGATGTGGTTGATTATGAGGGAGTATGATGTTCATGCATGATCTGGCGCGTTGGATTGGATGGAAAGTGGATCAGAAGGCTCAGATTTTGAGGCGCATGGCAATCAGTATACCTGCAAAACACTTGATTAGAGGAAAATTTAAAAGAACGCACGCGCTGGCTGGCCAATGGGGTGAGGACACGCATCATCTTCAACCTCCAGACACCACTTTTAACAGCGCTTTCTGGCTAGAAGCGCTGTAATAGATTAAACTCATCCCTGCAAAATAGCGAATAGGTGTAAACAAGCATAGAAATCAGGCGCGATAGGACCATTAAATTCGTCTTGTTCCACTGAATGTAACCATGCCCTTAATTTGGTTTAATTTTGGCTCTAACGAAGAACCCTAAATTTGAGCTTAGAAACCCTAAAATGGTGGTTTTGTGCAAACGGTCATTAAAACTTAATTAAAGCTCCAGAAACGACCAGAGCACCAATCTAAACACAAATATATATCTACATCTTGTTAAATGTGCGTGTATGATCAGATATGAGTTGGTTTTTGTTTGAGCAAATCGTGACCTGTGTAGCTCGATTCAATGAGGTTTAAGACTTGCAATTGATTGGAATAGTTTCAGTGAAGCTCAGAGATGATGTTTGAATGTTTAGTTTGTATTGAAATTGACTGAAACTTAAAATTCGAATTTCAAGTTTCTTTGAATATTACAAGTTGTTACAAGAGTGATATATGCTTATGAATGCTTCTGAATTCGTCCTCCTTTTATTGCTGAAGTATGATAGCTCTTTTATAGGCCAAGAGCTGCTTGGAAGTGAAGCTAAGAAGCATTCATTAGCTTTGTGGAATCTTGACTTTTTCAACATGAGTAGCTTTGCATTTAAGCCACCATGGCTTGATTTTCCACCCTCCTTCTGTTTGTACTTGGCTTGGGGCAGAGTTGAATGACTCTCTTGATGAGTCATGCTTGGTTTGTAAGCTATTCTTTATCCATCCATTTTCTTTTTAATTTAATCTTATATGTGATAAAATTAAACCAAAAATGAATAAAAAATGGAGTGGGCCTTGTCTTGGTCGTGGGAGGCCCATAATATTATGATAATGATGTTTGAACCATGAAAACTTGGCCCCATTTGGAAAAAATGCATTTTTGAGCAATGTTGTTTTTATGCATTTTCCAAAATTTTGCCAACTTCAACAAGGTGTAAATCCCTCAATTTTTGTCATATGAAGGAGTTCTTGCACTTTTTGGAAACCTCAAAGAGTCCTCTAACCAATGTCTTTGGTCTCATGTCAAAATGATTTTTGATGCTCCTTGTGTGTCCTTTTGAAAAAAGTGTCTTTTTGTTGACTTTGAAAATGACCTGTAATGTCTTTGGTCATATTTTTCAAATGGTGAATGCAATGACCATGGGATCAATTGCATTTGAAAGATAATTGAATTTCCTTCAAAATGAGCTTTGGTTTGAATTTTTTGGATGAAGGATGAGAGAGTTATGACCAGTCAAAGTTGAGTTGACTTTTCAGGCAAAAACCCTAATTTTGAATCTTAGGGTTTTGTTGATTTTTGATCTTTCCTTGATGAATTATGATCATCCAATGATCAAATGATGAATCCTTTGACAAAATATGGACTTTGACAAAAAATTTCATTTTTGACTGTCTGTTGACTTTTTGGTCAAACGGGTCGTCTGTTGACTGTTTGAGCTGCTGACGGTGCGTCTGAGTGAATTGAAGTTTGAAAATTTGTATGATGGTACTTTGAGATATATGGATGTGCATGAAATCCATTTGAGGTCTCAAAAACTTGTTTCTCCTGTAAAAACAAGAAAACCCTAGTCAGGAACTGTTTGTGTAGGAGATAGTTAAGCGTACCTGATTTTTGTGCAGTGTTGAGTCTCTGCTAATCGCGTGATATTCAGAAGACTTATAGAACAAAAATATTGGAATTTTGAATTGTAACAGATTGATTTGATTGATGGTACAAAACACTGAGAATTGTACTGCCAGCAGTTTGGCTGTCAACTGACTGTTCAGGTATTGACGTAGCAGTTAGAGTGAAAAATCAACAGTCAAAGTTAATTTTTTTGTTGTTTTTGTTTTTGTTTTATGTGAAAAATGAAAGTTTATTTACATGACTTGTTAAAAAAAACACAGACATAATAAATAACTAATATTTACTGTATGCGGGCAAATTTTGGGGTATAACAGTTGCCCCTATTCAATCTTCTTAAACCTGAAGAGATTGTCTGAAATCTGAAGGTAGAAGATGATTGAATATTTAGATGCCCTGAAAATTTGCACTTACCTTGATCAGAAGAGATGTTGGAAGTTGCATTTGAATGTCGTCTGCGAAATGTTGTTGGCAGATTGGAACATTACCTAAGATGGGCTTTCAGATGCCACCTGGTAAATGGGTTGAGGGTTTGTTCATCAGAATGAATCCATTGATTATATCTTGATGAAGGATTTGAAAGTCTTTGTGTTGACTGTTTCGGAACCGTCCAAGGTTACCGCTTTAAGTCTAGGAGGATGATTGCTACGGAACTTGTCCAAAGTTTTTCCGCTTTAGATTTTGACAGTTGATCATTGTGGAACCGTCTGGGGTATCAGCTTTAGATCTTTGATGTTAGACCATTCTTGAACCGTCTGAGGTATCGACTTTAGATCTTCAATGTTAGATTGTTCTGGAACCGTCTGAGGTATCAACTTTAGATCTTCAATGTTAGATTGTTCTGGAACCGTCTGAGGTATCAACTTTTGATCTGCGATGTTAGATCGTTCTGGAACCGTCTGAGGTATCGACTTAGATCTGCAATGTTAGATCGTTCTGGAACCGTCTGAGGTATCAACTTAGATCTGTGATGCTTGTTTTTGAGTTGATAAGTGATCAGAATGAATCTTCGGCTTGATTATATCTGAGAGAATCGTTCATGGCATTCAGGTGAACACTGCATGTGATTGAGAACATCTTTGTTGAAGATATCCGTCTACCTGAAAAATCAAGTTAGTGATATGCAATGTTTATGATGCATGTAATGTGAGCTAAAGGAGAAATAGGCATGTTATGTTGTGTATGAATATGCGTATGAATACGCGCATGATGCATGATGTATGATGTATGATGTATGATGTATGATGTATGATGTATGAATATGAATATGAATGTGTGATGTATGAATATGAATGTGTGATGTATGAATATGATGTCAAGCTTCTATTTGGGAAAATAAATTTCCGTCAGTCATCTGGATATGACTATATTGTGATTGTTGATGATCTTTTGTCTTGTTTGAGTACCCTCGGCTGGGGAAATTCTTTGAGAACCATGGTACTCTGTTGAAGGATCTTTGACTATCACTTGGGAATGAAAGGTAGCTGGAAGTTCTGATGCCCTTTCAAATGGGAATGAGGAAGATGCATAATCCTCCGATGCACTATCTGACCAAGTCCGGGTGCGGGGATCACACCTTCTGAAGATAGTAATCTGGAACAACCCTGCTGGGGGATAAGACTTCTTTTGAAGAGAAAATCTTTTTGAGGAATTTGCTGAGAAATGCGTTTCTCTTGGGGATTTTCTTCTGATGGAATGATGTCCAGATAATTGGGACATTTCCTGAATGCTATTCCTGTTTTTCCTGGTAAACATCAATCATATTCAAATGCACATGTTCATTCCGAATTATCATTGGGACGTTTACGTATTTAAAACAGAAAAAGTGAAAATAGTGATTTTTGAGCCTAAGCTGCATTGATTTTTGAAAAAGAGCCATGATAGGCTGATTAGCACAGGGAGACAACAATCCTAGAAGTAGGAAACTGTCATAAAGTTTTGGAAAATATTTATAAAGATAAATAGCTATGTGAAAACAATCCAGTCAAGTTTCAATTCTGCTATTGCCAATCTGTCTTCGAGCATCTCATCCCTCACTTGTTGGAAGAAAGTGATTGGACTGATCGGTGTCTTTGAGGTGTTGAATCTTGATGGTGAGTAGGCAGCTGAACGGAACATAGTTGTATGCTTCATTCCCTAACTTTTGCCTAGGCTGCCCTTTCAGGTTTTCAGCCTATCGGGATAGTATTTGTTTAGTCTCTAATTTTTGCCTGGACCGCCCTTTCGGGTTTTCAATCCACCGAGACGCTCATTTTTTGCCTAAGTTGCCCTTTCAGGTTTTCAACTTAGCGAGCTGTTTTTTTTCTTTTTAAGCGAAGTATTTTTTTGACTATGTCAGCATTCACAGGGTGTGAGAAATCCTCACCATCCGTGGTGGTAAGCAACATGGCGCCGCCGGAGAATATTTTCTTGATTATGAATGGTCCCTCGTAGGTGGGAGTCCATTTGCCTCTGGGATCACCTTGTGGTAAGATGATGCGTTTGACAACCAAGCCACCAGTTTGGTATGCTTGACTTTTGACTTTTTTGTTGAAGGCTTTGATCATACGCTTTTGGTATAGCTGACCATGACAAATAGCTGCGAGCCTTTTCTCATCAATCAAGTTTATCTGGTCCAACCGTGTTTGAATCCAATCGTCTTCGTCTAGATTGGCTTCTTTCATAATCCTTAGGGAAGGAATCTGAATTTCAATTGGAAGAACTGCCTCCATACCATAGACTAAGGAGAATGGAGTTGCCCCTGTTGAAGTACGCGCAGATGTGCGATAACCATGAAGAGCAAAAGGTAACATCTCATGCCAGTCTTTGTAGGTTACTGTCATTTTTTGTATGATTTTCTTGATGTTCTTGTTGGCAGCTTCCACCGCGCCGTTCATCTTTGGTCGATATGGAGAAGAATTATGATGTTTGATCTTGAACTGTGTGCAAAGTTCAGTAATCATTCTGTTGTTTAGATTTGTGCCATTGTCCGTGATAATCCGTTCAGGGATGCCGTACCGACAAATGAGATTGTATTTGATGAACCGGGCCACCACATTCTTGGTAACAGAAGCAAATGAAGCTGCTTCTACCCACTTTGTGAAGTAGTCAATAGCGACCAGGATAAAGCGATGTCCGTTGGAGGCAGTAGGTTTGATTTCTCCAATCATATCAATACCCCACATTGCAAAAGGCCAAGGAGCCGTCAGGACGCTTAATGGAACTGGAGGTACGTGTACTTTGTCAGCGTATATCTGGCATTTGTGACATGTTCGGGAGTGATGATGGCAGTCTGTTTCCATGGTAGACCAGTAATAACCTGCTCTAAGGATCTTTTTAGCCATTGTATGTCCACTGGAATGAGTACCGAAGGCACCATTGTGTATTTCTTTCATGATCTGTTCTGCTTCCTTCTTGTTTACACAGCGAAGTAAAGTCGAGTCATGGTTGCGTTTGTATAAGGTTCCATTGCTTAGAAAGAATTTGGCAGCAAATCTCCTTAGAAACTTTCTGTCGTTAATGGATGCCCCTTCAGGGTACTCCTGAGCTTCGAGATTTCTTTTTACTTCATGGAACCATGGTTTTTCTTCTGTTCCCTCGGTATTGATCTCATTGCAATATGATGGTTCATCTTGCCTGTAAATGGTGATCATAGGCGCCTCGTTGTCCCACCTGACTTTGAACATGGATGACATGGTAGCTAAAGCATCAGCTAGTTGATTTTCCTCGCGTGGGATGTGTTCGAAAGCGATTTCTTCGAAGTAAGGAATCAAACTCAGCACATATTCTTTGTAAGGAATTAGATTCGGGTGCTTCGTGTCCCATTCCCCTTTGACTTGGTAGATCACCAAGGCCGAGTCTCCGTAGACTTCCAGGAATTTGATTCTTAGATCGATTGCAGCTTTAAGACGCAGAATACATGCTTCGTATTCGGCTATATTGTTAGTGCAATTGAAGCATAACCTGGCAGTGAATGGTGTATGACCTCCTGCGGGGGAAATGATCACAACTCCGATGCCATTGCCAAGTGCATTAGAAGCTCCGTCAAAAACCATAGTCCACCGGGATCCTGGCTCAGGTCCTTCTTCTGGTCCTGGTTGTTTGTAGTCATTGACTAGCATAATGTCTTCGTCTGGGAAGTCAAAGTTCAATGCTTGATAATCATCCACTGCTTGATGAGCCAAATGATCAGCTACCACACTTCCTTTGATTGCTTTTTGTGAAGTGTATTGAATGTCATATTCTGTTAAGATCATTTGCCATCTCGCTATTCTTCCAGAGAGAGCAGGTTTTTCGAACACGTATTTGATGGGATCCATCTTGGAGATTAGGAAAGTGGTGTGATTTAGCATGTACTGTCTTAGTCGGCGAGCCGCCCAAGCTAAGGCACAACAAGTTTTTTCGAGTAGTGAGTATCTTGTTTCACAATCGGTAAACTTTTTGCTAAGATAGTAGATTGCGTGCTCCTTTCGGCCGGATTCGTCATGTTGTCCTAGTACACACCCCATTGAGTCTTCTAACACAGTTAGGTACATTATCAGAGGTCTGCCTTCCACAGGTGGCAACAAGATTGGAGGTTTTTGGAGATATTCTTTGATTTTGTCAAAGGCTAACTGGCATTTGTCATTCCACCTTTCCACTTGATCTTTCTCCAAAGGTACACTTATTTGGGTTCAGTCGCAACTTGTATTTCTTGAGTCTGTCAAACAACTTGTGTAAATGACCCAGATGTTCTTCCTCGGTGTTGGATTTTGCAATCATGTCATCGACATACACCTCTATTTCTTGATGAATCATATCATGAAATAGCGCTACCATTGCACGTTGATAGGTTGCTCCTGCGTTTTTCAGACCAAAGGTCATTACTTTGTAACAAAAGGTTCCCCAGGGTGTTGTGAAGGTTGTTTTTTTTCATGTCTTCGGGTGCCATCTTGATTTGATTGTACCCTAAGAATCCGTCCATAAAGGAGAATACCTTGCATTGTGCGGTATTGTCAACCAGTACATCGATGTGTGGTAAAGGGAAATCATCTTTGGGGCTTGCCCGGTTCAGAGTTCTGTAGTCCACGCACATTCTGACTTTCCCGTCTTTTTTAGGTACAGGCACGATGTTAGCTATCCAAGGAGGATAACTTACAACTTTTAGGAATCCGGCATTGAACTGTTTTTCAACCTCGTCTTTGATCTTTTTTGACATATCAGGCCTACTCCTTCGTAGTTTCTGTTTGACTGGAATGCTACCTTCTTTGATTGGCAGGCGATGAACTACAATGTCCGTGTCAAGGCCTGGCATATCTTCATAGGACCAGGCGAATATCTCGACGTAGTCTCGCAGCATTTGAATCAGTCTTTGCTTGATGCTGTGTTCTAAATCAACCCCTATTTTGACTTCTTTCTTTTCTTCGTTGCTGCCCAAGTTGATGACCTCAATTGGCTCCTGTCATACCCCAATTTTTGACCTAAGATACCACCTCATATCATTGCATATGCATCATTTGCATCTCTAACAAATTGCATAGCTTGTGTTTGTTACTTGTGACTCAACAGGATTTAATCAGGAAATCACTCATCAGTACAAGTAACAATCAATTAGGGTTTTGTTCTCCCTTCATCTCAAAAGAACCATCTTCATCAACAATCAACATTTGGTCCTCAGAGATTCACTTCAACAAGCTCAACAGCTTTGAATCGACTAAATTAGGGTTTTGCCTGAAGATAGCATACTCCTGACTTTTGCTCAGAATTTGACCTAATGGCTTGGGACATGATATCAAGACCTCAAGTGCATCATTTTGACCTAATCCATTGGCTCATAACATCTCCTACACAAAGATTGATCAGACAAATCCTCAGATCAGGGTTTTGAACTATCAGGGACTGAAATCAAGGATCACATTTGGGAAACCCAAAAAATCCCCAGGGAGTCAATCAAAGGTTTCAATCATCCTCAAATAATCCCTATGACAATATCCCATGGAAATTGCATCTCAATTCAAGGTCCACAGTCATCAATTTCATCAGGTCGACAATTAGGGTTTTTGACCTAATTCACTGAATAACTGACTTTTTAATCAGGACATGGTGCCACAACTCAAACCATGGCTCAATATCCTCTAATGCTTCAATATGATCCATTCATACCATTCATTTGGTGAGGATAGCCTGTTTCATTTGAAATCTCCAGAAACGCGATTCGTCTGAAAAAAGTCAACTATACAAGATTGCCATTGACTTTTGGGGAATTTTGGTCAACCATGACTTTTAAAGTTTTAAATCATCAATATATGATATGAGAAGTCATTTGATCAAGAAAAATCAAGAAAATCAATCAAGAATCAAAAAGTCAAAAGTTTGACTTTCATACTTAGAAAATTTTTCTAAGTGTTTTTCATGGTTTTTTCCAAACTTTGAAAGGGAATAACTCAAAATTTCACCTACAAACTGAAAAAAACTTCCAACATGAAAGTTGTAGATTTTGATCCAATAAACAACTTTGACACATATAATTTTTTTCCATAAGACCAACCATTTAAGAGATATGGAGCTTCAAAGTTGGCATCTTTTGAAAAATTCACTTAAAACTTCATTTTTCTCAAAGTTCATGGATCTTTTTCACCCACTTCCTTAAGGATCTTGAAGAAACTTTCAACTAGGGTTTTGAAGTGTGTAACATGAGCTTTCCAAAATGTCCAAGAGCATAAAAAAATTTGAAGTGTAGCTATGGTTTTGAATTTTGCCATTAGTGAACTTTTCACTTGAAATTTCAAGTCATTTTGCCAAAGTTATGAGCCAAATTGCCAAATGGACCAAGTAATGATACATAGAGGCAATAATTGGAAGATATTTTCTGATTTGAGACAGATGGGAAAGAGATAAGAAGCATAGCCAATTTTAACCATGGTTTAGTAACTTTAACCATATGCATTTAATGGTAAGATTCCTTTCTATCCTTTAAGTGCCAAATCACCAAAGAAGAAGCAAGTTGCAAAGCTCTGAGTTCAGAATGTTTGGCCTATAAATAGAGGTGCAAATCACTCTTCAATTCACACCAAAACCTCACAATTATAGGTTTTCTCTCTTCTTTCTTGAATTGCAAGTTTCATAGTTTTCAAAGAGGTAGAAAACTCAACCTCCAAACCCTTGAAGTTATGGCCAAAGTGATGGTTCTAGCAACTCATAAACATCATATGGGATGTGTTTGAACCACTCACACACCCCAAATTACCCCAAAACTCAGATTCACTCTTCAACCTCCATATGAACACATAAAGAGCCTTATCATGCCAATCTTCATTCCAGATCATTTCTGTACAAATTAACACTTCCAACACCTCACATATATCACATATGAGCTATCCAAACACTCATCATCAACCTGAAACATCAGAATCATAGAGCTCGATTCACACTTGGGCTTAACTGCAGATCGGGTACCTCCAACTACTCCAGGTGTTTTCAATTCACTCCAAGCATCCAGACACCTTCCCTAAGGTTCATTGAAGCTGTCCAGATCAAGCAACAACATCTGTAACACCTCCTCTGCAAAATTCAATCTCCAGCTTGGCCGTTTTTGAGGTAAGTGCTCATGAACTTCAAACTCTATCATACATGCATCATAAATGAAAAACTAAGTTACCATCTTGTTTCTGCACCATCACTGAATAATAACCCTCAATCAATTGCATCATATCATGATCATACACGATTTCACAAAGATTTGTCATATTAGGGTTCTTCGTGTTCATCAGAGAATTAATCATCTTAGAGCAAAAATAAATGAAATTAAAGGGCACCATCATGTTCCTTGTGAAAAACCGAGTGAGATAGACCCTTTGATCGATCAAAACAACGCAGATTTGAAGGAATTCAAAATTCAGTTAGGGTTGTGTTCTTGGCGCCAGATTTGGTTTGGGAAATTCAAACATTGGTTTTAAAATATAATAAACTGAAGGCGTATCATTAACAAGCTGCGCGCGCAGCTCAGTTGGTTGTTGTTTTGGCTGGTGAGAGAGAGGTCACGGGTTCAACACCCTTAGGGACCAAAACCTTTTTTTTAACACTATTTTTCTTTCATTTTTTTAACAAACTTCATTAATTAATTTAACTAATCAAATCAACTTATTTTTTCTTCATTTTTTGAACACTTCTTATTTAATATACATATTTTATGAATACCAGAAAAAATCACCAAAAAATATTTATTTGATACATTTTTAAATAGGTTTAAAATGACATATTTTTAAATGTTTTTAAATACTTTTAAATACTACTTTTTCATTTGATTTTCAAACCTAATCACTTGTAAATATTTTTTGTGATCAAACCCTAATCATCTAAGTGTTAATTGAGAATAATCTTTTGTTTATCTTGATTAAATTGACTTCTTTCAAAATTCAAATCGTTTTAAAACGAGCGATCGCGATTCTTTTCAAAAACGATAAACCATTTCTTTTTGATTTTCAAAGGAAACTTTTGATTAAATCTTTTTAATTGATCAATTGATTTTCAAAACGATGTGGGGCCTCTCGAATATTAGAGAGTATAAGTCCCTTTCGTCTTTCTTTGTACAGAAAACTTTTTTCCAAAACTTTCAAACAGTTTTTTTAACAACAAATCACACATCTTTTTCAAACCATCCACCCTGTTTTATGAAAATAAAACAGGGGCCTCTCGAATATTAGAGAGTATAAGACCCACTCCTTTTTCCCTTTGTACAGACCTTTGCCTTTGCACAGTTTTTCTTTGTACATAAAACTTCTTTCAAAGCAACTTTCAAACGGTTTTTCAAACCTCGCGTCTGTAAATAAAACAATCAACCATGTTTTATAAAATATACCATGGGCCTCCATGTAGGTATAAGTCCCAAGCCCTTTTGTACATACCCATTCCAGTACATGAAATTAGGTATTTCATTGTACGCCTTTTTGTACATACACTCTTTTGTACATACACTTTTTTGTACATACCTCGATCAGTTCGACTTTTTTAACCTTGAATAACTAATCAAAAAAAATGAAGGTTTCTTTAAATCTTCCCAAAAATACCATGGGCCTCCATGTAGGTATAAGTCCCAAGCCCCTTTGTGAATACCTGTTTACATAACTTTGAATAAACTCAAGCGGACCTCTCCCCGAGTATGAGTCCCGAGCCCTGTGTATACAAATGGATCATGCTTGCAGGTATATTTCCTTCATAAACTCCATTATATACACACACTCTGTCATATATGTATAACTGTTCATATTTGTTCATGTACTTGTTCATATTTGTTCGTACTTGTTCATACTTGTGATTGTGTTATATGCTTATTCAACTTAGTACAACACTAGGTTCCCCATAGCCTCCTATTGGGCTTCGTGCAAAGAATCTCCCTAGTTTAGGTTAGGACATAGAGTATGGTTTCCCGGTGAAATCGCTCTAAGAGCTCAAACCAACTATACCATGCCTCCCCTTGGGCTTTGTACAAACGAGTGACCCTCCCATAGCCTCCTCTTGGGCTTACAATGCAAGGACCCTGGATTGTCCCTCCCATAGCCTCCTCTTGGGCTTACAATGCAAGGAACCTCGGATAGCCTCCTCTTGGGCTTCGTACAAGGACCCACGGGCTTCTTATAAGCTTCCCCCAATATCCAAAACCAAATACCCTAGGAGATTAGACATTTTTCATCTCTATGCTAGGAGTATCTCTTATATATCATCACAAACAATCAATCAATCAAACTTTTTTGCCACAAGGCTGGCTAATCAATCAAACTTCTTTTTGCCACAAGGCTGGCTAATCAATCAAACCGTTTTGCCACCGTACTGGCTGATTAATCAAAGTTTTTGTCACAAGGCTGACTTCATTGAAACTTTTGCCACGAGGCTGGCTGATTAATCAAAACTTTTTGTCACAAGGCTGACTTCATTGAAAGTTTTTGCCACAAGGCTGGTTAAACAAACAAAAATGAAACAGATGTATGTGATGATATAGATTAGATACATCTAGCATTTAGACGACATTTGTCTATTTTCCTTTGCTTCCACTAGCATAAGTGGGAACTACGATTGCTCTGACTTTCTCAACATCCCTTTGAGAATACGTAGGCACAAGGTCGATCCTTGGCGAGCAAAACAAAACAGAAAAAACCATTCAAACCTTAGCACCCGTAGACCCGAGCTACAGATGCTCTGATTCCCTCTAAGGGATATGTATGCAGAGGATCGCGATGATCTTTGCGAGCATAATCAAACAAACACCTTAGGTCCCACCTATTTCAACAAAAACCTCTCAATAACATGGAATGAAAAACAAAGCAAAGAAACCTATAGAGTACTATAGATACGTTGGGTGCTAATACCTTCCCTTCGTATAACCAACCCTCTTACCCAAGATCTCTCCCCCACTTTTTAGGTTATTGCAGCTTTTTTCCTTTTCCTCCTTTGGAAATAATAAAAAGTTTGGTCGAAACAAAAGAAAAATCATTTTTTATGAGCACTCGAGCCCAAAGAAGGCATCAGGTGTCTCATCCCACAAAAAAGAGGAACAAAACGATTTTTCGCCCGCGACAGAAAAATGGCGACTTCACTGGGGATCATCTTTTTATTGTTTCCAAAGGAAGGGTTATTTCTATTTTCTTTATTTTTTCATTTCATTTTTTGTTATATGTGTGGTTCTGGTTCTGTTACTTGCGTGGTTCTGTTACAAGTGATACATTATGGACAAATCCTAACCCGGATTAAGTACACATAAGAAATTAGGTGGAGGGTATAGTCATGTGCAGGCGCACGTGAGAATCCTTCCGCTCAGTGGAGGTTCCTTGTTGGTAATATATGTTTAGCATGTTTCGTAGCGAAGACATTATTACTTTCATTGAACTGTAGAAGCTGAGAGACCGTAGAACCCCAACCCATCCTGGCCTTATTAGGTTGTGGTGCAGAAACTATTCAGGTGAAGACTTGGATTAGTTGTCATGCGGAGAACCACACTCAGACGAGTTTTTCTTGAGAATATTACTGGCTCATGAGTTTAATTGTGGAAGGCCGGTAATATCCGAAAGAAAAATGTAGACTCTGACGTATCAGTAGAACATGTCATGCAGGTGATTAACTAGATCTATCCCATTTTTGGTTCTCTGACCTCATGCTCGTGACTTTGGACCTTTGAACCTATGCGTTACCATGTTTGTGTTACCATGTTTGTGTTACCATGTATGCGTTACCATGTTCGCGTTACCCTGTTTGCGTTACCATGTTTGTTTCACCATGTTTGAATATGTGGCATCCATGCATCCATGCATTCATACATTCATTAAAAAACCCATCTTTTTCCATAAAAAACATGATTTTTCCAAAAATTTTAGAGAATTTTCTTTGCAAACATTATAGGATTAAGTTATGGAAAAAAGGTATACCAAAAAGTACGGTTTCAAAACGCCTGATGTAGAAAGACTGATAGAGTTAGCATCTTCTGTACAAGATCCTTCTAATTTTAGGAAAAGTTATGGAAAGCTTTTGCCTATCCTGAACACTCATGTTGATGAAGGACTTCTCAAAACTCTGGTTCAGTTCTATGATCCCGTCTACCGGTGTTTTACCTTTCCGGACTACCAGTTGGTACCGACCTTGGAAGAATATGCCAATCTTTTGGGTATCCCTGTGTCTGACAAAATACCCTTCAATGGTTTGGAAGCCATTCCTAAGTCACACGTCATTGCAGCAAGTACCCATTTGAAAAAGTCTGAAGTAGAGAGTAATTGGACTACCAAAGGAAACCTCCCGGGTTTAACCTCACACTTCCTAATAAAGAAAGCCTTTGATTTCATTGAAACTGGTAGCATGATAGCTTTTGAAGCTGTACTAGCCTTGCTCATCTATGGGTTGGTTCTGTTTCCCAATGTCGACAACTTTGTTGATATCAATGCCATAAAGATCTTTCTGATTGGAAATCCGGTTCCGACTTTACTTGGTGACATGTATTTCTCTGTCCATCATAGGAATCGCCAAGGCGGTGGAATCATTGTATGTTGTGCACCTTTGTTGTTCAAATGGATTGTTTCACACTTACCTGAGTCTCCTATTTTCACGGAAAACCGAGAAGGTTTGCGTTGGCCTCGAAGACTTATGTCTCTTACTAATAATGATATTCGTTGGTATACCTTGGCTCGCTGCGGTACAGAAACCATTGAAAGTTGTGGAGAGGTCGCCAACGTACCCCTCATTGGTACACAAGGAGGAATTAACTACAATCCGGTCCTGGCCCGACGACAACTCGGGTATGCAAATTCAGTTAAACCTGATGGTCCCTCAGTGGAAGGATATTTTTACCGAGAAGGGGATAATCCTAAAAAGTTGAAAGCAAGAATGATGAGAGCTTGGTACGACGTCCGATGGAAAGAAAAAGGTGAGGAAAGAAATTGCATTGCCATGGACGCCTACACCTGCTGGGTAAAGAAAAGAGCAAAGGAGTTCCAAATGCCTTATGCTTATGAAAAACCCATGTTTCCTGCCGTATCTCAACGACCCAACATTCCCACTATGGAGGAATACCAAGACACCTTAGCCAAGATGAGGACAAAAAAAGATGCTTGGGAAGAAAAGTTTCGTAGCACTGAGGTGGAAAACAGAAAGTTGAAGAAAAGAGTGAAAGATCACGAAGAAACTCTCTATTATCAAGATGGATGGCTCATGAGTAAAGATGAGAAGATTCGCCAGAAAGACGCTGCAATCAAGAGGTACATCAAAGAAAGCAAGAAAAATCTGGAAGGCTCAACAAGCAACGCTCCAACTCCTGATGATTGGAAGAATATTGTTGACAAGCTGAGGACTGAAAAGGCCGAATTGAAAGCTCACTATGGGAAAGAAATCATGAAGCTCAAGCTGCACAATGCATTTGGTTCTTCGTCTGATGAAGATGCTTAGGATTGTTTAGCTTTTTATTTATCATTTGCTTTTGTAAGGAGCTACGCTCCAATGTTGTAACATTTCCCATTTATTGAATAAAAGAACAGTTTGTGTACAAATGTTTGCAAGAAAATAATCTTTAAAATATTTGGAAAAATCATAAATTTCTTTTTGCATACATCATTCTGCATATCGAGTCTGTTGTATAGAGTCTCATCTTTTGGATCTTTCTCCAATAGATCGTCAAGCTGTCGCGTCTCAAAGTTTCTCGACCGCGCTCGCAATCAGATCACAGATACAATACTCGTTCAAGCAGAAGAAGAGTAATGGAACACTCTGAACAAGAGAATATTGAGCTTCGTGGTACAGTGACCACCCTTCAGGAAAAATTGGAAAGTCTCACTACTCTGGTTGACTCCTTAATGGCCGCACAGAATCAGCAGCCGCCACCTAACAGCCAAGCGACAGTAACATCTGAAGTCACTACTCCAGTTTCTACAGTTGCATTCGGTATTCCATCTTTCTCTATGCCAGAAGGTTGGGGCCCGCCTTTCAGCTTTGGTACATGTTTCCGTCATAATTTCTCTGGGGTTCAAACATCCACAACTGAAGCGCCTGCTGCACACGGTTCGGCTTTTATTCCACATTCAGGGGTAACTTTTTCCCAAATCACTATGGCACTTTCTCAACCCACTATGACAGTTCCGACCCCTACGGTTCACACAGTTCCTTACGATGGAAATGAGATTTATCATGATCAAGGTGATAGCACAAATCAGCGTAACCTTGTGGGAGATCTCCAAGAGCAGTTTAACAAGATGCAGCTAGAAGTCAAAGCTATTCGTGGCAAAGATTTGTTTGGAAAGAATGCCCAGGAGCTATGTTTGGTTCCCAGTGTACAAATACCTGCTAAATTCAAAGTCCCTGACTTTGAGAAGTATAAAGGTAGTTCTTGTCCACAAAGTCATCTTGTGATGTATGCCAGGAAGATGTCTACCTATGCAGATAATCATCAGTTGCTTATCCATTACTTTCAAGACAGTTTGACTGGTGCCGCACTGAAGTGGTACACAGGCTTGGATAGCACTAATATTCGAACTTTCAATGACCTAGGTGAGGCCTTTGTCCGACAATACAAGTATAACTCGGATATGGCTCCAGACAGGGATCAGCTTCGGTCCATGGCTCAGAAAGATCATGAAGCTTTCAAAGAGTATGCCCAACGATGGAGAGAAACTGCTGCTCAGATTAATCCACCGTTAAAAGAGAAAGAGATGACAAAGATCTTCTTGAATACTCTCAGTCCGTTTTATTATGAACGCATGATTGCTAGTGCTCCGAGCGATTTCACCGAAATGGTAAACATGGGTATGCGTCTAGAAGAAGGAGTCCGAACAGGACGTTTGACTAAAGAAGGTGGATCTTCAAGTGGAACCAAAAAGTTCGGAAGTGGTTTCCCAAAGAAGAAAGAACAAAGTGTTGACATGGTATCCCAAGGGAGGCCAAGAGGAAATGTCAATCGTCAGCGACAGGTTGCTTCTATCACACCAGTCGTTAACACAACACCGAATCCAGGATTCACCCCTCAGTTTCAACAACAACAGCCTCGACCACAGGTTCAGCAGCTTAACAATAATCAGAATCGTGTACAAAGAGCTCCACAGTTTGATCCGATTCCAATGACCTACACAGAATTGTACCCTGCTTTGATTGAAAGAGGTCTTGTTCAAACTAAAGCACCACCACCAGTACCTGAGAAACTCCCATGGTGGTACAAAGCGGAGGTCTCATGCCCTTATCATCAAGGAGCACCTGGCCATGATCTTGAGCATTGCATAGCTTTGAAATATGAAGTCCAGAGGTTGGTTAGGTCTAATCTCCTCTCTTTCAGAAATTTGAATCCAAATGTGCAAGCAAATCCGCTGCCCAATCATGGAGGGCATGTTGTAAACATGGTGTATGGATGTCCTGGTCCGTACCGAGTCTATAATATCAATTTCTCAAGAGCTGATTTGGTACAAATGCACGCCACTCTCTGTCGAGGGCCGAGTTTTCGCCAGCATCACTATGGTTCCTGTAGAATATGTTGTGTGGATCCTCACGGGTGTTCGATTGTGAGAAGAGATCTCCAAGTTTTGCTAGATAATGGTACTATTGAGATCTACAGAAATAGGGATGAAAATGAAGTTAACATGATAGGATGTTATCCGCATGAGCTTTTAGTCTCAGATATCAACTCGGAAATGCCTACAGTTAACGTCATCGTTCCTCATTTCAACATGCCTGAGCGCATGGAAGTTACTTACAACAAGCCGAAGGTTCCTATTGCTCCTTTGATCATTTGTCTACCTGGATCTGTTCCTTATGACTCTGACAAGGCAGTTCCATACAACTACAATGCCACAATGATAAAGGATGGACAAGAAGTTCCTTTACCTACTCTCTCATCCGTTGTAAACATTGCTGATGTAAGTCGTGTAACAAGAAGTGGACGTGTGTATACTCCACTACCTCCAAAGCAGCCTGTTGCTCCTGCAACCGGGCAAAATCCTGTCAATACACCAGTAGGGAATCCTGTGGAAACTCCTGTCAGTAATACAAACACTGATGTTGGTCAATCCAGTGGAACCAATGTGAATCCTGATTTTGATGAAATTTTGAAGCTTATTAAAAGGAGTGAATACAAGATTGTGGATCAGCTTATGCAGACTCCTTCGAAGATCTCAATACTTTCATTGCTTTTAAACTCAGAAGCCCACAGGGAAGCCCTGATGAAGGTCTTGGATCAAGCTTTTGTAGATCATGATGTGACTGTTGACCATTTTGATGGGATAATAGCCAACATAACAGCTTGTAACAATTTAAGCTTCTGTGATGAAGAACTCCCCGAGGAGGGTAGAAATCACAATCTTGCTTTGCACATTTCTATGAACTGTCAGTCAGACTCTTTGTCCAATGTGTTGGTAGACACCGGATCTTCCTTGAATGTGATGCCAAAGACGACTCTTGCTCGCTTGTCTTACCAAGGAATGCCTATGAAATTCAGTGGTGTAGTTGTCAAAGCATTTGATGGATCGCGAAAATCTGTTATTGGCGAAGTCAACCTTCCCATGACAATTGGTCCACAAATATTTCAAATCACCTTCCAAGTCATGGACATTCAAGCTGCTTATAGCTGTCTGTTAGGACGACCATGGATCCATGAAGCAGGGGCAGTAACTTCTACGCTCCATCAAAAGTTAAAATTTGTAACAAATGGAAAATTGGTAACAATAAGTGGAGAACAAGCCTTGATGGTGAGTCATTTATCCAATTTCTCTTTTATCAGTGCTGATGATGTGGAAGGAACGCAGTTCCAAGGTCTCTCTTTAGAAGACGAATCTTCCAAGAAGAAAGCATCGATCTCTTCTTACAAAGAGGCGGTAAAAGTAGTGAAAGATGGAACTACCACTGGCTGGGGGCAAGTTGTGATCCCTACCAAGAATGAAACTAGAGCAGGTCTCGGATGTTCACCAACATTCTCAAACTGCGCCAAGAAGGATGAAACACTTTGTCCGATCAAAGAAACATTCATTAGTGGAGGGTTCCTCAATCCAATTCCTCAAGAGGTCAATGTCCTTATCGAAGAATGCATCGAAGAAGGTTTACCCGATCCTGAAGAAGAATGGAAATGTTATCTCAATGACTCGGGATACATATCTCAGGAAGAACCATATCCTCCTTCAGAGAAATCCAAAGGCAAAGAAATTGAGCCTGTTCCTGCAGAGATCTGGGACACCTTGGGACAACCAAGTGGAAAATTTGATTATATGGTGAAATATACTGCGCCTGAAAGTTACAAGATTGCGATTGAGGATATCCAACCAACCGGATGGGGAGATTCCTTTGAATATCATAGTCAACCAGAAGAGGCTTATCAGCCCTGTCAATTTTCTCAGCAGCCTGAAATTACTGAAGATTTCAGCTTCAACGCATCTGCCAAGGTTCATAATCCTGAAGATGGTTATCATCACATAAATGCCATTTTTGAAGATGAAGGGGAAGATGGTCCCACAGTTGACTCAGAAAGTGTCGCTGACAATGAGTCTCTTCATCCTGAAGACTGGGAAATACATCCTGAAAATTCTGAAGATTGTGACTCGTCGTATGCTCTTCAAGAAGTAGAAGAAGACCGTTTCAACTCTACGAAGAACAAGGTTGACAAACCAGGACCTTCAAATCCTGCTCGACCAGCGGTCAATGTCAATACTGAAGATAATTCTGGGGAGAATTTTCCTGAATACATAATGCACAGAGGAGTTCGTTGCTACTGGAAAGCTGTCGACGTTCCGAATGTTGTTCGCCGCTCAAAGTAATCACTTCGCTGTTATTTTGAACTCCTGCCTTGCCCAAAGCAGAGAGATGTTTTATAGGGCTTCGCTTTTAAATGTTCCGCCCAAATAACTTTGTGTATAGGGCTTTGTTTTAAAAGTTTCCCTCTTTGTCCTGCCCAAGACAAATGAGTTTGTGTTTAGGGCTTTGTTTCAAAAATGAATCATAAATAAAGTGTCATTTTGAATTCCCTACATTATATTTTTTATTTTTTGCTTTTTCTGGAAATGGTAATCCTAAAAAACCAAAATAATAAAAAAAAACTTTTCAAAAAAAATCTGCATACACTCCTGCATTCATAAATTTTCTGAAATAAATATAAATCACATGTGCAGATTAACTATTGATAAACCCATTGAATGCAATAACCCTATGCCCTCTCCCAACTTTGAGTTTCCTGTGTTCGAAGCCGAAGAAGAGGAAGAAGAGGAGATCCCGGACGAGATCTCTCGATTACTTAAGCACGAGGAAAGAGCCATTCTGCCTCACAAAGAGCCTTTAGAAAAGATCAACTTGGGTTCTGAAGAAGACAAAAAAGAAGTGACCATTGGATCGCTGCTTGATACTGATATCAAGAGTAAGTTGACAGACCTTCTCAAAGAATATGTTGACGTGTTTGCCTGGTCCTACCAAGACATGCCTGGGTTGGATACCAATATTGTTCAGCATTACTTACCATTGAAGCCAGAATGTCCGCCAGTCAAGCAGAAATTGCGAAGGACTCACCCTGATATGGCTAACAAGATCAAAGTGGAAGTTCAAAAACAGCTCGACGCAGGTTTCCTTGTCACCTCAGAATATCCTCAATGGTTGGCCAACATAGTGCCAGTTTCGAAGAAAGATGGCAAAGTCAGAATGTGTGTTGACTACCGTGACTTGAACAAAGCCAGTCCAAAAGATGACTTTCCGTTACCACATATCGACATGCTGGTTGATAACACCGCTAAGTTCAACGTCTTTTCCTTCATGGACGGGTTCTCTGGTTATAATCAGATCAAGATGGCTCCTGAAGACATGGAGAAGACGTCTTTCATCACCCTATGGGGTACCTTTTGCTACAAAGTGATGCCGTTTGGATTGAAGAATGCAGGCGCAACTTACCAAAGGGCAATGACTACTCTCTTTCATGACATGATGCATAAAGAAATTGAAGTTTATGTGGATGACATGATAGCCAAGTCCAGCACAGAAGAAGAACATATTGAATACCTTTTGAAGTTGTTTCAACGACTAAGGAAATATCAGCTTCGCTTGAATCCTAACAAATGTACTTTTGGGGTTAGATCTGGAAAACTCTTGGGTTTCATTGTCAGCCAAAGAGGTATTGAAGTAGATCCCGACAAAGTCAGAGCTATTCAAGAGATGCCTGCACCAAAAACTGAAAAGCAAGTAAGAGGATTTCTTGGACGATTGAACTACATCTCCAGATTCATCTCTCAAATGACTGCTACTTGTGGGCCAATTTTCAAGCTTCTCCGCAAAGATCAAGGGGTTGTATGGACTGAAGATTGCCAGAAAGCGTTTGACAGTATCAAGGAATACCTGTTAGAACCACCAATATTGATTCCTCCGGTTGAAGGAAGACCACTAATCATGTACCTTACCGTGTTGGAAGAATCCATGGGTTGTATGCTTGGACAGCAAGATGAAACCGGTAAGAAGGAGCATGCTATCTATTACCTGAGTAAGAAATTCACAGATTGTGAGTCTCGTTACTCCATGCTCGAAAAAACATGTTGCGCTTTGGCATGGGCTTCAAAACGTCTCCGCCAATACATGATCAACAATACTACTTGGTTAATCTCCAAAATGGATCCGATCAAGTATGTCTTTGAAAAGCCTGCATTAACAGGAAGGATTGCCCGATGGCAAATGTTGTTATCTGAGTATGACATCGAGTACCGTGCCCAAAAAGCGGTCAAAGGAAGCATTCTCGCCGATCACTTGGCGCATCAACCAATTAATGAATATCAATCTCTCAAGTACGACTTTCCTGATGAAGATGTCTTGTACTTGAAGATGAAAGATTGTGACGAACCGTTACCTGAAGAAGGTCCTGATCCTGGATCAAGATGGGGCCTAATTTTCGATGGAGCAGTTAACGCTTTTGGCAATGGAATTGGGGCAATCATCATCACTCCCAAGGGTACTCATATCCCGTTCTCCGCCAGATTACTATTTGATTGCACCAACAACATCGCAGAATATGAAGCTTGTATCATGGGTCTCGAAGAAGCCATTGACTTAAGGATCAAGATCCTAGACATATATGGAGATTCAGCCCTCGTGATCAACCAGATCAAAGACAAGTGGGAAACTTACCACCCTGGCTTGATTCCTTACAGAGATTATGCAAGACGTCTGTTGACTTTCTTCAACAAGGTTGAATTGCATCATATACCTCGAGATCAGAATCGAATGGCAGACGCCTTGGCTACTCTATCTTCCGTGTTCAAAGTCAATCATTGGAATGATATGCCTACAGTCAGAATCACGCGCCTTGAAAGGCCCGCCTATGTGTTTGCAACTGGAGCAGTCATCGATGATAAACCGTGGTTCCACGACATCAAACGCTTCCTTCAAACTCAAGAGTACCCACTTGGGGCATCAAACAAAGATAAGAAAACTCTAAGGAGACTTTCTGGCAGTTTCTTCCTGAACGGAGATGTGCTATACAAAAGAAATTTCGACATGGTTTTGCTCAGATGTGTGGACAGACACGAAGCAGACATGTTAATGCATGAAGTGCATGAAGGGTCCTTTGGAACTCATTCAAATGGGCATGCAATGTCAAAAAAGATACTAAGAGCAGGATATTATTGGTTGACAATGGAATCTGACTGTTATAAACACGTGAAGAGATGTCACAAGTGCCAGATCTACGCAGATAAGATCCATGTGCCACCGACTCTACTCAACGTTCTCTCATCTCCATGGCCTTTTTCCATGTGGGGTATCGACATGATTGGAATGATCGAACCGAAAGCTTCAAACGGTCATCGTTTCATCTTGGTAGCAATTGATTACTTCACTAAATGGGTCGAAGCAGCATCTTACGCCAATGTTACAAGACAAGTGGTTGTGAGGTTTATCAAGAATAACATCATTTGCCGATATGGTGTTCCCAGCAAGATCATTACTGACAATGGTTCAAACTTGAATAACAAGATGATGAAAGAATTATGTGAGGAATTCAAGATTGAGCATCATAACTCTTCTCCTTACAGACCAAAAATGAACGGCGCCGTCGAAGCCGCCAACAAGAACATTAAGAAAATCGTCCAGAAAATGGTCGTCACTTACAAAGACTGGCACGAAATGCTGCCATTTGCTTTACATGGGTACCGTACTTCAGTGTGTACTTCAACAGGGGAAACTCCCTTTTCTCTAGTATACGGCATGGAAGCTGTGCTCCCCGTAGAAGTTGAAATCCCATCAATGAGAGTCCTCATGGAGACTAAGTTATCAGAGGCTGAATGGTGCCAAAGCAGATACGATCAGTTGAACTTAATCGAAGAAAAACGTATGACTGCTCTATGCCATGGACAGTTATACCAAGCAAGGATGAAACAAGCCTTCAACAAAAAGGTTCGACCTCGTGAATTTCAAGAAGGCGACCTCGTGCTTAAAAAGATCTTGTCTTTTCAACCAGATTCTAGGGGCAAATGGTCTCCTAATTACGAAGTCCCGTATGTTGTCAAAAGAACATTTTCTGGCGGCGCCATGACTCTTGCAACCATGGATGGTGATGAACTCCCACATCCTGTGAATGCTGATGCAGTCAAGAAATACTTTGTCTAAAAAAGAACAAAAGAACAGCTCGGTAAGTCGAAAACCCGCAAAGGGCGACTTAGGCAAAAATGAGCGTCTCGGTGGACTGAAAACCTGAAAGGGCGGTCCAGGCAAAAATTAGAGACAATAAACAGAAAAAAATTTATCCTGGTAGATTGAAAACCTAAAAGGGCAATCTAAGCAAAAATTAGGGATTTATGACAAAGTAACTGCATCAGTCCGTACTTCGTCACCTGAGGAGTCTTTTTTTCATCAAAGGATCTTCAATCAAATCATCGCCAATCTGAAGCGACAGGCACAGTGGGAACTCAAAGTTGTTAGGGAGAATAGTGGTTATTGCTTTCAATGTAGCCTTTTCCGCATAATTACCATTTCCAACTTTTGTAAATACTCTATGGAATCACGCCTTTAGCTGATTACCATCCTATTATATAAATTTGAGCCTGATGCCCACTTGTTTGTAATCTTTAATTTCTTTCAGCTTGCAAAATGACGCTTTAATTGTGTTATTCACTTTTGAAAGAAAAAAGAAAAAAAGTTTTAAATGAATTTACTTTTCTTTTTCAAAATAAAAGCGAAACTTTCCTTTGAGTTGTGAACAACAGAAGGAACATCAACAGCTATCTCCATAGGATGAATCAAAGATTATGATAGGAAAAGCTCTTCTATCCCCAGTGAAGAAGGTCTTTTATCCCCAGTGAAGAAGATCTTTCATCTCCAAGTGAAGAAGTCCCTCAATAAGAAAAGATGCTTATCTTCCCCAGAGAAGTCTAAAGCACGCAGCATCATTCATCACCTGTGTTATCTACACCGTGTTGAAGAACATTTGCCAAGTATCTGGTTGTATTGCGACGTTGGTCCCTCTCCAGTATACTTCTTTGTCTGTCAGTATTATTAGCATGCATGCGACATTCATGACATTCATCATTCACACATATTTGCATCATTGCATTTTTCAAATGTCTGCCTAAAATCACTTGTTCAGGATATATCTATCCAAAAAAAAAAAGAAGAAAAAAAGCAAAAAAAGAAGAAAAGAAAAAGAAGAAAAGAAGCAGATATGGGCGTGTCATCTCTCCAGTAGGTTATCACCCATAAGCAGAAAGAACATCTTCTTTCTCCAGTTCCCCACTGAGATCATTCCTCGTGGAAGAAGGTTGCTTTAATTTCTCCTCTCAAAACGAAGGAGAAAATCCCCAGTCGAGTTCATTCCTCATTGGGTACAAAGTCTTGTTTGACTGTTTCTTTCCAATTCATTCATGGATAGAACCTTGTCTTTACCAGAGATTCAAATTCCGGTTCCCCAAATAGAGTCGTGAAAAACAGACAATAAGCAATAGCCTTATCATCTGAGCAGCTTATGTCTCTTTCAAAAGCTTTTTCCTCTCAAGGAAATCAATCATGAAGACCATTTGACAATCAGGGCCTTATTACTGTTCACAAGGCTGAATAACCAGTAATTTCCCTAGCAAAGTCTCCAGAATCATTTTATCACTCGGCTGATAATTGATCTTGTCTTCAGAACCGCTATCACGAGGCTGGTAGTCGGTAACCTTTTGTTCTGGTTATATTATTTAACATGTCTATCACCATGCTGATAGTCGGTAATATTAACCGAACCTTTGAGATGTATTTACCTTGTCAAGTCTATCACCATGCTGATAGTTGGTAATACATTTTCATACCTTTCACCTTCGCATTATTAAACAAGTCTATCCCCATGTTGATAGTCGATAATGTCGATAGGTAAGCTTTTCTTGCAAAGCTATCATTCCCCGGTGAAGCATACACTTGCTTTCCCGAAAAAAGAAAAAAATGGATTCTCTTCCTAAAAAGGATTGAGACATCCTTCCCGATCTCTTGTCCCCAGTGGAGTCAGTTCTTGATATCCCCTCGGTACAGATATCCTTGCATCATTCGCAATTTTGGTATCTTAGGTCCAAAATTCGCGTCTTCTGATATTTAAGTCTCTTCCACCCCATCAAAACGAAGATTTTCAATCTTCATGTCTCAGGTTGAAGAAACTTAAATAGGGGCATCTGTCATACCCCAATTTTTGACCTAAGATACCACCTCATATCATAGCATATGCATCATTTGCATCTCTAACAAATTGCATAGCTTGTGTTTGCTACTTGTGACTCAGCAGGGTTAAATCAAGAAATTACTCATCAGTACAAGCAACAATCAATTAGGGTTTTGTTCCCCCTTCATTTCAAATGAATCATCTTCATCAACAATCAACATTTGGTCCTCAGAGATTCATTTCAACAAACTCAGGCACTTAATCAACCAAATTAGGGTTTTGACTGAAGATAGCATACTCCTGACTTCTGCTCAGGATTTGACCTAATGACTTGGGACATGACCTCAAGACCCCAAGTACATCATTTTGGCCTAATCTATTGACTCAAGACATCTCCTATACAAGGATTGATCAACAGTGAAATTTCAAATCATCAGATTAGGGTTTTGAACTATCAGGGACTGAAATCAGGGATCACATTTGGGAAACCCTAGAAATCCCCAGGAAGTCAATCAAAGGTTTCAATCATCTTCAAATAATCCCTATGACAACATCCAATGGAAATTACATCTCAATTCAAGATTGTCATCAATTTCATCAGGTCGACAATTAGGGTTTTTGACCTAATTCACTGAACAACTGACTTTTTAATCAGAACATGATGCCACAACTTAAACCATGGCTTAGGGTCCTCCAATACCTCAATATTATCCATTCATACCATTCATTTGGTAAGAATAGCCTGGTTCATTTGAAATCTCCAGAAACGCGATCCGTCTGAAAAAGTCAACTGTACAAGATCACCATTGACTTTTTGGAATTTTGGTCAACCATGACTTTTGAAGTTTCAAATCATCAATATATGATATATAAAGTCATTTGATCAAGAAAAATAAAGAAAATCAATCAAGAATCAAAAAGTCAAAGTTTGACTTTTATACTTAGAAAACATTCTGTGTTTTTCAATGGTTTTTTCCAAACTTTGGGAGGGAATAACTCAAAATTTCACCTACAAACTGAAAAAAACTTCCAACATGAAAGTTGTAGATTTTGATCCAATGAACAACTTTGTCACATATAATTTTTTTCCAAAAGATCAACCATTTAAGAGATATGGAGCTTCAAAGTTGGTATCTTTTGAAAATTTCACTTAAAACCTCATTTTCTTCAAAGTTCATGGATCTTTTTCACCCATTTCCCTAAAGGTCTTGAAGAAACTTTCAACTAGGGTTTTGAAGTGTGTAACATGAGCTTTCCAAAATGTCCAAGAGCATGAAAAAATATGGAGCATAGCTATGGTTTTGAATTATGCATTTAGTGATCATTTTCACTTGAAATTTCAAGCCATTTTCACTAAGTTATGAACCATTTTGCCAAATAATGCAAGTAATGATGCATCAAGACAATAATTGAAGATATTTTCTGATTTGAAGATCAGAATGGAAGAGGATAAGAAGCTTGAGATTTAACCATGGTTTAGTCACTTTTAACCATTTGCATTTAATGTGAAAGATTCCATTTTATCTCTTAAGCCAAATCATCATTCTTGGATCAACTTGCAAGGGCTTTGTATTCAGAAAGCTTGGCCTATAAATAGAGGTTCAAATCACTTCCAAAATCACACCAAAACCTCACAATTATAGGTTTTCTCTCTTCTTTCTTGAATTGCAAGTTTCATAGTTTTCAAAGAGGTAGAAATCCCAACCTCCAAACCTTTGAAGTTCTGAGCAAAGTGATGCTTCCCACAACTCATAAACATCATATGTGATGTGTCTGATCCATCCATACACCCCAAAAACACCAAGAACTCAGAATCACTACCTCACTTCTCAAATATGCATAACATAAGCCTTATCATGCCAATTTTCATTCAAGCTCAGTTCTGTCCAATCTAACCATCCAAACATCATCCATATACCTTATATGAACTGTTCCAACCATCATCCATGATCTGAAACACCAAAATCACTAAGCTTGATCCTCACTTGAACCATACTGCAGATCGGGTACCATAGATTGATCAAGAGGTTTTCAATTCATGCCAAGCATCCAAACATGTTCCATAAGGTCCACTGAAGCTGACCAGATCAAGAAACAACATCTGGAACCTCTCATTTGCAGAATTCGATTCTCAGTTTTGGCATTTTTAAGGTAAGCTCTCTTGAACTTCAAACTCTATTCTCCATGCATCATAAATGAAATATGAACATACCATCTTGTTTCTGCACACATGAGGATCATTAACCCTCAATCAATTGCATCATAACTTGCACATACACGATTTCAGATTGAATCATAAGATTAGGGTTCTTCGTGTTCATCAGAAAATTAATGATCTTAGAGTGAAAATAAATAAAATTAAGTGATACCATCATGTTCCTTGTGAAAAATCGAGCAAGATAGGCTATTCACTTGATCAAAATGATTCAGTTTTCAGATTTTTCAAATTCAAGTTAGGGTTGTGTTCTTGGCGCCAGATTTTGAAACTGAAATTAGGAATTGATTCAAAAATATAATTCATTTGTTGCAAATGTTAAACAGACCACGCGCGTGGTCCAATTGGCAAGTGTTTTGGCTGGTGAGAGAGAGGGCGTGGGTTCAAGTCCTTGTGGTGACAAAACCCAATTTTTTAACACTATTTTTCTTATTTTTCTTCACAACTTCATCAATTAATTTAATCAATCAAATTAACTCATTTTTTATTCATTTTTTACACACTTCTTATTTTATATATGTATTTTATGAATATCAAAAAGAATCACAAAAAAATATTTATTTAATACATTTTTAATTAAGTTTAAAATGACATGTTTTTAAGTGTTTTTAAATACTTTAAATATTGTTTTTCATTTGATTTTTTCAAACTTAACCATTTGTAAATATTTTGTGATCAAACCCTAATCATTTAGGTGTTAATTAAGTATAATCTTTGTGTTTATCTTAATTAATTTGACTTTTGTCAAAATTCAAACCGTTTTAAAACGAACGATCACAATTTTTCAAAACGATAAACCGTTTCTTTTTGGTTTTTCTTTTCAAAAGAAACTATTGATTAAATCTTTTTGGATTGATCAATTGATTTTCAAACAAGGGCCTCTCGAATATTAGAGAGTATAAGTCCCTTTCCTTTTTCTTTGTACAGTTTTTCTTTAAACAGAAAACTCTTTCAAAACAAAACTTTTCAAACTGTTTTCAAAACGACAAAAACAATCAACCATGTTTTGTAAATAAAACATGGGCCTCCACATAGGTATAAGTCCCATTCCTGTACATGAAATTAGGTATTTCATTGTACACACACCTTTTTGTATATATCTCGTTCAATCTGTTTTTTTTTAACTTCGAACAACAAATCAAAAAATGAAGGTTTTCTTTAAATCTTCCCAAAAATACCATGGGCCTCCATGTAGGTATAAGTCCCAAGCCCCTTTGTAAATACTTGTTTACATAACTTCTGAATAAACTCAATGGGCCTCTCCCCGAGTATAAATCCCGAGCCCCGTGTATGCAAATGGATCATGCTTACAGGTATATTTCCTTCATAAACTCCATTATATACACACACCTTGTCATATATATGTAATTGTTCATACTTGTTCATGTACTTGTTCATATTTGTTCGTACTTGTTCATATTTGTGATTGTGTTATATATATGCTTGTTCAACTTAGTACAACACTAGGTTCCCCATAGCCTCCTATTGGGCTTCGTGCAAAGAATCTCCCTAGTTTAGGTTAGGACATAGAGTATGGTTTCCCGGTGAAATCGCTCTAAGAGCTCAAACCAACTATACCATGCCTCCCCTTGGGCTTTGTACAAACGAGTGACCCTCCCATAGCCTTCTCTTGGGCTTACAATGCAAGGACCCTCGATTGTCCCTCCCATAGCCTCCTCTTGGGCTTACAATGCAAGGACCCTCGGATAGCCTCCTCTTGGGCTTCGTACAAGGACCCACGGGCTTCTTATAAGCATCCTCAATATCCAAATCAAATACCCTAGGAGATTAGACATTTATCATCTCTATGATAGGAGTATCTCTTCTATATCATCACAAACAATCAATCAATCAATCAATCAATCAAACTTTTTTTTTGCCACAAGGCTGGCTGATCAATCAAACCTTTTTGCCATCATACTGGCTGATTAATCAAAGTTTTTGTCACAAGGCTGACTTCATTGAAACTTTTGCCACAAGGCTGGCTGATTAATCAAAACTTTTTGTCACAAGGCTGACTTCATTGAAAGTTTTTGCCACAAGGCTGGCTAAAAAGCATCTTTATCATTCTAAGCACCATAAGTGGCATGGCCCAGGGCTTATAATGAAAAGATTTCAAACAAAAATCAAACAGATGTATGTGATGATATAGATTAGATACATCGAACATTGAGATGACATTTGTCTCTTTTCCTTTGCTTCCACTAGCATAAGTGGGAACTACGATTGCTCTGACTTTCTCAACATCCCTTTGAGAATACGTAGGCACAAGGTCGTATCCTTGGCGAGCAAAACTTCTCCCTCAAACCACTCAAACCTTAGCACCCGTAGACCCCGAGCTACAGATGCTCTGATTCCCTCTAAGGGATATGTATGCAGAGGATCGCGATGATCTTTGCGAGCATAATCAAACAAACACCTTAGGTCCCACCTATTTCACAAGAACCTCTCAATAACATGGAATGAAAAATATAGAAAAGAAACCTATAGAGTACTATAGATACGTTGGGTGCTAATACCTTCCCTTCGTATAACCAACCCTCTTACCCAAAGATCTCTCCCCCACTTTTAAGGTTATTGCAGCTTTTTTCCTTTTCCTACTTTAGAAACAACAAAAAGTTTGGTCGAAACAAAAGAAAAATCATTTTTTTGAGCACTCGAGCCCAAAGAAGGCATCAGGTGTCTCATCCACAAAAAAGATACGATTTTTCCCCGCGACACCCACATGGCAACCCATTTTGGGCTTATACATTGGCGCCATGAGGGTGACACATTAGTACAAAAATTATAACATTTGTGCCACAGGGGGTGGCTCCTATGTATAGGGCACCCCCCAAACCTGGTTACCCAAATAATTTTTACCAAAAGATGTTTTTTAGGTAATTTTTTTTTAAAATTGGTTATTTGAATTTTTTCCTAGTGGGGGTGTTATTTTTACTATTAATTTGAAGAATGAAACTTGATTTTGGAGGGTAGTAATGTAAATTGGAGGTAGATGATATAATTGATTTAAGTTAGTTCGTAAAAACAAACAAATTATATTCCTGTTAAATTTTTTTGACGGACTTGGATTTCTATGAAAATGAAAACAAATTTTTTATATATTCTCGTTGACTATAAAATGAGTAATGAGTTGTTTAGAACTGTCTACTAAGTTATGATTACAAAAATTTCGGGGGATAATATTTATTTATCTCAGACTTGCTCAAAAAAAGATATAAAAAAACACCAGAGTAAAAATTCTAGTAGATGTCTTACCTCACATACTCAGAATACACATTAAAATCTTTGTGCTACTTATGAACGAGATCAACAAGTTAAATAGGCAAAGAAAAACCTTTTGGTTCAACAGTATGAGCTGTAATCAGAATGAAGGAATATGAAAATATTGAAACCATGTTTTCAAGGTTTCTGTTCTAGACCGACCCAATCACCTCAATTGGGCTAGATCCAGCCTTCGGTCCAAGGCAAATTGGACGCGCGTGCGCGATAGCGCCCCCCGCTCCGCCCCGGGAAAACGCTAGACAAAACTGAGCACGCTACCGCCTCGTGCTTGGTAGCTGCCAACATATGTAATACCTAGCCTCGCGCCTTATAAACCGGAGCTTTCTCCGCAAGGAACAATCCTTTAAATAGCCCTCTACACCTTGAGGGCAAGGTAATCTTTTTCTTACCTCCAAAATCTCTCACCCTGTTGTACCTTGTTGATCACATACTTACTTTGGCATCGAAGGGCCTTGCAGGTTCAACCCTTTTTCCTCCTTCTCAACCGTTTCGGATTTCGAGCCTTCTTTGTTGCTGGCCATCTGATCTACTCGGTAAGATCAGTGGCGCCGTCTGTGGGAAATCTCAGCTCCCCCGTTTCTCTTCTTGCACTTATTGATCCGTTCTTGCTTCCTGCAAGAATCCAAAAACCAAAGCTCTAACTCAACCATCATCTATGGCTGGCAATAACGAAGACTCTACTTCTATAGATGCTACGACCAAGAAAGACTTTTCCATTATCGTTCCCCATTCAAGAAACACCGTTCCACATCCTCATGACGGTGTCGCGGCTTCCCCCTCCCCAAGGATCTCCACGAAGATCTCGCTCATCACCTCGGGGACACTAGTGGAAAGGGTAATCACGAAGGGTCCCAAGAGGACCCTACCTCCTCCAAAGGTCATACTCCCAAGGATCAGACTATGGCTGCCGTCCTGGCTGCCCTTGCCCAAACGAATGCACTCATCCAGCAGCAGAATGACAGGATTGGGGCGCTCGAGCAGAAGCGTCGCTCGAAGACTCCCCCAAGCTACAAACCTCGTTCCCACAACGAGACCTTCCCCATGAAACGTCATCGTTCCCCTTCTCTCCGGGGGCACGCATGCCCTGCTTCCAAGAAAGGATCTGGCGATCACCGCTCCCGACACCATTCGCACTCTCCTCGCCCTAAAAGGAGATCCAAATCACCTCTTACGAGGCATAATGACAACCGCATGCAACACAGGCAAAGCCGCAGCCGGTCAGCCACACTCTCGGCCAGCGACGATGAGGAAGAGCGTCGGGGTCCCCTGTCCCATGCTATCTTGGAAGCGCCCCTGCTGACCGGTCTCGAGAAGCCCCCGCCACTGGGCACATACAAAGGGACAACTGACCCAGACGAGCATATTGAGGACATCGAAACCCTATTGGATTATCGAGGGGTACCAGGCACGATCAAATGTCGCTTATTCTCGAGCACCTTGCACAAAGGGGAAATGACATGGTACAAGAGTCTTCCCGATGAATCTATTACTTCATAGAAGGTGCTCGAAAAGCTCTTTTCTAGACACTTTACGGCCTCCCGCAGGCACCCGAAATCACAAGCCTCCTTAGAGGCCATCATCCAAGGGAAGGACGAATCGCTCCAAGCCTACATAGAGAGGTTCAATAAAGAAGCCGTCCAGATGTCCACAACCGCCCACATGAAGAAATTCCTGCTCAAACGAGGCCTCCGGCCACGCTAAGATTTTGTAACACCCTTCTAAACCCCACGACAAATTAAATAAATATATAAGAGTAAAAACATAAACACAAGGGTGCCACAATTATTTAAAATAAATAAACCAATCATGGTCAAGTCATGCTTCATTAGGAAAACAATTTACCAAAAACATGATCATGTTTATCACAGCGGAATACAAAACATCGTTAATACAACCAATAGAATTACAATTCAGCACCAAATATAATAGAGTAATCTCATAAAACTCTATAACTATCGTTCCCCAGTGTTACAGATCAGAGCATGACCGACACGACCCAACATAAACGGATAAACTCTACGAGTCATCCTCACCAAGCACTAAAGCCGCTACTCCTCAATCTGAAAATGACAACATGTAAGGGTGAGTCTCATTCGCAATTAGTAAATATGATGCAATTCATAAGCAAGAAGCATCATAATATACCGTTCACCCAATTATACATATTCAGATTCACATCTATTATTCATCAATTCACACAATAATAGATTACAACACATAACACAGAAATCCATACAATCATGTTATGACAAAATGCATATGACACAACTAACACTATGCATGTGGTACCAAAATTCGTGAATCACATTCACAGGACTTCTCTCTATGATACTGCCCTTCAAATCGCTCACACCCCACATGGGCACACGACTGACCTCATCGCTCACACCCCCATGGGCACACGATGACTGCTTACTAATCTCCACACAATGGGAATTAGCCACCAACGATCCACTGATCAACGGGATCCATCATCAAATGCATATGAATGAATGAAACACACATAACATACTTAAAAACATCACTGAATCACGATGAACAACTCATCTCAACACCATATCACCGAATAAGTATGTACATGTTTTCAATATCATTCAAATAGCCATGCATTCATCACAATCATAATAATAATCACAACCAATTCATCATCACATCAAATACATTGTCACACCTATCTCATATGCACACAATGTTCAATTCTCATCCAGTAATTAAATTGAGTTTTAAAAGAAATAAAGTCGGCCACCGCCCATATTCATCATTCATCATATAAAACATTCAATTACTTGCACAACGCCCAAAACGACACTAAGAAAGGGTTCACGGATCAAAAGATACGCTATTTTAAAGTTTAGAAAAATTCCCGTTCAGCAAGGTTCGCTCAGCGACGCAAGGCAGAAGCGAATTCCTTCAGACCTCCGCTCAGCGGACCTCTAGCGACGTCCAACAGAAGCGAACTACGTTGGGACCTCCGCTCAGCGGACCCCCTCCGCTCAGCGGAACTGCGATTTCAACAATTCTCAAGTCTGCAACAGACCCTGCGATTCCACCTAATTTCAGTCCAAAATTGACCCCAGACATCACATACAAGCATATAATCATCATACATTCAATCATACACCACAAAACATCATTTAAACTCATTATTAACCAAATTGTTCACACAATCATCATCAAATCAATCCAAATTATAACACTCTAACCTAACAATCCCAATATCTAATTTAATCAAACCATACATCAATCTACCTATTACCTAAGATCACATAAGAGATACTAAAAGGAAGAGTCCCCCCTTACCTTGATTCACGGTTGGATTCTATTTCTCTTCGCGTTCTCTCTACGTATTCCTCCATGTTCTTCGTACCCTAGCTCTCTCCCTCTGCCTCTTCTCAAAACTTTGATCGTACAAAATGATTCCCTCTTTTCTCTTTTCTCTTTTTACCCCTAGGACCCCTAATATGGTCTTCCCATATTGCCCTTACTTACTCTTCACCAATGACCACTCTTGCCCTTAATATCTCTAACACTGATATTATTTTATTTTACTAATTAAAATAATTCCATTTATTATTCTAATTATTCTAAAATAAGCCAAAATTCATCGATACACATAATCTTCACGCAAACCACCACGACATCAGATGAATCACCAAGACATCACATAAGTCATCATAATCTCAAACATCACAAATCATCACAACCCATAATAAGGACTCAACATATCATCACATTTTCAATACTTCACAACGACTCATAGATTCACGCTAAAATGATTAAATAAATAATTAGTCTCGAATTTGGGGTGTTACAACTCTCCCCCGCTTAGAATATTTTCGTCCTCGAAAATTTATCCGATTCAACTACTCCAACTACTTATTCCATCCGACTAATCAACTATCATCTCCGAAAGGCAACCCCATGTATGATACAACAATTCATAACCTCAATGGCAAAAACAACACTAATGCTACTCAAGTAACACATTTTATAACTTAACATCACAACATAAAGATTGACCAACTTAGGAATTCTCCGGTTTGAGATCTAGAACACAACAACATAAGAACGCACAACTTAAACACGACATCAACGCAACCAACCTACCAACATCATTTTTACTCATGTATGAACAACTGCACTACACCACGCATTCGCTGCGCACTCTGATTACTTGTAAAGTATTAACTCTGCCAAGTTTACTCCAACTTTCAATCACCAAAACCGACATAATAAAGATTTTCGACTTAACTCTTTGAAAGTTCTGTTCCAACAGGTATTCTACGCTCTCGTAGTTACCGAATACTTCAAACTTAGATCCGTAAGAAAACACCTCGGAACATTCAATCATAAACATACATATTCATGTCCATTCATCAGTGCACAAATACAAAGATGAAAAATGCAAATCATAGAGACCGACTCACGACTCTATGCAAATGCAATGCGGTACCGACTCAAGCATCTCAAGTTCACTCATTCACAAATATCACGCATTTACCTTTAATTTAGACAATGCATTTATTTTCCAAAAGGCCACAATTCACAATGGATTCCACAATCTAGGATTCACTCCGTAAGGCTATCCACAACACATCGTATAACAACACACACGATTCTTTAAAAAACAACCATTGACAATTCAAATAATACACAAGCACTCGGCTTGACTTCAACCAATTCAACGTACATACTATACTAGTTGTCATGACACATCTATCCATCAATTATGATTCCGTCTACTATCAACAATAGATTAAGGGTGATCAGTTCCTCAATTTGCCAATAGATAGCCGATAACCATAACAATGGCATAAATAATCATTACCCAACGACAATAGCGTACTTCAACTTGTGCCCAAAGTCAGTAAGCATAATGTTCTGCCAATTCTCTAAGGCCTACCACGTCTTAGTTTTCTCAATTCCAACCTCGCCAATGATACAAAAACATTCAAAATCCAATACACATTCTTATACACGCTCGTAGCACCACACAATTATCAATTAAACATCCTTCTAACATCAGGAATTGTTACTACATCAAGTACAATCCGATTCGATTCGCCCCAATTGCAAATTTCATCCAAGTTAAGAATTTCAACAGCGCTAACCAACCAATCGTTTTTCTTTTATTCTTAGAAACTTTATAATCCACTTAGTTTCACACTTGGCCTCATTCAATTCACAACTCAACATTATTATTGCGATCTCTCTTGAATTCGTTCTCCTCTCAACATTACCATCTCATAACATCGTCACTATAATCATTCTCATTCTACATAAATTCCATCTCTATGCGTTTTTCGATAGCGTCGCATTCCTACATATACCAATGTTTCATCAATATTTTACATTTTTCTTCACTTTTTCAATCTTTTTTTTGCAAGAATCACCCAACCTCAAACATAATTACTTTCCAATACAAACCTCCCAAGCACAAAATTATATCCCAAAATGAAGGGAAATTCGTGTAGATTCCAGAACATCAAGAATCGCTCAAATACGAGTTACGAGTAAAAAGTTATCATCCTTGCAACGGGACTGGTTCAGAATTCCCGTATGCAGAATTTTCCAAAAAGTAAGCATCAACCCCAATATTAAAATGCACTTTTCTCCCTCTTCACAAACTTCCTAATAACAAATCTTATATGCAAACTTTAGGGAATTTTGTAAGCTTTCCAAAAAGTCCAGAATCGCTTCAATCTGAATCACAAGTAAAAAGTTATGCCCCTTTTACTGACAGCTGCTCCATAATTGCAAAAATCCGAATTTGAGATTGATAAACATAAGTTCCATCTCTCTCGCTTGCTTCCAAGATCTACCAACATTCTTTCTTTTCATCCAACTACGAAAATCACCCGACTACAATCCAACTATACTCACGACATACCATCTACAAAATTAATTCATCAACTATCATTTCCATTGGAGTAATTCCTCATTCTCAATCAATTCACCATCCATAATCTACGCACATCTCAACTCGACTGATACGATTTCATGAGTCCATACTCTCGCTGGTTCGCAACAACATCGCTTCGATAATGTTTGCACTCTTACCATTAAGATCACCTTGAAACAACTTCTACATACTAACAACATGTCCGAGAGACAAACCTTTCAATTATTTCTTCCATTCGTTCAACTCTGACACTAACATCCCGTGCAGTACCAACAAACAAGTCTAGTTCTAAGAACAAGTGTAACCGCAACTTCACCTCTTTCCAAAATTATCCTGTCACAATTAAATATGTTACATCTGCTGCAACCATTTTTATAACAAAGTTCATCTTGTTAGCTTTCTGACGTTTCAAACGGAACTCAAATTAGATGTCCCGAACTCCAGTTATGAATTTTCGAAGTTTCATAACGATTCAACAATTTTCCTGCGCTTTGCTTACGGAAATTCCGCTCCAAAACTCATCCACTTAAATTCAATCACATTCTTAACATCCCCTTATCATATCTCTTCGCTTCCAAACTTTTTATAACTTGAACAATACATTTCATCGCCGAAGTTCAATTTCCGAAACATCAAGACAACAACCCTCTTTGCAACTTGCAACTGAATCTCTTCCGAGAAGCAAGGCTTCTCCCCCACTTCGCTCAAACCAAATCCTACAACAAAACAAACGAGTACCTACAGTGATTCACTCACATGTCGCATACCAAGGGATAATACGCCGACAATATTCAACTATCACGCAACTCAACTGACTCGACAATTGGCCGGACGGACCGACCTGCTCTGATACCACTATTGTAACACCCTTCTAAACCCCACGGCAAATTAAATAAATATATAAGAGTAAAAACATAAACACAAGGGTGCCACAATTATTTAAAATAAATAAACCAATCATGGTCAAGTCATGCTTCATTAGGAAAACAATTTACCAAAAACATGATCATGTTTATCACAGCGGAATACAAAACATCGTTAATACAACAAATATAATTACAATTCAGCACCAAATATAATAGAGTAATCTCATAAAACTCTATAACTATCGTTCCCCAGTGTTACAGATCAGAGCATGACCGACACGACCCAACATAAACGGATAAACTCTACGAGTCATCCTCACCAAGCACTAAAGCCGCTACTCCTCAATCTGAAAATGACAACATGTAAGGGTGAGTCTCATTCGCAATTAGTAAATATTATGCAATTCATAAGCAACAAGCATCATAATATACCGTTCACCCAATTATACATATTCAGATTCACATCTATTATTCATCAATTCACACAATAATAGATTACAACACATAACACAGAAATCCATACAATCATGTTATGACAAAATGCATATGACACAACTAACACTATGCATGTGGAACCAAAATTCGTGAATCACATTCACAGGACTTCTCTCTATGATACTGCCCTTCAAATCGTTCACACCCCACATAGGCACGCGACTGACCTCATCGCTCACACCCCCATGGGCACACGATGACTGCTTACTAATCTCCGCACAATGGGAATTAGCCACCAACGATCCACTCATCAACGGGATCCATAATCAAATGCATATGAATGAATGAAACACACATAACATACTTAAAAACATCACCGAATCACGATGAACAACTCATCTCAACACCACATCACCGAATAAGTATGTACATGTTTTTAATATCATTCAAATAGCCATGCATTCATCATAATCATAATAATAATAACAACCAATTTATCATCACATCAAATACATTGTCACACCTATCTCATATGCATATAATGTTCAATTCTCATCAAGTAATTAAATCGAGTTTTAAAATAAACAAAGTTGGCCACCGCCCATATTCATCATTCATCATATAAAACATTCAATTACTTGCACAACACCTAAAACGACACTAAGAAAGGGTTCACGGATCAAAAGATACGCTATTTTAAAGTTTAGAAAAATTCTCGTTCAGCAAGGTTCGCTCAGCGGCGCAAGGCAGAAGCGAATTCCTTCAGACTTCCGCTCAGCGGACCTCTAGCGACGTCCAATAGAAGCGAACTACGTTGGGACCTCCGCTCAGCGGACCTGCGATTTCAACAATTCTCAGGTCTGCGACAGACCCTGTGATTCCACCTAGTTTTAGTCCAAAATCGACCCCAGACATCACATACAGGCATATAATCATCATACATTCAATCATACACCACAAAACATCATTTAAACTCATTATTAACCAAATAGTTCACACAATCATCATTAAATCAATCCAAATTATAACACTCTAACCTAACAATCCCAATATCTAATTGAATCAAACCATACATCAATCTACCTATTACCTAAGATCACATAAGAGATACTAAAAGGAAGAGTCCCCCTTACTTTGATTCACAGTTGGATTCTATTTCTCTTCGCGTTCTCTTTATGTATTCCTCCATATTCTTCGTGCCCTAGCTCTCTCCCTCTACCTCTTCTCAAAACTTTGATCATATAGAATGATTCCCTCTTTTCTCTTTTCTCTTATTACCCCTAGGACCCCTAATATGGTCTTCCCATATTGCCTTCACTTACTCTTCACCAATGACCACTCTTGCCCTTAATATCTCTAACACTGATATTATTTTATTTTACTAATTAAAATAATTCCATTTATTATTCTAATTATTCTAAAATAAGCCAAAATTCATCGATACACATAATCATCACGCAAACCACCACGACATCAGATGAATTACCAAGACATCACATAAGTCATCATAATCTCAAACATCACAGATCATCACAACCCATAATAAGGACTCACCATATCATCACATTTTCAATACTTCACAACGACTCATAGATTCACGCTAAAATGATTAAATAAATAATTAGTCTAGAATTTGGGGTGTTACAGATTTCGCCAAAGCCGTCGGGATCGAAACGCCTGCCACTCTGGATGAATTCTTCCTCAAGGCCTAAGCATACATACAGTACGGAGAAAAAGAGGCCGCTCACGCAGTCCGCAACTCAAGACAGGAAGAAAACACTAAAGGTGCCTGTCAAAATGACTCTCGCCGAGGATCCGATAAAAAGAAAGAAGATAAAGGTCGAGATCCTAAAGACTACAAAGCACCAGCAGGAAAATTCCGGGAGTACACCCTGCTCAATGCATCCAGAGAACGCATTTTGAACAAATGCGCAAATGCAGAATTCCAAACGGGCAAAGTTCGCTTCCCGAAATCCATGCCCGCACGACCAAACATGGACAAATCGAAGTTCTGCCGGTTCCACAAAGGTCACGGGCACAACACAGAAGATTGTATCCACATGAAGGATGCAATAGAAATATTGATCCGAGAAGGGCACCTCAAGCAATACGCGAAGAAGCAAGAGGCTGCCAAAGAAGCCAAGCCGGTCACCGAGGAATAGCCGGCGTAAGAGACGCTCGCCATGCAAGTGGCCATGAGTATCACCAGATCGGAGGACTTCTACCTTCCCGATTGGGCAAGACCATCGTTTGCCCCACCTTCACACAGTCCGTGGGAGTTTTTCCCTTCCGCCATAGTCATCTCCGGAGGAGGATTCAACAAACTCACCATAGGGTCGGTAAAGCGGATGTTCGACGAACTAATTTCAGCAAACTCTAGCAAAGCCGCTACCCTCGACCTCGTCAAAAGCGGAACCTCCCCCATAGCATTTTTCCGGGAAGAACTTCTGGGCGGTGCACCTAACGCGACCACCCCTCTCCTTATTTGAGCCCGGATGGCCAACTTTGATGTACGCCACATTCTGGTCGATCAAGGGAGCTCGGTGGACATTATGTACTCCCAGCTATTCAAGACATTGCAACTGAACGACAACCACCTCACCCCATACGTAGGCTCTGATCTACAAGGATTCAATGGCATGGTGACAAAACCATGGGGATTCGCCGAACTCATCATCTTAGTCGGATCGGCGGAAACCGCGAGAGCCGTCAAAGTTCAGTTCCTGGTTATCGATTGCCCCTCAATCTGCCAATGCATCTTAGGACGCTCAACCCTGGCCGAACTAATCGCTGTCCCGTCGACCGTACACCTCAAACTTAAGTATTACACAACTGAGGGGTGAAATTGCCACGCTCCTCGGAGACATCGAGGCGGCAAGGAGATGCTTCGAGGCCTCCGCCAAAGGCCTCAGCTCTATAAAAGCAACTGCTCGAGACAAAGCAGTGACCAGCGCGGTCTCCGAACCCAACAAATTGATGTCGTGCATCGACACTATCGATCTGGACGCTCGCTTCCGTAAGGAACCCGAGCAGAATGCGGGCACGAAGACATCAGAAGAAAGTTTATGACCAATTCCAGATGAAGAATTCGAACTCGTGGCCCTCGGGGAAGATCCCTCTAGAGGATTCATGATCGGGGCAGACCTACCAGAGCTGGCCAAAAGGCAACTCAAAGCCTGCCTCCGAGATAACTTCGACCTATTTGCGTGGAGTGCAGCGGAGATTCCCGGTCTCGACGCAGAGTTGGCGTGCCATCACCTGACGATCGATCCCGCCTGCAAGGCCGTCTCCCAGAGAAGAAGAAAACAATCCCCGGAAAAAACGGCCGTGGCCGAACTAGCTGTAAACGACCTCCTCGAGGCCAAATTTATATCGCAAGCCAAGTATACCACTTGGCTCTCCAATGTTGTACTTGTTAAAAAATCAATTGGAAAATGGCGCATGTGCATTGACTACACCGATCTTATAGGGCTTGCCCAAAAGACGCTTATCCCCTGCCTAACATAGATAAACTAGTCGATAATTCCGCAGGTTTTAAATTACTATCATTTATGGACGCATATTCAGGGTATAACCAGATACCCATGTCCAAAACAGACAAAAAATGCAGCCTTCATGACCGAATCGGGCAATTATTACTACAATGTAATGCCCTTCGGCCTGAAAAACGCCGGTGCTACTTACCAACGCATGATAAACAAAGTATTCCGGGCAGAAATAGGCAACATGCTCGAAGTATACATGGACGATATGATCGTCAAATCCAAAGAGGATACCGATCATGCCGTCCACCTCAGAAAGGTCTTCGAGCAAGCCAGAAAGTGCAAGATGAGGTTCAACCTGAGAAATGCACTTTCAGTGTCCGAGCAGGGAAATTCCTCGGTTTCTACTTAACAGAGAGACGAATCGAGGAAAATCCCAATAAGTGCAGAGCTTTCTCGGATTTCCCCACACCAAACTCGAAGAAATCTATCCATTCCCTGAACGGCATGCTTACGTCACTATCCCGATTCGTGGCCAAATCCACCCAACACGCCCCCCCCTCTTTAAACTTTTAAGGAAGGAAACCGCCTTCGAATGGACGGAGGAGTACGAACGCGCCCTCTCCCATCTCAAGCAAGCCCTCTCACGCCCGCCTGTATTATCCAGGCTCGAGAATGGAGAAACCCTCTACCTCTACCTCGCCGTGTCCACCGAGGCCGTCAGCGCGATCCTAATTTGGGAAAAGCAAGAGGGCCAAAGGCCCATCTATTTTACAAGCAAAGGACTCCAGGTCCCAGAGATAAGGTACCAACAGATCGAGAAAGTCGGACTCGCGCTGGTCACCATTTTTAGGAGACTAAGGCACTACTTCCTGGCGCACACCATAGTTGTGCGATCCGAGCAACCCACAAAGCAGCTACTCAGGCGTCCCGACATGACCAGAAGAATGCTCCGTTGGTCATTAGAGCTGGCAGAATTCGACATAAAATACAAAGGTAGGAAAGCCCTCAAAGCACAAGTCCTGGAAGACTTCGTAGCCAAAATGGCATTCCCCGAGATAACGACCTGCAACACCCAGAGATGGACCTTGTACGTAGACGGGGCATCAAGCTCTTCCGGCAGTATAGTGGGCATCATCCTGGAAAACAGAGAGGGAACGCTAATAGAGGTATCACTCTCCCTGTCATTTCCGACCTCAAACAACCAAGCCGAATATGAGGCATTACTCACTGGACTACGTCTCGATAATGACTTAGAAGCTGAGGAAATCGAGGTATTCACCGACTCCCAACTAGTCGCGCCCTACATCTCGGGTGAGTATCAGGTCAAAAGCAAAGCCCTCGTCGAATATATAAACCTCGTGCGCGAAAGGAAGGCCCGATTCAAAAGCGCGAAAGTAAGACACATCCCGAGAGAACATAATTCTTGGGCAGATGTTCTATCAAAACTAGCCAGCACGAAGAAAAGGAGGGGAATAAATCCGTAATCCAGGAAATATTACCCAGAACCAATACCAATCCCCCAATCGGGCTAACACCCGTAAGCGCGATCAGAGACACGTCCTGCTGGATGACCCCCATATACAACTATCTGACGAGCGATCTTCTGCCCGACAACCCTAAAGAGGCCTCCATAATTAGAAGGAGAGCCTGCTCGTACGTCCTGATCGAGAAACAACTGTATCGACGAGGATTTCCATTCCGTTACTCAAGTGCGTCGATGAGGGCACATCTTCCCACATACTCAGGGAGATACACGAGGGAATCAACTCCTAACACTTGGGGGGAAGGTCCCTCTCCAGGAAAGGACTCCGAGCAGGATATTACTGGCCCACCATGAAACACGACGCGAAAGAGTACGTGAAGAAATGCGACAAATATCAACGCTTTAGGGACATGCACCTCGCACCCCCCAACGAGCTCAAGACTCTATCATCTCCCTGGCCGTTCACATGGTGGGGAATGGACCTCCTTGGACCATTTGTGATCGGGAGCAACCAGAATAAATATGAAATTCTGGTAAGACAGACTCAGAATGTCATACACAATGTCACGACATCTTTTCTGTCATCAGCTTAGCTGAGGCAGTACATACAGATCCCCCAATTTTTTATTACTTCTAACATCCAGAAGTCTGGAAGTGTTGGGATCACATATCAGTTCAGTTAACATAAACAAATCTGCTTTGCAGAGATTCTGTGTTAGCACAGTCATTAAATCACACACTGATGTCATGCACGATGTTATGACATCCAAACTAAACTTACAAATAAACAATGCAGAAACATAAATAACACAGAGAATTGTTTACCCAGTTCGGTTCTAACTAACATACTCTGGGGGCTACCAAGCCAGGGATGAAGTTCACTATTAGTAGTATCAATTCAGAGTTAAACTCGCCGTTTACCCCTCCTCACTTAATCACTACCCAATGACCCCTCTACCTAGGTCCTCCCTAGATATGGAATATCCCCATTCCACTCCCAATCACCGCAGTGATGTCCAAGCACTCCAGCCCCTAGCCTATGCTTGACAGCTTCTCACCAACAATCACCTCATGTGATAACACACTGACAATAGTCAAAGTAGAAGATCCACTTCCAATACACACTTTCATCTTGCTTCACAGCTTCGATCAAACGACACATCTACACTCATTGCTTCACAGCTTCTGAGTGAGTACACATACCTCTTGCCTACAGGCTTCGAGGAACAAATCAGTGACCATCCCACAATCCAGGTGGTTCACCTACACAACAAACCCTAATGACTACATTATGATCGTTAGATTTACAAGGCTACAAAGATTCCTATTTATAACCTGATCCTAGTTGGACTTGGGCTTAAAATCGCAGCACTCCATGCTGTTACAAATCAGCAGATTTCTTCTGCTACAAACAAGGCCTTTTAATCATAACTTACCTAATTTATCTCCTAAATTAGTAACTGCTGAATCTTCAATCTTCAGATTTGATTCTTCAATATTCTGACTTGATTCTTTGACCTTTAAATCTGCGCCACATAGGATTACATAATATTCACATAGAATATTCTGTATCTTTTAAAACCAAACTGAATCTTCCTTCCTCAGTTCTGCAGGCGCGATGTCATGGTTGAAGTCATGACATTCCTTGTAACATCTTGCTTCAGTACCTGTTTTGTTCTTTTAATATTTGCAAGAGTACATTACATTACATTCAGCTGCTATTATGTTTTAGCCAAGCATGGATGCCAATAAGACAATAATACAGAGCAGAGCACTAACAATCTCCCCCTTTGGCTTATTGTGGCTAAAACTGAACATAAATAAAAATTCCAATTTAAATCCAAGAGCAGCTGCTTCAACTTTCAGGATACCAGGCTGAACCACATCATAACAGGCTGACCTCCAAGAGCAGCTGCTTCAACTTTCAGGATACCAGGCTGAACCACATCATAACATCTTCAGTCTGCTTCTACTTCTGTCTTCAAATCTACCTTTGTTTCTTTGACAGTGGCAAAATCAGCATCATCCTCTCTCCCCCTTTTTAGCCATAATATGACAAAGATTTATACAATGTCATAATATGCAATGGAAAAACCTGTAACTCCCCCTGCACATGAGGAAGAAGATACGAAAACCAGTTCTTGCCACTGTAGTTCTCCAAGAACTAGCCCTTGTAACTCAGAACACAAATCACAACTAAAATGTCTCCCTTCTCGAAGGCTGAATAAGAAGACGCATTCTCGTTGTTATTGCTGTAACACCATTGGTAGAGTTCCATGATTTCCCCACCCTGTGTTATTCTGAACAGATTTTGGTAGAGGAACCCATCGCAATACCAAATCTGGACGCACCCAACACAAACACACACGAAACACATCTTTGAGAGATTTGATATCTGAAGCCTGCTGCGAAGATGCTAATTTATAGCCATTGGAGAATCATAAGAAGTAACGATAGTCTTTGGTCTTGTTCAATGGTCAAACAATTAATTAGGAGACAGTTCTAAAAGCAATTACTCTTTCCAAAGCAGTTTTTCCTTGTTTGACTCTGCAGAATCAATGTCTTTAACTATGTCATGACATCCTGTCAGACATTGTCCCTCTTTCACCCCTCAAGCACATAGCTTAAGATTCTTTAAGAGACTTTGACAAAGCATCCTATGAACCATGTAATAGACCTCCTACTCCTTTACTGACTCACTAGTCATAGACTTCTGTTGTTCTGATCACCTTGAGACTGTATACTGCAACTGTGAAGAGCCTTCCAACACTTGTTGACATGCAGCCACTAGAACAGTTCAAGATTTGTGGATACCAGACGCACATGGTTAGATTCAACCATTCCCAGAAAAACTGACTGTAATGATACATCTTGTTAAATAAACCTTTTCATAAGAAACTTCCTCTAACTAAGTTGAAAAAGCTCCCGCTGACTTGGACCACCTTCATTATGATGATAGAGTATAATAGACCAAGATAATTTTCTAGAATTATATCTTGAACTAAGAAGACACTCCCCCTATCTGAGATAATTTGTGCTTCATACAGGAAAACTTGTAATGATGAATGGAAAATATAAGACGCATCTTCATATCTTCAAGAGCGCACCCTCTGCCCAACTAACTAGCTGACACACTTCACTATTACAAAGTAACTCCTTTACAAAAGATACTCACATCAGAATTTAGATGTTGTAACATCTTGTATAACATTAAGATACAGTTGAACAGTTCAGTACATTCAACCAACTCCACTTCTCTTTCTTCAACAGATTCAAGTCTACCACCTTATCTCCACCTGAAATAATCAACAAATAACCCTTTGACACTTGATGCTTCCATAGAAAGGTTGCCACAGACTCAACATAAAGAACTGCCACTTCTTCCACTTGTTGATCATAACCCTACCAAGTTGCACTCTGATCATGGTCTGCCAAGATAATTTGAAATCCTCCTTGATATGATGTTTCTCATAATGATTAACATACTCTCCAATTAGAATTAGAAGAATCCTTTTTATCCACAACTATGTTGATCATCTCACCAAACTTCTATCTTCATAGTCATACTCACTACTGAAGTCTTCATCATGAAAGTAAACACGAATTGCCAGAACATGTTACCATCACCAAGATCAGAATCTGCTCATTCTAATCCACATTAAGTTAGAACGGTTACTTCAGAGTTAATGTTGCTTCTTCATCCTTCACATGCTAGATTCTAGATAATTTTCCAAACCAACAAGATATAGTGATGTTGTGACATCACTCAAGACATTAGTTTATCAGACTTGAAATCTCATCAATATCTCTGAGTGTTCCACCACCTACACTGATTGATGTCTTGTCATACTTCATACTCCCCCTGAGAATTACAACATAAGGATGTTTTGAATAATTGTCCTTAACCTGAAGCATTCTTCATTTGGAGAACTGCCACACTTTCCAAATTTGGAATCCTTAGTTTGCTTGCTACACAAGATCCAGACTGCCACTTCATGTACCTTGAAATAGAAGAAACTTCTAAATAGCTCTTGAACATCTCTTCAACAGATAGGTCTGAACCTAATCTTTACTGGTGTCTTCAAGTGTTGTGATGTAACATACAAAACAAAGCATCACATACATCTTCTTCTTCTTCTTCCACATAGTTGATGTAAATATCCAGCTCCCATCAAGATACTCACCATCTCCTATATGTTTCTTCTTCTTGAATCAACTTACCAGCCAACCATTGCCTTTCTTAATGCTTAATTGAAGATAACACAGAACTATAATTGATGCATAGTTCAAATCAGACCATGGACACTTCATACACATACTTAGCTCCCGACAGAGTATATGAATCTGTATTCAGGCTGTACATCCAATAAGTACTAAGTCTCCCGTCAAAGCACCTATTAGTCACTCAGATAGAATTTGCTGCTCACACCAGGTCCTTCTAAATGATCTCTTCTTCATACATGAAAGCATTCTTCTTGAAAATGATGTTACAACATCTGTTATGACATCATTCATTTAGACTCTTTGGATTTCTCATTCAACATCTCTTGTATGACACTTGGGGAAAGACAAAGAAAGCACGACCAACATCATCAACTCAGCTACACATCAGTCATGATTAAGGGATAATATATGCCATATCTCAATAAACTTTTCTTCGGACTTCTCTTCTGAATTTGAGATAATGGATGCCACAATCTGTACCCCATGACGAGATTCCCTCAACAAGGTTTCTGGAACAGATTCACTTATGACATAACTCCTGAAAATACCTCAGATTCCACACAGTAATCTGACTCCCTTGAATCATCACACAATATTCAAAACCATATTTCACTATGCACGATACACAGTATTCAGTTTTCACCACTAACTGTTCTATGATTAAGAAAACAATTCACACATCTGGTTCCTTTGATCAAAAGAACATACCAGATATAAGCTCATCTTGAATTTTCATAGAGGTCTTGAAAAGAAAACCTGAATGAATCCTTTCACTTGCACTGAGCTCTACTTCCAACTCCCATAAGCTTATGCCTGAAATAAACTGACATTTGGGATGGAAGGTTCAGTTGATTGTATTCTGACCAATCAACACAAAAAGCAGATGTCTCCTCTTCCAGATCAGGAGTAGGTTCCAAACAAATGTACTCACACTACATAAGTTTAGCACCAGAACATCTATTCTTCAACTGGTAGCTGCATACCAGTATGCCATCAGTTCCTTCTTCTTGGAACACACAATTCTTGACAATCTTGAAGATCATCAAACAACTTTGCAGATGAATATGAGGAACACTGATCATTTGAACCTCTTCAACCTCAATAACCATGCCTTTATGAGTGGACTTGAGAAAAGATTTCAAGTATCTTTGACACTAGTACTAAAGTTGAGAACAATCTGCTACAAATTCTGTTGAAAACCATATAACCCTAGAGATCTTCTTTCAAAGATAGGATTATGCATCAGATGCTATGCAGCAGAAAATAGCCATATATCAACAGAGATTACACAATGCTTACTCCCAGAACCAGTTGTAAGCATGACATCCAAGAATTGCAGCTGAACAATCCAACAATATGCTTGCTTCTTCTTCAAGCAACACAACAAGACCTAACCAATATTCTGACCAGAAAGAAACAGATAAGCACAAAGAATACCTTATCATTAACTTCACTCCCGCATGAAGGTTTTGACAATCTTCTTCTCTGTACCTTGCTATATGCTGAATAAAACACCCCAAATTCTTCACTCCCGCATGAATCATTTGGATATCCTTGAAACCAGTAACACCATCTTCCCTTGCCAAGAGAATACACCTGTTTTGGTCAGTTTGGTCCAGTCTTCCACACATAGGTCCATCCCCCACTTCTAGGGACCATACAATATGAACATGAATGTTCAAACAATCATCTACCTCCAACAACCAGAAAGTATCTCCCATGGATCTCATCCAGAAATAGACAGGATGCCTGCTCTGATACCAATTGAAATTCTGGTAAGACAGACTCAGAATGTCATACACAATGTCACGACATCTTTTCTGTCATCAGCTTAGCTGAGGCAGTACATACAGATCCCCCAATTTTTTATTACTTCTAACATCCAGAAGTCTGGAAGTGTTGGGATCACATATCAGTTCAGTTAACATAAACAAATCTGCTTTGCAGAGATTCTGTGTTAGCACAGTCATTAAATCACACACTGATGTCATGCACGATGTTATGACATCCAAACTAAACTTACAAATAAACAATGCAGAAACATAAATAACACAGAGAATTGTTTACCCAGTTCGGTTCTAACTAACCTACTCTGGGGGCTACCAAGCCAGGGATGAAGTTCACTATCAGTAGTATCAATTCAGAGTTAAACTCGCCGTTTACCCCTCCTCACTTAATCACTACCCAATGACCCCTCTACCTAGGTCCTCCCTAGATATGGAATATCCCTATTCCACTCCCAATCACCGCAGTGATGTCCAAGCACTCCAACCCCTAGCCTATGCTTGACAGCTTCTCACCAACAATCACCTCATGTGGTAACACACTGACAATAGTCAAAGTAGAAGATCCACTTCCAATACACACTTTGATCTTGCTTCACAGCTTCGATCAAACGACACATCTACGCTCATTGCTTCACAGCTTCTGAGTGAGTACACATACCTCTTGCCTACAGGCTTCGAGGAACAAATCAGTGACCATCCCACAATCCAGGTGGTTCACCTACACAACAAACCCTAATGACTACATTATGATCGTTAGATTTACAAGGCTACAAAGATTCCTATTTATAACCTGATCCTAGTTGGACTTGGGCTTAAAATTGCAGCAGTCCATGCTGTTACAAATCAGCAGATTTCTTCTGCTACAAACAAGGCCTTTTAATCATAACTTACCTAATTTATCTCCTAAATTAGAAACTGCTGAATCTTCAATCTTCAGATTTGATTCTTCAATATTCTGACTTGATTCTTTGACCTTTAAATCTGCGCCACATAGGATTACATAATATTCACATAGAATATTCTGTATCTTTTAAAACCAAACTGAATCTTCCTTCCTCAGTTCTGCAGGCGCGATGTCATGGTTGAAGTCATGACATTCCTTGTAACATCTTGCTTCAGTACCTGTTTTGTTCTTTTAATATTTGCAAGAGTACATTACATTACATTCAGCTGCTATTATGTTTTAGCCAAGCATGGATGCCAATAAGACAATAATACAGAGCAGAGCACTAACAATCTCCCCCTTTGGCTTATTGTGGCTAAAACTGAACATAAATAAAAATTCCAATTTAAATCCAAGAGCAGTTGCTTCAACTTTCAGGATACCAGGCTGAACCACATCATAACAGGCTGACCTCCAAGAGCAGCTGCTTCAACTTTCAGGATACCAGGCTGAACCACATCATAACATCTTCAGTCTGCTTCTACTTCTGTCTTCAAATCTACCTTTGTTTCTTTGACAGTGGCAAAATCAGCATCAGCCTCTCTCCCCCTTTTTAGCCATAATATGACAAAGATTTATACAATGTCATAATATGCAATGGAAAAACCTGTAACTCCCCCTACACATGAGGAAGAAGATACGAAAACCAGTTCTTGCCACTGTAGTTCTCCAAGAACTAGCCCTTGTAACTCAGAACACAAATCACAACTTAAATGTCTCCCTTCTCGAAGGCTGAATAAGAAGACGCATTCTCGTTGTTATTGCTGTAACACCATTGGTAGAGTTCCATGATTTCCCCACCCTGTGTTATTCTGAACAGATTTTGGTAGAGGAACCCATCGCAATACCAAATCTGGACGCACCCAACACAAACACACACGAAACACATCTTTGAGAGATTTGATATCTGAAGCCTGCTGCGAAGATGCTAATTTATAGCCATTGGAGAATCATAAGAAGTAACGATAGTCTTTGGTCTTGTTCAATGGTCAAACTATTAATTAGGAGACAGTTCTAAAAGCAATTACTCTTTCCAAAGCAGTTTTTCCTTGTTTGACTCTGCAGAATCAATGTCTTTAACTATGTCATGACATCCTGTCAGACATTGTCCCTCTTTCACCCCTCAAGCACATAGCTTAAGATTCTTTAAGAGACTTTGACAAAGCATCCTATGAACCATGTAATAGACCTCCTACTCCTTTACTGACTCACTAGTCATAGACTTCTGTTGTTCTGATCACCTTGAGACTGTATACTGCAACTGTGAAGAGCCTTCCAACACTTGTTGACATGCAGCCACTAGAACAGTTCAAGATTTGTGGATACCAGACGCACATGGTTAGATTCAACCATTCCTAGAAAAACTGACTATAATGATACATCTTGTTAAATAAACCTTTTCATAAGAAACTTCCTCTAACTAAGTTGAAAAAGCTCCTGCTGACTTGGACCACCTTCATTATGATGATAGAGTATAACAGACCAAGATAATTTTCTAGAATTATATCTTAAACTAAGAAGACACTCCCCCTATCTGAGATAATTTGTGCTTCATACAGGAAAACTTGTAATGATGAATGGAAAATATAAGACGCATCTTCATATCTTCAAGAGCGCACCCTCTGCCCAACTAACTAGCTGACACACTTCACTATTACAAAGTAACTCCTTTACAAAAGATACTCACATCAGAATTTAGATGTTGTAACATCTTGTATAACATTAAGATACAGTTGAACAGTTCAGTACATTCAACTAACTCCACTTCTCTTTCTTCAACAGATTCAAGTCTACCACCTTATCTCCACCTGAAATAATCAACCAATAACCCTTTGACACTTGATGCTTCCATAGAAAGGTTGCCACAGACTCAACATAAAGAACTGCCACTTCTTCCACTTGTTGATCATAACCCTACCAAGTTGCACTCTGATCATGGTCTGCCAAGATAATTTGAAATCCTCCTTGATATGATGTTTCTCATAATGATTAACATACTCTCCAATTAGAATTAGAAGAATCCTTTTTATCCACAACTATGTTGATCATCTCACCAAACTTCTGTCTTCATAGTCATACTCACTACTGAAGTCTTCATCATGAAAGTAAACACGAATTGCCAGAACATGTTACCATCACCAAGATCAGAATCTGCTCATTCTAATCCACATTAAGTTAGAACGGTCACTTCAGACTTAATGTTGCTTCTTCATCCTTCACATGCTAGATTCTAGATAATTTTCCAAACCAACAAGATATAGTGATGTTGTGACATCACGCAAGACATTAGTTTATCAGACTTGAAATCTCATCAATATCTCTGAGTGTTCCACCACCTACACTGATTGATGTCTTGTCATACTTCATACTCCCCCTGAGAATTACAACATAAGGATGTTTTGAATAATTGTCCTTAACCTGAAGCATTCTTCATTTGGAACTGCCACACTTTCCAAATTTGGAATCCTTAGTTTGCTTGCTACACAAGATCCAGACTGCCACTTCATGTACCTTGAAATAGAAGAAACTTCTAAATAGCTCTTGAACATCTCTTCAACAGATAGGTCTGAACCTAATCTTTACTGGTGTCTTCAAGTGTTGTGATGTAACATACAAAACAAAGCATCACATACATCTTCTTCTTCTTCTTCCACATAGTTGATGTAAATATCCAGCTCCCATCAAGATACTCACCATCTCCTATATGTTTCTTCTTCTTGAATCAACTTACCAGCCAACCATTGTCTTTCTTAATGCTTAATTGAAGATAACACAGAACTATAATTGATGCATAGTTCAAATCAGACCATGGACACTTCATACACATACTTAGCTCCCGACAGAGTATATGAATCTGTATTCAGGCTGTACATCCAATAAGTACTAAGTCTCCCGTCAAAGCACCTATTAGTCACTCAGATAGAATTTGCTGCTCACACCAGGTCCTTCTAAATGATCTCTTCTTCATACATGAAAGCATTCTTCTTGAAAATGATGTTACAACATCTGTTATGACATCATTCATTTAGACTCTTTGGATTTCTCATTCAACATCTCCTGTATGACACTTGGGGAAAGACAAAGAAAGCACGACCAACATCATCAACTCAGCTACACATCAGTCATGATTAAGGGATAATATATGCCATATCTCAATAAACTTTTCTTCAGACTTCTCTTCTGAATTTGAGATAATGGATGCCACAATCTGTACCCCATGAGGAGATTCCCTCAACAAGGTTTCTGGAACAGATTCACTTATGACATAACTCCTGAAAATACCTCAGATTCCACACAGTAATCTGACTCCCTTGAATCATCACACAATATTCAAAACCATATTTCACTATGCACGATACACAGTATTCAGTTTTCACCACTAACTGTTCTATGATTAAGAAAACAATTCACACATCTGGTTCCTTTGATCAAAAGAACATACCAGATATAAGCTCATCTTGAATTTTCATAGAGGTCTTGAAAAGAAAACCTGAATGAATCCTTTCACTTGCACTGAGCTCTACTTCCAACTCCCATAAGCTTATGCCTGAAATAAACTGACATTTGGGATGGAAGGTTCAGTTGATTGTATTCTGACCAATCAACACAAAAAGCAGATGTCTCCTCTTCCAGATCAGGAGTAGGTTCCAAACAAATGTACTCACACTACATAAGTTTAGCACCAGAACATCTATTCTTCAACTGGTAGCTGCATACCAGTATGCCATCAGTTCCTTCTTCTTGGAACACACAATTCTTGACAATCTTGAAGATCATCAAACAACTTTGCAGATGAATATGAGGAACACTGATCATTTGAACCTCTTCAACCTCAATAACCATGCCTTTATGAGTGGACTTGAGAAAAGATTTCAAGTATCTTTGACACTTGTACTAAAGTTGAGAACAATCTGCTACAAATTCTGTTGAAAACCATATAACCCTAGAGATCTTCTTTCAAAGATAGGATTATGCATCAGATGCTATGCAGCAGAAAATAGCCATATATCAACAGAGATTACACAATGCTTACTCCCAGAACCAGTTGTAAGCATGACATCCAAGAATTGCAGCTGAACAATCCAACAATATGCTTGCTTCTTCTTCAAGCAACACAACAAGACCTAACCAATATTCTGACCAGAAAGAAACAGATAAGCACAAAGAATACCTTATCATTAACTTCACTCCCGCATGAAGGTTTTGACAATCTTCTTCTCTGTACCTTGCTATATGCTGAATAAAACACCCCAAATTCTTCACTCCCGCATGAATCATTTGGATATCCTTGAAACCAGTAACACCATCTTCCCTTGCCAAGAGAATACACCTGTTTTGGTCAGTTTGGTCCAGTCTTCCACACATAGGTCCATCCCCCACTTCTAGGGACCATACAATATGAACATGAATGTTCAAACAATCATCTACCTCCAACAACCAGAAAGTATCTCCCATGGATCTCATCCAGAAATAGACAGGATGCCTGCTCTGATACCAATTGAAATTCTTGTAAGACAGACTCAGAATGTCATACACAATGTCACGACATCTTTTCTGTCATCAGCTTAGCTGAGGCAGTACATACAGATCCCCCAATTTTTTATTACTTCTAACATCCAGAAGTCTGGAAGTGTTGGGATCACATATCAGTTCAGTTAACATAAACAAATCTGCTTTGCAGAGATTCTGTGTTAGCACAGTCATTAAATCACACACTGATGTCATGCACGATGTTATGACATCCAAACTAAACTTACAAATAAACAATGCAGAAACATAAATAACACAGAGAATTGTTTACCCAGTTCGGTTCTAACTAACCTACTCAGGGGGCTACCAAGCCAGGGATGAAGTTCACTATCAGTAGTATCAATTCAGAGTTAAACTCGCCGTTTACCCCTCCTCACTTAATCACTACCCAATGACCCCTCTACCTAGGTCCTCCCTAGATATGGAATATCCCCATTCCACTCCCAATCACCGCAGTGATGTCCAAGCACTCCAGCCCCTAGCCTATGCTTGACAGCTTCTCACCAACAATCACCTCATGTGATAACACACTGACAATAGTCAAAGTAGAAGATCCACTTCCAATACACACTTTGATCTTGCTTCACAGCTTCGATCAAACGACACATCTACGCTCATTGCTTCACAGCTTCTGAGTGAGTACACATACCTCTTGCCTACAGGCTTCGAGGAACAAATCAGTGACCATCCCACAATCCAGGTGGTTCACCTACACAACAAACCCTAATGACTACATTTTGATCGTTAGATTTACAAGGCTACAAAGATTCCTATTTATAACCTGATCCTAGTTGGACTTGGGCTTAAAATCGCAGCACTCCATGCTGTTACAAATCAGCAGATTTCTTCTGCTACAAACAAGGCCTTTTAATCATAACTTACCTAATTTATCTCCTAAATTAGTCACTGCTGAATCTTCAATCTTCAGATTTGATTCTTCAATATTCTGACTTGATTCTTTGACCTTTAAATCTGCACCACATAGGATTACATAATATTCACATAGAATATTCTGTATCTTTTAAAACCAAACTGAATCTTCCTTCCTCAGTTCTGCAGGCGCGATGTCATGGTTGAAGTCATGACATTCCTTGTAACATCTTGCTTCAGTACCTGTTTTGTTCTTTTAATATTTGCAAGAGTACATTACATTACATTCAGCTGCTATTATGTTTTAGCCAAGCATTGATGCCAATAAGACAATAATACAGAGCAGAGCACTAACAAAATACCTCATAGTCGCGGTCGACTATTTCACCAAATGGATCGAAGTGAAGCCATTGGCCAAAATCACATCCCTAAACGTGCTACGCTTTTACAAGAGGAACATCCTCACTCGGTTTGGAGTGTGTCGCACGCTCGCGAAAAAGGAACAGAGTCGCCACCAATATATTTATCCCATAAGGGAAAGGAATATCAGAAAACCTAACAAAGGAAAGAACAGGGTCTTGCGACCAGAGAATCAAGGTACGGGAGTCGGTTACGCGAGGGGAAGGTATTAGCACCCCTCGCGCCCATCGTACTCGATGGTATCCACCTATGTCTGTTTCTATCTAAAGGGTGTATATCTATGTCTAAAATCTAAATGCGAAATGAATGAAAAATGTAGGGAAAATAATGAATTGTACTCGCACGGGCCCTACCCCGCTGCCTACGTATCCTTTTCAGGAATCAGAGTTACCGTAGCTCGGCTCACGATTTTCTGTTTGTTTTTGTGTTTTTTAGTTGGGCGGCGTTAACGTTCGCGCTCTTGCATAAGGGATCGCCTACGATGCGTACGAGCGGAAATAACGGTGCCCTTAGGTGCCAACGAGGCAAAAGAAAAAGAAATGATTGGTTTGTGTCTTTTAGGGTAATTCCATGATGACGAAGACCTACTACAAGGCTTCGCATCACTTCCTTACTTTGTTTTAAATCTGAACATTTATTAGTGTTTTATGTGTTTTTGATTGGTGTTTTTTATGGGGATTTTAACTTTGTGACTTAGATCATACCAAAAAGAGTTTTGTTTTGCATGTTTAGAGAATGCACATCGAGGCCTACGCCACAATCGTTTCTCTAAATAGCGGTTAAGAAATACATCGAGGCTTCACACCTCAATCATTTCTTCTCCGCTAAGTAAAGGAAATACAAAAAGGAGTTCTTTTGTGAGTACTTAGAGAATGCACACCGAGGCCTACACCACAATCGTTTCTCTAAGCAACGGTTAAGAAATACATCGAGGCTTCACACCTCAATCATTTCTTCTCCGCTAAGTAGGAAAGAACATACATCGGGGCCTACACCCCAATCATTTCTTTCCTACTATGAAATATAGTAACGGTATGATCTTCATCAATATTTATTAAGTATTTTAAAAGTTGAAAAGAAAAGAGAATGCAACGGGGAACTATTTCTAAATCCTAATCTAAGTTGTCTATACAAGTCTAAGTCCTAGTGTTAACATGGGATAGATTCTAAAAGAAGCATTAAAATGGTATCAACAAAATAGGCCAAAAATCTGGCCAAAAGCTAAGCAACAAAGTCACACAACAACTATACAAAACGAACATGGAAATAGTGCAAAAACGATTCAAGCATTAGTACAAAAATGAAACTAAGAAAAACTACTATTTTTATAAATCTTTGATGAGGTTTTTTATGTCAACAATTACCAAAAAATCTAACAAATTCTAATGGTGGTTATTTATTCTTTTATTAAAAACTAATAAAGAAAATTGATTTTTATATGTCATTTTTACTCCCTAAAATCTAACAAAAGTAAGTGATTTTTATCATGTTTTTATTATCTAAAAATAATAGGAAAAAACTATGTACAAAAACTAAGTCTACACATGGAATTAATGGAGTCAGGGGGTGGATGCTAAAATTGGTGGTGCAGGTAGTAAATCTAGCGCAGGGCCCAAAGGGAGGAGGCCCAAGCAGAGTTTTTTGTTCTAGATTTCATTATGTCCAAATAGAGTGTCGTGGGCCTATGAGGGTGTAATCAGCAGCTCGTGGCAAGGCCCGACCGTTTTCTTTGCTCTCAGTTTTTTCTCTATTGCCAAAAACGTGATTGGGCTTGAGGGGGTGAACCGAAATTCGCATGGGGCATGGCAATTAAGCATTTGTTGATCCAATACCATATTCATTTTCAGATTTTGTTAATGAAAAAGAAAAAAAAAGTTAATTAAACGGTAATTAAAATTCAATTAATCTTAATTAAAGAATCAACTAATCACAGTTAAACACAATTAAGCTTAATTAACAAATGATAATGAAAAGGGAAAAAAGGCAATTAGGGTTTTATTTCGTTGTGACTGCTGGCATTTTTCTGAAGCCTATCTCCTTCTTCCTTTTCTCATAAAACGGCGACAATCTCCGATAGCCTCAACGGCGTGGCACCGTGAGCCAAACGACGGGAAACCGACGTCTATTATCTCGCACCTCTCCGACGAAGTCGAATCAATTACAACGTAAAGCAAACGCAATTAGATGAAAGGATCTACGGGAGCTTACCAACCGGAGAGTTGTCCGGCGCACCTTCGATATCGGCGATGGAGCAAGAAATCCAGGGCTTTGCTTATGGTACGATTCTTCGAATTCTTTTCTGCTCCGAAGCACCTTTCTCTTCTCCTCTTGATCGTGGTGATGATGATGTTATTGTTGCGGGCGATGCAGGTACGATGAAAGATATTGATGCGCGTTGAAGATGCTGGGACGGTAAATGTGAGGCTCGGAGCGGATTCAATGAAGAAGATTGAAGGACCTTGCGTGATGCGTCATGGATTGCGAATCGTGGTGGTGATTGATGAAGTTATGGAGAAGTTGATGAAGGTTCAAGGGATTGTGAAGAGTGATCGAGATTGAAAGCAGAGGTGAATGAAGATGAAGTTTGGAGAAGATGAAGGTGGTTGATGGATAGTGAAGAAGATGAATGATGAAGGTGAGGTATGAAGAATGCGACTGGAGATTTGAAGAATGAATCGAGATTGTGTAGATTGATGAATGTGTAAAAAATGGAGGAGCCTCTGAATTGGGTTCTGCTTTGGATTTATAGAGGTGAAAGGAAGAGAGTCGAGGTTAGTTCTGCATTCTGATTTTTCTGTTAACTGCTTTTCCCTGCTAGTTCTCCTCTCCTCCCCTTTTCTGTTAGTTGGCAGTTATATGAATCTGTTAGGTTATGGTTAGTAAGTGGTTAGGATTCTGTTTAGTTAGTTATGAGTTTGTTATGGGCTGTTTGAAAGTTAGTTATGGTTTATGGTATGAAGCTTTTTGTGGTTGTTTATTTGTGAATGCTGAACCGGTTTTAGTGTGGCTGCAGGGTTGTATAGTTAGAATATGTGTATGTTTGAATATGTTGAATCAGTCTGATATATACAGGTGTGACTGAAAATGTGTATAATTGGTGGTTAAAGTAGGACTGTTAGAGATTAATTTAGGACAAGGAACTTGGCTTTTATATGTCTTGGTTCAGGTTGATTGACAATTGTAGGAAATGGTATGGCTGCAAGTTCTGGGTATTTTGTAATGTTTGGACTGAGCTTTTCTATCTTTTTGTACTGAATTGATACAGGGCTAGAATTGTGCAAACATGGTTTTTTATTGTGAATTTGATGATGCTTTTGTTGTATATGCTGCTTTTGACAATTATTCAGGAGTTTCTAAAAACTGTTAGTTTGTTAGGTTTGGGATATATGTGATGGTTCTGAACTGGATTTTCCTTCATGTGTGCAGGTTTGCTATTGTTCCTGAATCACGAAGGAAAAAGGGGCCATGTTTGGAAACTCTTAGAAGCTTTATTGGACATGGAGCAAAATGAAGATCAAAAGGAAATGGGTTGATTGAAGATTTAAGAAGAGATGGATTTTAGGGGGTCAACTGTTTTTTTTGTGGAATATTATGTAATGATTTTCTTTGTTTTGTAATAGGATGATGGTTGGATAGTGTAATGAACAAAACTTTTTCTCTTTGAGTGAATTCCCATATTTTCTGAATTTGAACTTTTCATGCTTCGGTGTTTGATATTCAATATGATCCTAATGCATCTCAAAAGAAAGCGATCATAGTCCATCTTGAATGAGGAAGTCAACATGACTTGGTCAACAAAAATCAACATTCCAAGGTTGACTTGTTTATGAAAAGTCAACTTATGCCCAATGAGATCATCTTTAATTTTCTTTCTTGTTCCAAATTTACACTTCTCTCCATGCTTGATATCAACAGAACTTGCACTTCAAACTAACCATTAATCCCATGTCTTGTGTTAGAAGAAACAAAACTCGAACAATAACTTTTGCCAAGACTAAGTGAAACTTCCAATTGCTTCATGACCCTTGATCCCATATTTTTAGATGTCTTATTAAGTGGATGAATGCAAAGTTTATGCAAATGACCTAATGGAGAGTATGTACATGAATGCAAAGCCTAAGTCAGTTAGAAATAAAGGGGTAGGACAAATTTGGGGAATGACAGCTGCCCCTATTTAATCATCTTAAACCTGAAAGTGAGATTGGCGTTAGCCTTTCGAACATTCAAGGTTTAAGAAGATTAAATACAAAGACCTGAAATTTATCCTGAAAAGAAGGTGTAGGTGTTATCCTTATTTTTGTTTTGATATCTGCTGGGGGAAGAGAATTTTTTTTGTTTTTCTGGTGGAATAATTTATAGTGAGTAATTGGACGAATGGAGATAGCTTGTAACGTAGCAGTGGTGCCAATACAAGGTTCTCAAAGGGAATGATTGTTGTATGAAACTGACTGAAAGGATAAGATCTCGTGCGATCTATGACTCAACAACGACTCGACATTAGGAGAGGATCTCGTACGATCTTCAGGACTGAAAGGAAAAGATCTCGTGCGACCTATGACTCAACATCGGGGTGAGAAATAACAAACTCACGACTCAAGAGAATTGAAAAAGACGAGGATAAGGTCGTCAGACCTACGATCCATGACTCGAAACCAGGGTAAGATCAACGGACCTACGACCCACAAGAATTGAAAAGTACGAGGATAAGGTCGACAAACCTACGATCCATGACTTGAAACTAGGGTAAGATCAACGGACCTACGACCCACAAGAATTGAAAAATACGAGGATAAGGTCGACAGACCTACGATCCATGACTCGAAACTAGGGTAAGATCAACGGACCTACGACCCACAAGAATTGAAAGGAGGGATAAACATCAACACTGGGGTTGGAGGACATCAACGCTGAGGTTGGAGCATATCAACACTGAGGTTGGGAGACATCAACACTGAGGTTGTGAAAGGGAAGGCGTCGACACTGAGGTCGAGGACATCAACACTGAGGTTGGGACGAGAAAAGATAAACATCAACACTAAGGTTGTGAAAGGGAAGGCGTCGACACTGAGGTCCAGGAAATCAACACTGAGGTTGGGACGAGAAAAGATAAACATCAACACTGAGGTTGTGAATGACGATTGGCATCGACACAGAGGTCGGTGAAGGAATGATAGGCATTAACACTGAGGTTGGACAAGAAAAGGATAGACATCAACACTGAGGTTGGAAAAGAAAGGTATCGACACTGAGGTCAAGGGAAGAAAGAATTAATATCAACACTGAGGTTGGGGATTAGGAATTAGTTTTGAAATGGTTTGCCAGGACGGAAGGCAAAGGATACACAACACGGGGGTTGGATCTAAAAGTTTTCCCGTACGAGGGAAGGGATCACAGAGACTAGTGACGACTAGACTCGATCAAAAGACATCGGTAAACATTGGAGATTCACGGAGATGCTGATGCTGGCGGAGCATAGGAATTACATTAATCCCTCAGGCCAAAGGCGGGGTGTAACTCTTCAAGAGCGGCAATCGTTCGAATTGCCGCACACCAAGTATGGTTATTCAAATGATTGAAAAAATGAGATGGGTTGAATGCCCACCCTCATTCACACTCTAATCTTCACGCAGCACACGGGAAATAACCTCGGAGACAGCGATTCTGACGAAAAAAGACATTGTATCCGATCCACATTGGGGAGAGAACATGAGACTTCTTTTGGGGATTGAGGATACCAGGTATTGGCACCATGGTTTGAGGAAATTTGTGATGTAGTAACAGATATCAATCGGAGTTTGTAAGGACAACATTTTATGTGGGGAGTATCGTTGTCTTGATTGAGTGCTGGTTTGTATTATCTGGCTTATGCTTTGCATGCATGTTTGAATTTTCTATGGCGTAATGATCCGACTTGGCGGATATGCTACGCTTTTGAGGATGCAATGTTATATGCAGTGAATACTATATGCAGAGTGCCAAATAAAGGCATTAGAGTGATAGAGAAGCATGATTATTGGAGTCCCTTGCTTGTTGTCTTGAGCTACCAATATGAATCGGTATTGGAAACCCTACAGTACCAAAGATCTTTAGCAACCGCATTGAGGATTGGAATGTGGCTTTGTTGGGGAGGAAGTGACTTCATTTGACTTTCCCTACACCTTGAACTACTTGGGGGTGGTGAGTTCGAGGAGATTCCCTCGATTCACCATGTTGGGGATGAGAGATTCAGATAAGGAGACCAGATTGGGAGAGTGGAACAACTCCCATGAGAAATAAACTCATGTGCTTGGGGAGAAACCATAATTCCAGGAGAAATAAACTCCTATGATTGGGGAGAAGGCAATAAAACTCAGAAGATTGTGCCCCAAGATTCACGAACTACGAAGGAATTTGCCCCAAAGGATCCTTGGAGAGATTTGTCAAATCTCGACGTAACTGCCCCAGATTGGTTGAACCCAAGAGAGATTCCTCGACTTAACTGCCCCGGATTAATGGAAGCTTGAATGGATGCCTCAGTTGACAGAGTCTTCACAAAACTTGCCCCTCGGAGTGATCAGCCTTTTGAAGTGAATGGCCCATGGAATCGATCAACTTTTCTGCAGTTATTCATTGTTTGATCTTCCTTGATGTCAAATCTTTATTCACAAGTAAAAGATGATTGTTTTGAAGATGATAATCCTAATGCAATGCTTATGCTAGCTTCGAAATCAAAGTTTATTGAAACGATGTTGTGGCATTCAGTGTTTTTATTTGTCATATCGATATCAACATAAATGGTAAGCAAACATCTGGGAGTCAGTTTTACGCAACTTGGTGTAGTATGCTCTTCAAATAAACCCTGCTTCAATTAGGTCTTTTAAGGGTTGTAATGTGGCCTGGTTCACGGTTTTAAAAAGAAGGATTTAAGGCTCAAAGTCTAACCTAACCCACCCATTCCTCGTGATGTTCTCCAGTCCTAAGTTCAATTTAACCTGATACGAGCGTTCATCCTTTAAGAGGAGTTTGAGATGATTGAGTAACCAATGAGGTCTTCTGGACATGGCAGTCACTTTACCTTTCGATTTGGTGTCTGATCACACAACTTTGTTCTTTTGGTGAGGATCTTTGTATTATAATCCTTGTTTTTCGCTTCTGCTTTGCCTTTTTTGTTTCCCTAACTTTTGCCTGGACAAATTCTTTTGAATTTTATTTTGGAGTCCAGCGGGATGCCCTAATTTTTGCCTAAGTCACTTGTTTTCAAGTTGTTGACTTAGCGGGCTTTTTTTTTATTCACTTCTTTTTCTTTGAACAAGTCGGGTGATCCTGAATCTCTGATTTGTTGGAGGTAATTGTGACTGCCTTATTCTTTGATTGATGAGGGATTATCATTGTGGTATTCACTTTCCTCAACCTTTTGAAAGATAACCATTGTTGTATCCTCAGATGTACACTCCTGATGAATTTTGATTGCTCGATCAGGTTAATTGAGCGCTACCCTGCCCCTGGGTTAAATGTGAGGGTTTTTTTTGTATAGAAAAGAAACTCCTACTTCAAGGCTCAAAGGGGTTAACGAGGGTTGCACTCCCTTATATCTCCAGTGTTTGGGGATCTGAAACAATGCCTGTACATCCTCAGCGGGGTTTTATTCAAAAGCATACAATTAGAGATTTTGCGTCTTTATTATCTTTTCATCATTCTCCTTTTGATATTTTTGCTTGAACCAGAGTTTGATATCGATAGACAGAAAGATATGAGTGAACACGAATGGATTGATTTGAAACTAGCATATGCAGTGCATTTTTATTTTTATTAAAAACAAACAAGTTTTACATGGAAGTAACATTTAACAAAACAAGGGAAATTACAAATGAGAATGCAGAAATGAATTGATGATTGCCATAGTTGAGGAGTCTTGACTCCGTTTGGACTTGTTGATCTTGAATACTTCCTACCGTTCCTTCCAAACACTTCAGATTACTTCAAAAGAAGACTCAAACGGAGTCACCCAAGAGTTGTAAATCTTTGTCTTACTTTAGGGATTCGAGCAATGCGAGTGATGCAGTGCTCAAGATAAGAGTACGTCTTGCTTATCCCTCAATCGGGAGCCCCATGAACCTTTCAATTTATGTGAAGACCATTTGGAGTGAATGATATTGCTTTGGAGTCAATGAGATCTTGGACTTTGTGTTTCAAAATATTACAATCCTCAGTTGAATGTCCAGATGCCCCAGAATGGTACTCACACTTGGCGTTTAAGTCATATCCTTGAGGAATCGGTGTTGGAGGGGGCTTAGCCTCCCTTAGTTCGACCAAGGATTCATTGCGTAAATGAGAGAGCAGTTGACTATAAGTCATAGGAATCGGGTCAATCTTTCTTGGTGGTCTTCTCGGCCTTCGTGGACCTTGTTGTTGGTAATTTTGGTGATAGTTAAGAACATGAACCTGAGGATAAGCAGGGAGTTCTTCTTCTTTATTCTCTGAAATTGAATCTGTTTCACTTTTCTCTTCTTCTGTGAATTCGGAAGCATTGGCCATATCTTGGATTTTACCCATCTTTAAGGCGTTTTCAATTCGTTCTCCTACGACAACCAAACTTGAGAATTCGGAGGAAGCACACCCAATCATCATGTTCAGATAAGGATCTTTCAGAGTATTCATGAACATGTCTACAAGCTCTCGTTCCAAGAGTGGAGGTTGGACTCTGGAAGCTAGTTCTCTCCATCTCTGTGCATACTCTTTAAAAGACTCATCAACCTTCTGAGTTAAACTTTGGAGTTGTAGTCTAGTAGGAGCCATATCGCTGTTGTACTTGTAATGCTTGAGAAAAGCCTCTGCTAGTTCATCCCATGTGCGGACATGGGTTCGTTCGAGTCGTGTATACCACTCAAGGGATGCCCCACTTAGGCTATCCTGAAAGAAGTGCATTAGAAGCTTATCATTTTCTACATACGGAGCCATCTTGTTGCAAAATGCCTTGATGTGACTCATCGGACAAGTGGTACCCTTGTATTTCTCAAAACTAGGGACTTTGAACTTAGCGGGAATCTTGATATCAGGCACTAGGCACAAATCAATAGCATTCAAACCAGAGGAGCTTCGACCTTCTAAAGCATTCAATCTTTCTTCTAGGAGATGGAATTTTCTCTCATTTTCCTCGATCGGGAACTTGAAAGTTTCAAGTTCAGAATCGTTCTCATGATGTGAACCCTCCTTATTAGGAACTTCCACGGGCACAGGTTTTGATCCCCCATTAGCAACAGTGGTCGGAGTACCATTAGCCAACTTAGCAACACTTTGTCTTAGCTCTTCTTGCCCTTGAATAACAACATGGAGAGTCTCCAAGAGTTGGGTCATCCTCTCCCCCATAGTATCCATGTCCTTACGAAGTTCAACCTGATTTTGTTCAAGACGGTCCATGATTCTCTTCTGTTTAATCCTCGTGTGATACAGATGTAGGGAAGTCAAATTTGTTGATGAAGCAGAAATACTGTTGAAAGGGACCCCAATTAGTTTCTGATAGAACTATGAAATGTATGATAGTATGAATGCAACGTTTCATTTATGAGAGATCCTAAAGTCTTTTCATACACTTTTGTCCTTCTTTTTTTCTTTTTTCTTTTGGAATCAAAGCTTTTTTTTTTGTATAGAGTCTCTTTTCTTTTATTTTTTTTTCTTTTTCTTTTTTCTCTTTTTTTGAAATAGACTTTAGAATCCCCCATAAATGAAGTGGATAAAGCAATGATGTTATGCAATGCAACAACATGGGATCAAGGTCCATATAATCTTAGTAACCACTGTACAATCCTCTGAATAACTGATATAGGTCAGATGTCATGAGATCAAAGTGTTAGAACAAGATTTGTTCTTATCAATTATCTTAGTTTTGATGATAACAATAATATGAATTTTGCTTAAGATAATATGGTACTCTAATCCAATGCAATTTCCCTTTCAGGAAATATATATAAAGAGTACGCATAATTCAGCGCTCAGAAGTTGTGTCTCAAATGGTTCAGCATGCAACATCAGAACATGGTCTGGCAAGACATCAGAAGATGGTCGAAGCAGAATCAGAACATGGGTCTATGGAAGCATCAGAAGAACATGAGATCAGAAGCACTGAAGATCAGAAGATGGTATCACGCAACAGAAGCACTTCAAGATCAGAAGATCAGAAGATGCTATGCACCAAGCTGTTTTGACTCTGATGATATTCAAACGTCGTATTCACAAACATCAGATCAGAAGGAAGTACACGTGGCAGACTACGCTGACTGACAAAAGGAACGTTAAAAGCTACTAAAGGCTACGTCAGTAGACACAGCGTGAACAAGGCTCGAGGTAGTTGACAAAAGCGTATAACATTAAATGCAATGCTGTACGGAACACGCAAAGCATTAAATGCACTCAACGGTCATCTTCTCAACGCCTATAAATATGAAGTTCTGATGAGAAGCAAGGTTACCAATTCTTAACAACTCTGAACGAAAATAAACTTGCTGAAACGCTATTCAATCAAAGCTCAGAATCTTCATCAACTCACTACATTGCTGTTGTAATATCTTAGTGAGATTAAGCTTAAACGATAAGAGAAATATCACAGTTTGTGATTATCGCTTTTAAGAAGCATTTGTAAACTCTTGAATAGATTACATTAAGTTGTAAGGAACTAGAGTGATCGTGTGATCAGTATACTCTAGGAAGTCTTAGCAGTTGGCTGAGCAGATTGTAACTAGAGTGATCGTGTTGATCAGTAGACTCTAGAGAAAGTCTTAGAGGGTATCTAAGCAGTTGTTCCTGGAGTGATCAGTGTGTGATCAGAAGACTCTGGAAGACTTAGTTGCGGACTAAGTGGAAAACCATTGTAATCCGTGCGATTAGTGGATTAAATCCTCAGTTGAGGTAAATCATCTCTGCGGGGGTGGACTGGAGTAGCTTCGTTAACAGCGAACCAGGATAAAAATAATTGTGCAATTTATTTTTATCGTCCAAGATTTAAAGTCACACTTATTCAATCCCCCCCTTTCTAAGTGTTTTTCTATCCTTCAATTGGCATCAGAGCGCCGGTTCTAAGGTGCAAGCACTTAACCGTGTTTAGAAAAGATTCAGGAAGAGAAAAACGCTGCAGTAAAAGATGGTTGATGAAAGTGAAAAGTCTACACCTACACCTGCATCTACATCTGGCTCTGCTGAGCAATACAACGGTAACAATGGTTATACTAGACCGCCGGTATTTGATGGTGAAAACTTTGAATACTGGAAAGATAAACTGGAAAGTTACTTTCTGGGTCTAGATGGTGATCTATGGGATCTTCTGATGGATGGTTACAAACATCCAGTAAATGCCAGTGGCGTAAAGCTGTCAAGGCAAGAAATGAATGATGATCAGAAGAAGCTTTTCAGGAATCATCATAAATGTAGAACTGTTTTGCTGAATGCTATCTCTCATGCTGAGTATGAGAAGATATCTAACAGGGAAACGGCCTATGACATATATGAGTCCTTGAAAATGACTCATGAAGGAAATGCTCAAGTCAAGGAGACTAAAGCTCTAGCTTTAATCCAGAAGTATGAAGCCTTCAAGATGGAGGATGATGAAGACATTGAAAAGATGTTTTCAAGATTTCAAACTCTTACTGCTGGATTGAGAGTTCTTGACAAGGGATACACCAAGGCTGATCACGTAAAGAAGATCATCAGAAGCTTACCCAGAAGATGGGGTCCTATGGTGACTGCATTCAAGATTGCAAAGAATCTGAATGAAGTTTCTCTGGAAGAGCTTATCAGCGCCTTGAGAAGTCATGAAATAGAGCTGGACGCAAATGAGCCTCAAAAGAAAAGTAAGTCTATTGCATTAAAATCCAATATCAAGAAATGCACTAACGCTTTTCAGGCTAGAGAAGAAGATCCTGAAGAATCAGAATCTGAAGAAGAAGATGAACTGTCCCTGATCTCCAGAAGGCTAAATCAACTCTGGAAGACCAAGCAAAGGAAGTTCAGAGGCTTCAGAAGTTCAAGGAAATTTGAACGTGGAGAATCTTCTGATGAAAGAAGATTTGACAAGAAGAAGGTCATGTGCTATGAATGCAATGAGCCTGGACACTACAAGAATGAATGTCCAAATCTTCAGAAGGAAAGTCCCAAGAAAAAGTTTCATAAGAAAAAAAGTCTTATGGCAACCTGGGATGAGTCAGAAGATGATTCAGAAGATGAGCAGGCCAACTGTGCGCTGATGGTGACAGAAGATGACGGATCAAAATCTACATCAGAATCAGATTCTGAAGAGGTATTTTCTGAAATTACTAGAGATGAGTTAGTTTCCGGTTTAACTGAACTTCTGGAACTCAAGTCTCAAATTAGTCTCAAATACAAAAAGCTGAAAAAGCAATTTGAATTTGAAACAAAGAAGCTTGAGTTGGAAAATTCTGAATTAAGAGAAAAACTTTTAAAATTATCCAATAATGTTGGATCTCCTTCTGATTCAGAAAAATCCACTCCTAGTCTAAACCATATTCTGAAAGAATATGATTTAAGTTTCAGGAAGTTCTTATCTAGAAGTATTGGCAGAAGTCAGCTAGCTTCTATGATATATGCTGTGTCTGGAAACAAAAGAGTCGGCATTGGTTTTGAGGGTGAAACCCCATACAAACTTGAACCTGTTGATGAAATGAAAATCACATACAAGCCATTGTATGATCAGTTCAAGTATGGCCACTCCCATGATATTAGGCACACTTCACATGCTCAAAGTTTTCACATAACACACACCAAAAAGCATGTGACACAACCTAGGAAATATCATGAAACTCATATTAAAAATTATCATGCTGTTCCTCTTATTGCTTATAATGTCAAACCCAAGTTCAATCAGAACTTGAGAAAATCTAACAAGAAAGGACCCAAGAAGATGTGGGTACCAAAGAAAAAGATTATTTCTTTTGCAGATTCTCTTGATAACAAAGAAGACAACATTCAACATGACATGACACCTGGACTCAAGTTGGTCTCAACACTTGAAGGGAAGAAAGATTGTCTTCCAAGTTCTGGTTCTTAAATCTGTTGAAGAAACTATGTTTGTAGGAATTCAGAAAAGAAGCTTATTAGTCTTGGAACCATCTATGATGTTTGCCTCTAAGGCTTTGATGTTTCTTTCTTGAGTATTCTGAATGCTCTAAATGCTACAGAATATACAACATTGAAACATTGATTGTGGACAAATCAATAAACATCTGTTTTGATGATAAACCTGTTTCTGATGAATCAAAGTGCTTAAGAATTTCTGCAGATACAGTTTTGTCTTATCAGAAGCTGCAGAACAAAGAAGTGAACCTCCAGAAGCTGTGTACATCAGAAGTAATGGATCAGAAGATCATTCAGACTTATATCAGCACACTTCTGAAGGAGTATTTCCAGAGAGAAACTTGATCAACTCAGAAGCAGTGATCAGAATCTGAGGCGTAAAGTCTATTCTTAATACAGCTGTCATCTATTATCTGATGATGAACACGTATCTGTACGGTTAGTACAAAGCGTGCAGTTGAAAAGACACCGACCTAGGTAACTGTTTTAAATCATTTCATTTACCACGTTCTCTCTCCTCACGTCACTCATCATTTAATAAAATTGATTTCCTTTGATTCTGGAACTGTTCAATTTATATTTTTTTTCTTTTCAAATCCGTCTCTATATATGCTTTTCAAATCATATCATACATCTTTTTCGCTCCTTTGTCTCTCTCTCTCTCCTTGCATTCTCTCGTTTGAAAAGTTCTTAGCCGTTTTCTAAAAACCCTAATCGAAAACCCAGTTCGCTTCTCTTGCTCGTTTTCGTTCATTCTGTTCAATGGCTGCTTCTTCATCTCATTTTGCTGGTTCATCTACTCTTCTTCATATGCACGAAGAAACACACCAGGAACTCACCCCTGTTGTTGCATGCTCCATCCCCAAAGATGAATTGGAAGTTTTGTGTGAACTCATGGTCGACTTTGACAACCTTGAAGAAAATCAATTTCACCTTAAAGAAGACATCATCTTTCAAGGATGGACCTCGTTGTTTGCTGAGTTCGTTGGCCCTGTTTATCCGGATCTTGTCAAGGAGTTCTGGGTACATGCTGTGGTTGCACCAAAAGCTATACTCTCTTTTGTCCATGGAAAGTCTGTTGTTGTTACTGAAAACATCCTAAGAGTGATGTTTGATCTGAAAAATCCTGAAGGGGTTTTTGAGTCTGATCAAAGAGAAGATTGGGAAGATATTCTATCCACTCTCTATTCAAATGTCAAGAAAACTAAATATGTTAAGAATTTGAGAGATATCTACAGAATCTGGACAAAGATCCTTCTCGGGTGCTTCTACCATAGGAAATCAACTCATGCCTCGGATTTCATCAGTAATGATCAAAGGTATATTCTTTATTGCATTGCCACTCAGAAGAAGGTTGATGCGATTTACATTATCTTCAACCATATGTGGAAAGCAGTAAAGGATTCCAGGAATGCTTTCAGAAAGGAAAATGCTGGAACAACCATTCCTTTTGGTAGGATTATTACAAACCTTCTGGTACATTCCAAGATTGTTGAAAGTCTGGAGTCTGAAGGTATCATCAAAGATCTTGCTGTCACCACTGGAGCCTGTCTGAATGCCTTCTCTTTAAAGAAGATGAAAATAATTGACACTTTTCTCAAAGTTCCTGAACCTCTAGCTGGAACAAGAACCATAAGAGAACCAGTTCTGGCTGACTTTGAAACCTTCTTCAATAGTGAGGTACCTGAAGTCAGAACTGATTATCTGAAATCTCTTGAAGAGAATAAGAGTTTTAAAGATCAAGACAAAGGTGCTCCTTTCAAAGTAAATCGCAAGAGGGAAGAAAGGACTAAAAGAAAGCATGATTATCCTTCTGCTGTCTCTAAACAAGAGGTTTCTAAAAAGGTGATTGCTAATGTTGTTAAGGCCGTATCGGATGACTTTGAGAAAGAGAAAAAGAAGAAGAAGTCAAATAACGATGCTGAGATTGTTGAAGTTGTTGAGAAGAAGAAAATCAGAAAAAGGAAGATGATTATTCAAAGCTCAGATGAAGAAAATGCTGCTCAAGAGGCTGAGAATCAACCAGAAGTTCTAGCTTATGTCAGAAGAAAAGAAATCGCTAGCGGCAAAGCAAAGGTTATTGAAGAGCCGAAGAGTAAGAAGCAGAAAAAGACTGAGGATGTGGCCAAAGCTTTTCTAAGAGGTTCCAAAGGTATATGCATCTCTGAACCTAATTCTGTTCCTGCTGTTTGTTCAGAAGCTGCACCAATAGAGATTGTCCCTACACCTGAACCAGAAAAAGCCACATCAGAATCACCTGTTTTTGTCCATGTTCTTACACCTCCATCTTCTCCTTTAACTATTCCTTCCTCTCCACCTATCATAAATCCTGTTCTGGATATACCACCCCTTCAAACTCTCCTTCCATCTCAACCTTCTCTCAACGCCTCTCTTGAACATACTCCCTCCACCTCTCAAAACAATCCTTGTGATTCTCCTTTTCCAACCTCTGCATCACATGAGCAGCTGCTCCGTGATTGCAACTACACTCCCAAGCCTCGTCCTGAAGCTGAAGTGGTAGTGTTAGATTCTGATACTGAAGCAGAATCTTCTTATAGGTTGGATAGAGAACCTCATCCGTACTTCACTTCCAAACCTGCCTTTTCAAAAACCCAAATAAAATCCCGCCCCGTATATCCTATTGGTGTAGTTTTTGAAAACATAAAGAGGAATCTCAGAAGTACCTTTGATACTCTCAGACTTGCTGAAAGTTCTGGATTAAATGATGTTGCTATGCGGAACTTCTGGAGGATCTTTCGCAGAGAATCAGATGCTCTGTTTTTAGAACTTCAGGAAGCCTGTGTAGCTGCTGCCCCACGGCCTCGTGGAATTCTGAGGAATTATGAAGACTTCTGGTTTGCTCGTCTCAAAGGAAGATATCTTTTGGAAGAGAAGCCCTTCTTGGATGAGATGGAACAATTAAGACTCGCTGCTGCATTGGAAGCAAATCCTTGCAGGGAGATTGTGGTTTGGATACCTCAATATCCTGTTCTGCTCGGAGATTTCAAGACTCTCTTTGACTATCTGAGGGAAAACCCGTCTGAGAAAGATCCAAACTTGGTCATTCCAGAAGTTGTTGACCCACCAGTAGTTGAAGGTCCTTCTGCTCCCAGGAATCTAGCTGCCATTCTTCAGGCACTTGAGAATGGAGACTCGGAAATTCCTGCTGCAGAATATGGTGTTGCCTCTATGCAAGAAGCAGATGCTGAAGATCATGTTGCTAAAACTGTCCCTGTTGAGGAAATTCCTGCAAATGATCTATCTATGGAAGTTGCAGATCAACATGCCATTCCTGTGGTTGAAAGCGGTGAAGCTTCTTCTGGTGGATCTTCTCGTCTTGCAAGGACTCTAGAAGAAATTCAGAAGAGACAGGATGAGCAAAGCTCACTCAATGATCAGTATAGTGCTTTCATGGTGAGGCAAGAAGGACACAACAATATGGTTCAAGAGATGCTGACCAAGATCTTGTCAAGACTAGGGCCATCTTAGATTGAGTCTGTGTTGTTTCCTTCTTCTCGTTGCATCTGTCTTTGTGCATCTGATCTTTCCTTTCTTCATGTACTTCTGAACCTGTTGTTTGAAACTTCAATGAAATCAACTTCTTTCTCCGTGTGTTTCATTTTATTTGTCGTTTTATGCATCTGAATCTTTTGAAATATTCTTTTTGATGTTATGACAAAAAGGGGGAGAAAGATAAATGATAAATGATTTGATTTAATCAGTTGCTCTTACTAACAAGAACTGCAAGTTCTACATGGTTTAAGTGTTTTGCAGGTACAGAGAAGTGAAGTGAATCTTCAGAAGCAAACACTAGTAGCAAAACCATAAGAAGCGTTATTCTGTAAAAGGAATAAGCTCTTGGAAACTGAAGCAAGCTGAGTGCTGTCAAGCTTCAGAAATCAGAAGCAAGAAAGAAGAATGAATCAGAAGCACTGATAATAGAATTTGAATATCATTGTCTATCTTATTCTGACAAAATTCTATTTGCTCTGATACATATAATGTTATGGCTCTGATACATTATTTGCTCTGATACATTATTTCATCCTATATGGCTCTGATACATATATTGTGTTCAAACATACATTTTATGTTCTAACTCGATCATGCTGACTTTTGTCGTTTAGTTTTTGTTCTGTAACATTTCAGGATGTAGAGATGCTCTGATGATGCTCTGGTACATTCAACAATGTTCTGATACAAATCTAGCATGAAGTGATGATTGGTAGACATTCAAAGTTCTGAAGCTATCCGAGGGAAGCAGAAATCAGAAGATGTGAATGTTCTAAAAGATCCAGAAAATTCAAGTTCTGAAGCTGTCCTGAATGGAAGCAGAAGTCAGAAGCTGTGAATGTTCTGAAGATCAAAGAAATTCAAGTTCTGAAGCTGTCCACGATGGAAGCAGGAATCAGAAGCTGTGAGTGTTCTAAGGATCTAAAGAAATTCAAGTTCTGAAGCTGTCCAATGGAAGCAGAAGTCAGAAGCTATGAATTCTCTGAAGGCAGAAGCTTATATGATCGTCTCTACCGAAATAATCAGGGAAGTCTTTTATCAAAGTTCTTCGAGTATTTATTTCAGGGGGAGATTATTTATCTCAGGGGGAGATTGTTAATCTCAGGGGGAGACATATTCATATGCTTATGCTATAGCTGTGTAATTTGTCTTTTGCCGTCTACTCTTTCTGATCGCAAATTCATATCATTTATATATGTTTTTGTCATCATCAAAAAGGGGGAGATTGTTAGAACAAGATTTGTTCTTATCAATTATCTTAGTTTTGATGATAACAATAATATGAATTTTGCTTAAGATAATATGGTACTCTAATCCAATGCAATTTCCCTTTCAGGAAATATATATAAAGAGTACGCATAATTCAGCGCTCAGAAGTTGTGTCTCAAATGGTTCAGCATGCAACATCAGAACATGGTCTGGCAAGACATCAGAAGATGGTCGAAGCAGAATCAGAACATGGGTCTATGGAAGCATCAGAAGAACATGAGATCAGAAGCACTGAAGATCAGAAGATGGTATCACGCAACAGAAGCACTTCAAGATCAGAAGATCAGAAGATGCTATGCACCAAGCTGTTTTGACTCTGATGATATTCAAACGTCATATTCACAAACATCAGATCAGAAGGAAGTACACGTGGCAGACTACGCTGACTGACAAAAGGAACGTTAAAAGCTACTAAAGGCTACGTCAGTAGACACAGCGTGAACAAGGCTCGAGGTAGTTGACAAAAGCGTATAACATTAAATGCAATGCTGTACGGAACACGCAAAGCATTAAATGCACTCAACGGTCATCTTCTCAACGCCTATAAATATGAAGTTCTGATGAGAAGCAAGGTTACCAATTCTTAACAACTCTGAACGAAAATAAACTTGCTGAAACGCTATTCAATCAAAGCTCAGAATCTTCATCAACTCACTACATTGTTGTTGTAATATCTTAGTGAGATTAAGCTTAAACGATAAGAGAAATATCACAGTTTGTGATTATCGCTTTTAAGAAGCATTTGTAAACTCTTGAATAGATTACATTAAGTTGTAAGGAACTAGAGTGATCGTGTGATCAGTATACTCTAGGAAGTCTTAGCAGTTGGCTGAGCAGATTGTAACTAGAGTGATCGTGTTGATCAGTAGACTCTAGAGAAAGTCTTAGAGGGTATCTAAGCAGTTGTTCCTGGAGTGATCAGTGTGTGATCAGAAGACTCTGGAAGACTTAGTTGCGGACTAAGTGGAAAACCATTGTAATCCGTGCGATTAGTGGATTAAATCCTCAGTTGAGGTAAATCATCTCTGCGGGGGTGGACTGGAGTAGCTTCGTTAACAGCGAACCAGGATAAAAATAATTGTGCAATTTATTTTTATCGTCCAAGATTTAAAGTCACACTTATTCAATCCCCCCCTTTCTAAGTGTTTTTCTATCCTTCACAAAGGTCCGACATAGGTACCACACAGCCATAGGAACAATAGTCACCAACAGAACAGAATAGTCACCAACGGTACCTGTCATGTATATCCCTCCCCACTCACAGGTGTAGTCTAGGTCCGGGTAGGTCAAAATGGCAACCAGCGTTATCAGTCCTCCTGAGGCACCACCATTGTTGCATCTACATGCCAACGGTGATACCCCATTTGGACCTCGACTGGGCGTGGGTCTCATGCTCGCACTAGACAAGACCTGACATCTCATCGGCGTCATGACTATCCACTCTATCCTAGGTGTCCTATGTGTCAACTCTGGCCTGGGTATTGGGCCTTTTACCTCATAGAAATAATCCCACCCAACCTGCAAACAGTGAAAATATGTGGCCTCCACGGAGACCCATAATATAATCCAGAATGCGAAAAAGTAAATGTGCAAGCAGGAAAATAAACATGATATGCAAAACATGAAATAAATAAATGCGACATATAGACAAAATATAGCACACCCAATAAATAAGCAAACAAACGGATAGGCTAGGATCGACTTGCTAAGGATGGACCCGCAATAGGTCTAGCAACTTTCCCCAGCAGAGTCGCCAGCTGTCGCACGCTCGCGAAAAAGGAACAGAGTCGCCACCAATATATTTATCCCATAAGGGAAAGGAATATCAGAAAACCTAACAAAGGAAAGAACAGGGTCTTGCGACCAGAGAATCAAGGTACGGGAGTCGGTTACGCGAGGGGAAGGTATTAGCACCCCTCGCGCCCATCGTACTCGATGGTATCCACCTATGTCTGTTTCTATCTAAAGGGTGTATATCTATGTCTAAAATCTAAATGCGAAATGAATGAAAAATGTAGGGAAAATAAAGAATTGTACTCGCACGGGCCCTACCCCGCTGCCTACGTATCCTTTTCAAGAACCAGAGTTACCGTAGCTCGGCTCACGATTTTCTGTTTGTTTTTGTGTTTTTTAGTTGGGCGGCGTTAACGTTCGCGCTCTTGCATAAGGGATCGCCTACGATGCGTACGAGCGGAAATAACGGTGCCCTTTGGTGCCAACGAGGCAAAAGAAAAAGAAATGATTGGTTTGTGTCTTTTAGGGTAATTCCATGATGACAAAGACCTACTACAAGGCTTCGCATCACTTCCTTACTTTGTTTTAAATCTGAACATTTATTAGTGTTTTATGTGTTTTTGATTGGTGTTTTTTATGGGGATTTTAACTTTGTGACTTAGATCATACCAAAAAGAGTTTTGTTTTGCATGTTTAGAGAATGCACATCGAGGCCTACGCCACAATCGTTTCTCTAAATAGCGGTTAAGAAATACATCGAGGCTTCACACCTCAATCATTTCTTCTCCGCTAAGTAAAGGAAATACAAAAAGGAGTTCTTTTGTGAGTACTTAGAGAATGCACACCGAGGCCTACACCACAATCGTTTCTCTAAGCAACGGTTAAGAAATACATCGAGGCTTAACACCTCAATCATTTCTTCTCCGCTAAGTAGGAAAGAACATACATCGGGGCCTACACCCCAATCATTTCTTTCCTACTACGAAATATAGTAACGGTATGATCTTCATCAATATTTATTAAGTATTTTAAAAGTTGAAAAGAAAAGAGAATGCAACGGGGAACTATTTCTAAATCCTAATCTAAGTTGTCTATACAAGTCTAAGTCCTAGTGTTAACATGGGATAGATTCTAAAAGAAGCATTAAAATGGTATCAACAAAATAGGCCAAAAATATGGCCAAAAGCTAAGCAACAAAGTCACACAACAACTATACAAAACGAACATGGAAATAGTGCAAAAACGATTCAAGCATTAGTACAAAAATGAAACTAAGAAAAACTACTATTTTTATAAATCTTTGATGAGGTTTTTTATGTCAACAATTACCTAAAAATCTAACAAATTCTAATGGTGGTTATTTATTCTTTTATAAAAAACTAATAAAGAAAATTGATTTTTATATGTCATTTTTACTCCCTAAAATCTAACAAAAGTAAGTGATTTTTATCATGTTTTTATTATCTAAAAATAATAGGAAAAAACTATGTACAAAAACTAAGTCTACACATGGAATCAATGGAGTCAGGGGGTGGATGCTAAAATTGGTGGTGCAGGTAGTAAATCTAGCGCAGGGCCCAAAGGGAGGAGGCCCAAGCAGAGTTTTTTGTTCTAGATTTCATTATGTCCAAAAAGAGTGTCGTGGGCCTATGAGGGTGTAATCAGCAGCTCGTGGCAAGGCCCGACCGTTTTCTTTGCTCTCAGTTTTTTCTCTATTGCCAAAAACGTGATTGGGCTTGAGGGGGTGAACCGAAATTCGCATGGGGCATGGCAATTAAGCATTTGTTGATCCAATACCATATTCATTTTCAGATTTTGTTAATGAAAAAGAAAAAAAAAGTTAATTAAACGGTAATTAAAATTCAATTAATCTTAATTAAAGAATCAACTAATCACAGTTAAACACAATTAAGCTTAATTAACAAATGATAATGAAAAGGGAAAAAAGGCAATTAGGGTTTTATTTCGTTGTGACTGCTGGCATTTTTCTGAAGCCTATCTCCTTCTTCCTTTTCTCATAAAACGGCGACAATCTCCGATAGCCTCAACGGCGTGGCACCGTGAGCCAAACGACGGGAAACCGACGTCTATTATCTCGCACCTCTCCGACGAAGTCGAATCAATTACAATGTAAAGCAAACGCAATTAGATGAAAGGATCTACGGGAGCTTACCAACCGGAGAGTTGTCCGGCGCACCTTCGATATCGGCGATGGAGCAAGAAATCCAGAGCTTTGCTTATGTTACGATTCTTCGAATTCTTTTCTGCTCCGAAGCACCTTCTTCTTCTCCTCTTGATCGTGGTGATGATGATGTTATTGTTGCGGGCGATGCAGGTACGATGAAAGATATTGATGCGCGTTGAAGATGCTGGGACGGTAAATGTGAGGCTCGGAGCGGATTCAATGAAGAAGATTGAAGGACCTTGCATGATGCGTCATGGATTGCGAATCGTGGTGGTGATTGATGAAGTTATGGAGAAGTTGATGAAGGTTCAAGGGATTGTGAAGAGTGATCGAGATTGAAAGCAGAGGTGAATGAAGATGAAGTTTGGAGAAGATGAAGGTGGTTGATGGATAGAGAAGAAGATGAATGATGAAGGTGAGGTATGAAGAATGCGACTAGAGATTTGAAGAATGAATCGAGATTGTGAAGATTGATGAATGTGGAAAAAATGGAGGAGCCTCTGAATTGGGTTCTGCTTTGGATTTATAGAGGTGAAAGGAAGAGAGTCGAGGTTAGTTCTGCATTCTGATTTTTCTGTTAACTGCTTTTCCCTGCTAGTTCTCCTCTCCTCCCCTTTTCTGTTAGTTGGCAGTTATATGAATCTGTTAGGTTATGGTTAGTAAGTGGTTAGGATTCTGTTTAGTTAGTTATGAGTTTGTTATGGGCTGTTTGAAAGTTAGTTATGGTTTATGGTATGAAGCTTTTTGTGGTTGTTTATTTGTGAATGCTGAACCGGTTTTAGTGTGGCTGCAGGGTTGTATAGTTAGAATGTGTGTATGTTTGAATATGTTGAATCAGTCTGATATATACAGGTGTGACTGAAAATGTGTATAATTGGTGGTTAAAGTAGGACTGTTAGAGATTAATTTAGGACAAGGAACTTGGCTTTTATATGTCTTGGTTCAGGTTGATTGACAATTGTAGGAAATGGTATGGCTGCAAGTTCTGGGTATTTTGTAATGTTTGGACTGAGCTTTTCTCTCTTTTTGTACTGAATTGATACAGGGCTAGAATTGTGCAAACATGGTTTTGTATTGTGAATTTGATGATGCTTTTGTTGTATATGCTGCTTTTGACAATTATTCAGGAGTTTCTAAAAACTGTTAGTTTGTTAGGTTTGGGATATATGTGATGGTTCTGAACTGGATTTTCCTTCATGTGTGCAGGTTTGCTATTGTTCCTGAATCACGAAGGAAAAAGGGGCCATGTTTGGAAACTCTTAGAAGCTTTATTGGACATGGAGCAAAATGAAGATCAAAAGGAAATGGGTTGATTGAAGATTTAAGAAGAGATGGATTTTAGGGGGTCAACTGTTTTTTTTTTGTGGAATATTATGTAATGATTTTCTTTGTTTTGTAATAGGATGATGGTTGGATAGTGTAATGAACAAAACTTTTTCTCTTTGAGTGAATTCCCATATTTTCTGAATTTGAACTTTTCATGCTTCGGTGTTTGATATTCAATATGATCCTAATGCATCTCAAAAGAAAGCGATCATAGTCCATCTTGAATGAGGAAGTCAACATGACTTGGTCAACAAAAATCAACATTCCAAGGTTGACTTGTTTATGAAAAGTCAACTTATGCCCAATGAGATCATCTTTAATTTTCTTTCTTGTTCCAAATTTACACTTCTCTCCATGCTTGATATCAACAGAACTTGCACTTCAAACTAACCATTAATCCCATGTCTTGTGTTAGAAGAAACAAAACTCGAACAATAACTTTTGCCAAGACTAAGTGAAACTTCCAATTGCTTCATGACCCTTGATCCCATATTTTTAGATGTCTTATTAAGTGGATGAATGCAAAGTTTATGCAAATGACCTAATGGAGAGTATGTACATGAATGCAAAGCCTAAGTCAGTTAGAAATAAAGGGGTAGGACAAATTTGGGGTATGACAGAGTGCCCCTGGACATCATCACCGACAACGGTACCCAGTTCACCGACAAACATTTCCAAAAGTCCGTCTTAAATTAGGAACTAAGCAGCATTTCGCATCAGTCGAACACCCCCTGAAGAACGGGCAAGCCGAGGCCGCTAACAGAGTAATCCCGAGGGGCCTCAAAAGAAGATTGGACGAAATCAAAAAAGGATGGGTCGAGGAACTGCACAGCGTCCTCTAGGCCTACCGCACCACCCCACATTCCACTACCAGGGAGACTCCATTTTGGCTCACATACAGGATAGAGGCCGTAATCCCCGTCGAGGTGCACGTACCCACAAGGCGCATCGAGGAATCCCTCGAGACGAAGGATAACCTCGAAGCCATCAAGGAGGTGCTAGACCTGGTCGAAGAAATCCGAATACGAGCCGCCCTGCACGAAGCTTCGCTAAAACAAAAAATCGCCCTAAGACATGACACAAAGATCATCAAACGGGAATTCGAGATAGACAGCTTGGTACTCAAAAGAAACGACAAAGATTCCTGCGAAGACAGACTGGCCGCAAACTGGGAAGGCCCCTATCGCGTCTGAGCAAAAACCGAAAACGGGGCATATTACTTAAAAAACTTGCAAGGTGAAGAACTCGCTCGACCTTGGAACTCTGAAAAACTCAAGCAGTATTACAACTAAGCATAGGTGCGGCCCGGGTACACGCAGAGCACCTCAAGATGAAACAAAAAGGCAAAAGCCCGCTCCCTTAATCGAGCGGACTCCTTGTCCATTGGGGGGCACGGATACCGAGCACCCCCGTTGTAAGCAAGTACCATAACGGAAGAACACCCCGCTCGCGAAGGGACCGTTCATGCCATGAGCCTCAGAACTCAGAACAACGAGGCCTGAGACTCACCCTTGCCAGGCACCTGTTCTGGCCATCGACCAAAGTTCCACACACTTGGAGATCATTACATTATAATCGAGCAAACCTCCTGACCAAACTAAAACATAACCAAAAAACTACAACAACATCTTATTTTTTGTCAACAAGAAGTTACAAAATACATGCATCAAACAAAAACTAAAAGCATCATTCCGCCCGACGGGCGAATTCCTCCGAATGGAGGTACTGGTACCAATCCTCATCCCACTCCGTCTCCGTACCATCTGCGTTAATCACCAGCCCCTTGAGAGCAGGAACCAGACCCAACAAAGGCATCTTTCTTCTTCTCCTTCACTCCCTTGACTCCGCGAGAACATGAGACTGTGGAAACGTTTTTCTCCTTCAAACCACCCATTCCTGCACAAAGATGAAGAGGAAGAGGCCCATAAGACCTCCTTTTATAGGGAAAGGAAATAAGACGTTTTCAAAAAGAGACAAAGCATTAAAAGACAAAACCGTTGGAAATCAGCGCCGCGCCGCCCAAGGAGTCAAAACGCATGCACACAGACTCTAAGAAACTAACATAGCAAACAAAGGCATCAACAGTAAAATACTTCCAAATTAAAACAAGCAAGTAGCCCGAGAGTGTGCCCGACTACGACCATGAAGGCCGAGCCGGTGATATCTTTACAAACCAAAAATGGGGGGCATACCCCCCGGAACATTAAAACAAAATAACGACACATAGGCCAAAAAATTAAACATAGTAAATCTTGATGTACCTTCCTCCATCTGAACTTCCCCGGTCTCCTGGGTTGCGCGCTCTTCCCCAAAATCCGGAGAGATAATCTAGTCGCTATCCATGCGGTGATACGGCTCGGTGCCCTCAGTCACCAACTCCACCCCTGGGTTCTTCAACTTGAGCTGGGCCACAGTGGAGTTATATCTGTCCTCAGCGGCAGATACACAGTCACCTCCCAAAACTCGTATGTACTGAATCAAGTCTGCCCGGGTCAAGAGGGCCTTCTCCTCGTCCGTCTCATCCTCGGCTGGAGCCTGAGACCGACGAAGAGAAACCTCCTTCACCGAGAAAGACATCATCACTTCATACAAATTCTGATAAAGTAAAGTGTACATCCGCTAGAGCATCCTCCTTGATGCACATCCGCTAGAGCATCCTCCTTGATGCTCAATCGAGCCTTCACAGTCGCTAACTCCTCGCCTTGCTCCTGCAACTGCTGGTCTCGTTCCTCCAAAGAGGTTGCCTTGCTCTTGACATCCTCCTCTAGCCTCCTCGCCGCCTCCGCGGACAAAGGCGCCGAGCGAGCATATAGGACAGCAAGCTCGAGGACCTTGACCACAACAGTAGCGTCTTGTATCAAGAACCGGTGTCGGACAGTCGAATCCAAACCTTCAATGTGGAGAGATTCTGCCCGAGGAATAGTGAGCGAGGGGTCACCCTCAAAAAACTGGGGCTGAAGGAAACACGAAGGCAGAGTAAAGATGATCGGTCACCATTTCTAGTAAGTTTCCGCACCTGTTTCCGAACGAAATTCGTAATCTTGGTAATACTAAGTGGCATTGGCATATGTTTTTAAAGTAAGTTTCTTGTTTTTTGGTTGTGTGACTTTGTTGCATGTTAATGTGTTTTGAGTATTATAAAAGTGTCGTTTTATGCGCTGGTTGTTAGTTTGTTTTTGGCCAGGTTGATGCACGGGAGAGATAGAAACTTATGGCGCGCACGAGCGGAAAAAGAAGCCGAAAGAGCCAAAGCTGTGGTCAACACGGGCACCCGTGTGCATGCACACGGTCCGTGTCAAAAAGTGGCTGAAAAAGCATTTCTTGAAGGCAAGGCAGAGGTTTCACACGGGCACCCGTGTTCCTGCACACGGTCCGTGTGAAAAGATGCGTGGAAAGTGAATTTTTGACAAAGGAGCAGAGGAACAACACGGGCGCCCGTGTGCAGCAACACGGCCCGTGTTGTTGAGGCGTGCTGATTTTATTTTCTTGACTTTCCTCACTTGAAGGGGACCGGCAAGGGTATTTTTGGTATTCCAGTTGCAACCTGAATGGAAGTGAATGATAAGAACAACCTATGGCAAAAAGAGAAGACACTTTAGATACATCGTAATAGAGAATTGCAGAGAGAAAAGAGACGGAAGCGAGATTTTGGAAGGCGAAGAGATTCAACGGTAGACACCATTGAAGATCCTAGTTCTCCCAATTGATTGTAATGTCTAAACTTTTTCATTTGTGCTTTTTGAATACTATGATAGGCTAAACCCCCCAATGTTAGGGGGTGTCCCTGATTCGATCTGTAATAACTCTGGATTTGGTATTTCGTTAATTTAAAGTTGTATTGTTCAATTCAATTGTATAATGTTTATAATGCTTTCTTTATCGGACCAATAAGGATTGTTCTGTGGTTAACAATTCGTAGGACTACAATTGTTAGGGTTTGTATACAATTGAACCTTATGAACATCACCTAGGACTAAGGATATAATCTGGTTATTCGGAAATTCTTGATAAATTAATGATTTGCTTTTGTCTGATTTCTCTAAGGACTTAAGTAATCGGAGTTTAAATCAAATAAGATTGTCACTAAGGACTTAGGACAATCATACTTGAGAATGAATAATTGAACCATATGAACGGGTTAACGAGATCTTCATCCAGAGGAATTAGAGAGAGAATCACACACCCTACCTTAGCATTATTTTCTCATATTAAAAAGTTCAGTTTTAATTTCCTTTATTTCTTAGTAGTTTAATCTCTTTTGTCACTTATTTGAGACAACACTCATATGAACTTTTGTTTAATTGACTGAGTCCAATCACTTGTATTTCCTACGCAATCCTCGTGATCGATACTTGGGGTAAAACCCATTATTACTACATCGGTAAAAATAGTACACTTGCTATTTTTTCCGATCAAGTTTTTGGCGCCGTTGCCGGGGATTGCCAAAATATAAGTGTTAACTAGTCAATTAAAATTTTATTGCTCTGCAATTAAAATTTTATTTTTGCTGAATTTATATTTGTTTAGTTTTATTTATTTACTTCAAACTAATTGACTTCTAATCTTGTATGCGAGGTAAGGCCTCAGCTGAACTTCTTTTTGACGCAGAACCAGAAAGGCTATTGCGAGCACGACTCCGAGAAGTTAAACGGAAAAGACTGGCTTCAAAAGGAGAATCCCCTATAGTTTCAGAATCAGAAGACGAAGAAAGAATATCTATTTCATCCGAACAGTCAGAATCTGAGCCTGAAACTATGGCAGCTGATCCACCTCCCCCAGAGAGGCTTTTAGGAGACTATGGAAGGGCTAATGCCCCGCTTGGAAGAATGACCATCATAAACCAACCGGTCAATGTGGCACACTTCCAACTCCATCCTTCAACTATCCGACAGTTGGAGAGCAAGCCGTTTGCGGGAAGAATCAATGAAGATGCAAATAAGCATCTACAAAGATTCCTCACCACAACAACATCATTGAAGATTGAAGGCCATTCTGAAGAAGCCAAGAGACTCGTGATGTTCCCATTCACTTTATCTGAAGACGCGGAAGAGTGGTTTTACTCACTTCCAGCTGGAAGCATCACAACATGGCAACAAATGGAAACGACTTTCCTTAATGAATATTTCCCTGCATCAGTCTTTATTCGAAAAAGATATGATATTGTGAATTTCAAGCAGAAAGAAGGGGAATCGCTGGGAGATGCATACAAAAGGTTCAAGAGGTGTTTGGTTTCTTGTCCTACTCATAACATGGATCCAACCGAGCAAATGCATACTTTTGTTAATGGTCTCCGACTTAAGACAAAACAGCTTATTGACACTGCTGCCGGTGGCTCAACTAACTTTTCAACAGCCACTGGTATCAAGAGAATCATAGAAGCGATTGCCGCCAATGAGCACATTGAGTTATATGACCGCGCTATGAGCCAACCAGATGGAAAAATTGATTTGAAGCTTGCTGATCAGGTAGTTAAAATGGAAGAACAAATTGCTGCTGAGGTAGAGAGAAGATTGAAGAAGATGAACATTGGTGAACAGAAAGTAGCTCAAGTTGAGCCAACTACCTCCATTGTTTGTGAAATATGTAGTGGGCCACATTTTGCCATGCATTGTGTGGCAACACAAGAACAGGTGGAACAGATTCATATGTTAAGGCAAAACAATCCTTATGCCAATACATATAATCCAGGATGGAAAAATCATCCTAACTTTGCATGGAAGGATCAACAAGGAAACTTTCAGAAGCAAGGATCAACTCAGTTCCAAGTTCCAGCTCAGACACAACAGTATAGACCTCCACAACAACAAACTCCATATCAACAACAATTCCAGCACCATCCGCAACAGTTCCAAACTCAAGGTCAACAACAGGTACCAAAGAAAGCAGATTGGGAAATTGCTTTTGAAAAGATGGCCGCTCACAATTCTCAATTCCAAGAGGAAACAAGGAGCACTCTAAGGAACACAGGAGCTTCAATCAAAAATCTGGAGATTCAAATGAGTCAGATTGCACAACAAATGACCAACACTCAACCACAGGGTGCTTTACCAAGTGCCACGGTTACGAATCCTAGAGATAATAATCATGTGAACGCTGTGACAACAAGGAGCAATAAATCGAAAGAAACACATGAGAAAAACTCTGATGAAGAAGATATGTTGATTGAAGTAGATGTGGAGATTAAAGAAAATGAGGTAGTAAGAAAAGAGGTCACAGGCGAAGAAGGGGTAGTCAAAGAAAAAGTTGCTACACCTAAACCAGCGGTGAGACTTCCTTTCCCCACAAGGAATAAGAAGAAAGAACAACATGAGAAAAACTTCGAGAAGTTTTTAGAGATGTTCAAGAAACTTGAGCTAAACATTCCATTCTTAGAGGCACTGGAGCAAATGCCTACCTATGCGAAGTTCATGAAGGATATCATTTCGAAGAAGCGAACAATCGACAGTGACCCGATTATTCTAACTGAAACTTGTAGTGCTATTTTGCAGGGAATGAAGATCCCAGTTAAAAAGAGAGATCGAGGTTCAGTAACGATTCCATGCACAATTGGTGATAGATCTTTCAAGAAAGCTTTGATCGATTTGGGGGCAAGTGTGAGTCTTATGCCTTTATCCATCTACAAAAGATTGGGAATAGGTAAAGTACAAGATACTCGTATGACACTTCAGTTTGCTGACCAATCCGTTAAAAGACCCTACGGAGTGGTAGAAGATGTGTTGGTGAAAATAGACAAGTTCGTGTTTCCGGTAGATTTTGTTATTCTAGAGATGCCCGAAGATGAAGAGATACCAATCATTTTGGGAAGACCTTTTCTGGAAACCGAGAGATGCTTGATCGACATAGAAGAGGGTACAATGACTTTGAAAGTTTATGATGAAGAATTGAAGATTGATGTGCGAAACACTATGAAGTACAAGGATGATGTTGCCACGAGTCAACACATTGAGGTAATTGAGCAAATTTGTGATGAAGAAAAGTCTTTGACAACACAGAAGCTACCTTTGGAAAGAGTCTTGAGTTTATCAATCTTCGAAGAGGAGGAAATAATTGATGAAAAGGACAGTGAAGTTATAGCCATGATGGAAACGTCATTTGCCAAAAATTCTCGCCACAACCGATGGGAGGATCTAAGGCAACCATTAGTGGAAGGAAGTAAAGACGAATCAAAGAAGGGGGCTGAACTAAAGCAATTACCGGAGAACCTCAAATACGTCTTTTTAGACACTGAAAGTAAGTGCCCGGCTATCATAAGTTCTCACCTTGAATTTCTTCAAGAGGATAAACTTGTCAAAGTCCTCAAAAAGCATAAAAGTGCTCTTGGATGGTGAATTGAAGACTTGAAAGGGATAAGTCCAACGCTTTGCATGCACAAAATCTTAATGGAAGATGATCACAAACCGGTCGTCCAACCTCAATGACGACTAAATCCAGCAATGAAGGAAGTGGTTAGAAAGGAGGTGGTAAAGCTTTTGGACGCAGGGATGATCTATCCAATATCTGACAGTTCATGGGTGAGTCCAGTGCATGTGGTGCCTAAGAAAGGCGGAACTACGGTAATCAAGAATGAGAAGAGTGAGTTGATTCCCACAATAACAGTTACAGGGTGGAGAGTCTGTATAGATTACCGAAGATTGAATCTAGCAACTAGAAAAGATCACTTCCCATTACCTTTCATCGACCAGATGTTGGAAAGGTTAGCGGGTCATGACTATTATTGTTTACTCGATGGCTATTCGGGGTATAATCAGATAGCTGTTGCACCAGAAGACCAAGAGAAGACCGCATTTACATGCCCTTTTGGTATTTTCGCTTACAGAAGAATGCCATTCGGGTTATGTAATGCCCCAGCCACATTTCAGAGATGCATGCAATCTATCTTTGCAGATATGCTTGAGAAACATATGGAAGTATTCATGGATGACTTCTCAGTTTTTGGTAAGTCTTTTGATAACTGTTTGACTAACCTTGCTCTTGTTCTAGAAAGATGCCAACAGACCAACTTAATCCTCAAATGGGAGAAGTGCCATTTCATGGTACGCAAAGGTATAGTGTTGGGTCACAAAATTTCTCACAGAGGAATAGAAGTTGACCAAGCGAAGATAGAGGTAATAGCAAAACTGCCTCCTCCCATGAACGAAAAAGGTATTCGAAGTTTCTTAGGACATGCGAGTTTTTACCGTAGGTTCATAAGAGATTTCTCAAAAATTGCAAAACCATTAACTACATTGTTGGTTAAAGACAACGCCTTCGTTTTCGATGAAAAGTGTGCCATAGCATTTGATACTATAAAACAAAAATTAGTATCGGCACCAATTGTTGTAGCCCCGGATTGGTCTCTACCTTTTGAGATCATGTGTGATGCCAGTGACATTGCAGTGGGGGGCAGTTCTAGGACAGCGTAGAGAAAAGTTATTACATGTTATTTACTACGCAAGTCACGTGCTAAACCCTGCACAGATGAACTATGCAACTACTGAGAAGGAGTTGCTAGCGGTTGTTTATGCCTTTGATAAGTTCAGGCAATATCTGTTGGGTTCTAAAGTCATTGTTTATACTGACCATGCTGCCTTGAAGTATCTTTTTGCTAAACAGGACTCTAAACCAAGGTTGCTAAGATGGATCTTGCTCCTTCAGGAGTTTGATGTGGAGATTCGTGACAAGAAAGGGTCTGAAAACGCTGTGGCTGACCACTTGTCTCGAATGTCACCTATTGCAGAAACAGAAGATACGCACCCGATAAAGGACGAGTTCGCGGATGAACATATCCTCGCTGTTATCGGTGTGCCTTGGTTCGCCGATTATGCGAACTAATTGGTAGGTGGTATTGTACCTGAAGATTTTGACTCTAACCGAAAGAAAAAGTTTTTACATGATTGCAGGTTCTACTTGTGGGACGATCCATTCCTATACAAGAAGGGACTCGATGGCTTGATCAGAAGATGTGTACCCGAGGAGGAACAAAGGGATGTGCTAAAAGCATGCCATGATTCCGAATATGGAGGACATTTCAGTGGTGATAGAACGGCTGCAAAGGTCCTACAATCTGGGTTGTATTGGCCTACACTATTCAAAGACGCCCAAAGCATTGTGAAAGAATGTGATAGGTGTCAAAGAACAGGGAATATTTCCAAAAGAAACCAGATGCCGCAGAAGGGTATACTTGAAGTGGAATTGTTCGATGTGTGGGGAATCGATTTCATGGGACCTTTTCCACCATCTTTTGGAAAGAACTACATCCTCGTAGCCGTTGATTACGTCTCCAAGTGGGTTGAAGCAGTCGCTCTACCCACAAATGATGCGAGGGTGGTAGTAAACTTTCTCAAAATCAATATTTTCTCTAGATTTGGGGTTCCTAGAGCACTCATAAGCGATGAAGGCACCCACTTCTTAAACAAGTTGATGGAGAATCTGTTGAAAAAGTACAATGTGAAACATAAGATTGCCACTGCTTACCATCCACAAACCAGTGGTCAGGTGGAGGTTTCGAACAGGCAAATCAAGCAGATTCTCGAAAAGACTGTTAGTGCTTCGAGGAAAGATTGGTCTATGAAACTTGAAGACGCACTATGGGCGTACAGAACAGCATTCAAGACCCCCATTGGTATGTCCCCGTATCAACTAGTTTATGGTAAGGCGTGCCATCTCCCTCTTGAACTTGAGCACAAAGCATTTTGGGCTACCAAATATTTGAACTATGATCTGGCAAAAGCAGGTGAATTACGGATTCTTCAACTCCATGAGCTAGAAGAATTCCGTGATCAAGCCTATGAGAATGCTAAGGTCTATAAAGAGCAGACCCGGAAATGGCATGATCAGAGAATAAAACAAAAAGTATTCTGGGAGGGCCAGTTAGTGCTTCTATTCAACTCCAGGCTTAAACTTTTTTCTGGGAAATTAAAATCTCGGTGGTCTGGTCCGTTTGTGGTACAAACGGTATTCCCTCATGGTGCGGTGGAAATTAAAAATCCAAACAATGCAGATGTGTCCAAGGTGAATGGACAACGGTTGAAGCCCTACTACACTGGAGTAGGAGCGGGAGTGATCGATCATTTGCGTCTCACCGGATGAGGTGTAGACCGTCGAGCCATGCGACGTTAAACGGAGCGCTCCGTGAGAGGCAACCCACGCTTGTTTTCTTTAACATTTTTTTTCTTTCTTTGTTCTATTTTGTTTTATTGTAGGTGGTAAAGTTTGGATCGGTCTACGCAACTCGAGTAACAAAGCACGATGATTATTCCATTTTGATGCATAGAAGAACATCAACACGGGCGCCCGTGTGTAGCAACACGGCCCGTGTTGAGTCAGAGCGCAGAAAAAAATAAAAAAGTGAAAAAGTAGAGCTACAGCACCAGCAACACGGGCGCCCGTGTGCAGCAACACGGCCCGTGTTACCCCCCAGCACCACCCTTTTCAAAATGCCAGACAATCCACACGGCCGCCCGTGTGCAGGAACACGGACCGTGTGGGCTATGCGGGGGCAGAATTTTCAAATTTTTTTGGGCCACCCATGTGGGCTCCATCTGCATTATAACCTCCTTCCTCTTCATTCCATTCATTCTTCCACTTCTTACTCTCTTCCTCCATTAAAACCTAGCCTCCACCTTCACAAACCTCACTCTACCACCATCAACCACCCACTTAAACACTATAGTGCCTTCACAAAAGTTGCTCTACTCTCCATCCTCTACACTTCTATCGGTTTAAATTTTTATTTTGTGCATTTTTATTTTTTCGAATTTCTCTTTGTTGTGTGTTGGTCTCTTGTTTCATTTTTCTTGCAGAGCCCTTATCATGCCTCCCCGAAAGACAACCCAGCACCGCAATGTCAGGGATGATTTCGCCGAATCCTCCCAACCAAGGCAGCGGGTCCGTCGTGCCCCTAGTCGCGCAACCGGTCGTAGTGGAAACCAAGAAGAGAATGCCCATGGCATTACATTTGCCATTCCTAAACACAAAGCAAGGTATGATGTTTTAGTTCAACGTAAATTGCTCCCGACCCGATATATCTGTGACGACACACTTGTCAAGTTAGGCCTTAAAGATGAAGTTTACCGTATGTTTCACAACATCGGGATGTTGCCTTTTATGTTATTTGAGGCACCGACTTATGAAGGCCTAACTCTTGAATTTCTGAGCACTGTAGAATTTAAATTGAGACACAAATGGAATGGCTCTGAAATGGAGTATTTTGGTGATCTGGAATTTTATATGTTTGGAAATAAGCATTCTTTATCTGTGGAAGAGGTTGGGGCGGCCCTTAAATTACCGTCCGCTGGACCGGGTGCCCCACCCGAAACTTTTCCTGCTTGTGAATTCTGGGAAGCCATCACAGGTGCAGCTGGGTACAATCCAAGCAAGGCTAAGGCCTCGGGGATTCATAACCCTTGTTTTAGATATGCTCAGAAGGGTTTGGCTTTTACATTATTTGGGAGGGGAGATAGTACAGGGGTCTGTGCGAGGAGAGAACTGTTTCTGTTGCATAACATGATTGAGGTGAGTCGGGTGAATATCGCGGCCTTTGCTGCCAACCACCTTAAGCAAGTTGGACATGCTTCTACTGGAGAGATCTCAGTTGGTGGGATGATCTCTCAATTGGCTGAGCACTTGGATTATGGCCAGCTATTGAGTGAGGAACCCTCGATACCGGGTAAGAAAATTGACTTACAAACTCTTGTCAATCAAAGGATGATTGTGGTAAAGCCCGGGTACTTCTCACTAACTGTCCATGGGCAACATATTATGGCACTACCTGCACCTGATAGTATTTCTATTGCAAATCGTGCTAACTGGTTGTATGTAGCTACAGGTGAATATGTGGGTGAAAGCCCTCCACATGATCATAATTTTGCAGGTGACGACATGGAGGATGACTTTCCAACCCAAGATCACCCTGTCCGGCCTCCTCAGCAGTTCTTCCAACACACTGTTGGGTCATCCTCCATGACTCCAGATCAATGGGGGTGGGTACAAACGGAGATTGGCGCTCTACGTACCGAGCAAACACGACAAGGTGTTGAGTTGTTCCGTCAAGGAGCTGTGGTGGATGATGTCCAAGAGATGATGTGACGCCTGATGTTGCAATTCCCTCAGGATCCTCCTCCTCCACCACCGTTTCAGTAAGCTAGGTAATCTCCGTCACACTGGAATTAAAACATTGAGGACAATGTTTCGTTCAGGTGTGGGGGAGGTTCTTTTGTTATTTTATTGCTTTGCTTTCCGTTTTGAATTCATAGTTTAGTTTGTCTGATTTGATTATGTTTAATTCTCTTACTTTTATTTTTAAGTGTGTTTCTTTCAAGTTTGTGTGGTGCAGTGCCATCATGGTGTTACCAGATAATGGATACAAGTCGGAAGGGAGCGAACTAATAGTAGTGGTTGAACAACACATTCCACACTTGATCTCCGCAGGCACCACAGAAGCTGACACAATCAAAGAGAAGAAGGTAGGACGCAAAAAGTCGACACTGAACCAAGAGAGGAGTATGGTGTACTTTAGATGAAAGGAAACCGCAGGACACCAAGAGCACCTTGAAGCATGCAAGCTTAACCGTCCCGGTGAGATTTCAGAGCCAAATTCATAACTCCACATGAGAGTCCAGTCAGGTATGGCACTATTCACTTTGATTTTGCATACGTTCTCATAACACAAGCACACTACGAAAGCGCACACTGAGGCAAGTTTTTTTTTTGTAACCCCGAGCCTTTCTAGCCATCCCGTATGCATGATATCCATCGTCACCCTTTTGAGCCGTAATGTGTGTTTTGTTCATTGTTGTTATTCTTTTTACCACCCGCATTCTCATTGTTCATGTCATCGCTCGGCATTCATGTTAATCACTTGAAAGACACTAAAGGATCTAAGTGTGGGGTTGTAAACCATTGAAAAAAAAGGGCAAGAAAAAAATAATATCTCAAAAGAAAAAAAAAGAGAAAAGATGAATATGGATCTTGTGAAAAATAAAAAAAAGAGGTTAAAAAATCAAAGCAAGAAAAATCTTTGCCCTTGTCCACTTTTGTGAAAGACGAAATAAGGTCCAAACCCCGTTTTTACGATTCAAATCAGTATGAGTAGAGAAGTGAATCCAATACAAATGCCGAGCACCAAAACCATTTGTTATCCCGTTCCTTGTTCACCCACCAAACCCAAGCCACGATACAGCCCTAAGACCTCATGAAGTGTGTGTAATCTGTGTGTGTAGTGATTTGAGAATATATTCAAAGTTGAAAGTAATATGCATGCCTTGATACTGTGAGTGTAGACACTTTAACCCGGAGAGATTTTGTGAGAGTGTGAAAAGCTTGCAGGTGAAAACGTGCTCGAAAGTGATAATGCAGTTGATAGTTTGAAGAAGGAAACCAGAAACTCGATTGCTAAGTGAAGGAATCTTGCGAAAAACCTGATTGTGTTGTGGAGAAAAGAATCTCGTCGGTGACCTCTGTTTTGCCTCGATACATCACTTGAGGACAAGCAATGAGATAAGTGTGGGGTTGTGATTGGTCACCATTTCTAGTAAGTTTCCGCACCTATTTCCGAACGAAATTCGTAATCTTGGTAATACTAAGTGGCATTGGCATATGTTTTTAAAGTAAGTTTCTTGTTTTTCGGTTGTGTGACTTTGTTACATGTTAATGTGTTTTGAGTATTATAAAAGTGTCGTTTTATGCGCTGGTTGTTAGTTTGTTTTTGGCCAGGTTGATGCACGGGAGAGATAGAAACTTATGGCGCGCACGAGCGGAAAAAGAAGCCGAAAGAGCCAAAGCTGAGGTCAACACGGGCACCCGTGTGCATGCACACGGTCCGTGTCAAAAAGTGGCTGGAAAAGCATTTCTTGAAGGCAAGGCAGAGGTTTCACACGGGCACCCGTGTTCCTGCACACGGTCCGTGTGAAAAGATGCGTGGAAAGTGAATTTTTGACAAAGGAGCAGAGGAACAACACGGGCGCCCGTGTGCAGCAACACGGCCCGTGTTGTTGAGGCGTGCTGATTTTATTTTCTTGACTTTCCTCACTTGAAGGGGACCGGCAAGGGTATTTTTGGTATTCCAGTTGCAACCTGAATGGAAGTGAATGATAAGAACAACCTAGGGCAAAAAGAGAAGACACTTTTGATAGATCGTAATAGAGAATTGCAGAGAGAAAAGAGACGGAAGCGAGATTTTGGAAGGCAAAGAGATTCAACGGTGGACACCATTGAAGATCCTAGTTCTCCCAATTGATTGTAATGTCTAAACTTTTTCATTTGTGCTTTTTGAATACTATGATAGGCTAAACCCCCCAATGCTAGGGGGGTGTCCCTGATTCGATCTGTAATAACTCTGGATTTGGTATTTCGTTAATTTAAAGTTGTATTGTTCAATTCAATTGTATAATGTTTATAATGCTTTCTTTATCGGACCAATAAGGATTGTTCTGTGGTTAACAATTCGTAGGACTACAATTGTTAGGGTTTGTATACAATTGAACCTTATGAACATCACCTAGGACTAGGGATATAATCTGGTTATTCGTAAATTCTTGATAAATTAATGATTTGCTTTTGTCTGATTTCTCTAAGGACTTAAGTAATCGAAGTTTAAATCAAATAAGATTGTCACTAAGGACTTAGGACAATCATACATGAGAATGAATAATTGAACCATATGAACGGGTTAACGAGATCTTCATCCAGAGGAATTAGAGAGAGAATCACACACCCTACCTTAGCATTATTTTCTCATATTAAAAAGTTCAGTTTTAATTTCCTTTATTTCTTAGTAGTTTAATCTCTTTTGTCACTTATTTGAGACAACACTCATATGAACTTTTGTTTAATTGACTGAGTCCAATCACTTGTATTTCCCACGCAATCCTCGTGATCGATACTTGGGGTAGAACCCATTATTACTACATTAGTAAAAATAGTACACTTGCTATTTTTCCGATCAAAAGACATCACCAACTTCTTCCCGAGTCAAATCCATGTCCTCGACCCTCTGCTTCTTATGGCGGACCAAGGCGTCCGGGTTCGGTTGTTGACGGAGAGGACAAGGATGAACAGTAGCCGACCTCAGGGATTCGCCCTAGTCAAGAGCCCGCGGCGGAGACCCGGCAGCCATCGGGTAGGAAGAGGAAGCACCCGAGCCAGAAGCCGGGGACCTCTACACAACCGTTAGCCGAGGGCCGACACTCTTCTTGATGGCCGCTTTAGCTTTGCCCGCCTGTTTAAGCATTCTCTCGTGGCGCGCCTGATCCATTGACTCTGGAAAAAGAAAAACACGAAGCACAATAGAGTCAGCCCGTTAGTAATCACTATCATAAAAAGGACTTAGACACGGAACGAGAAAGCGAAAAGGGGTAGATACCCAAATAGGCCGCGACACCCTCATCGGTCCCACTGGCCAACAAATCCTTTATATTGATAACCCCCGACTCTGTAACGATAACCCCACTATCATCTACCACAGGTCTCCCCGAGCGATCTAACTTCACGACCGGAGAAAAACCCTGTACAAACTTCTGGAGGACGACATAATCCGCCCGAGAATCCTCGTCCAAATCTGAAATTTTGGTAATATACTGGTCGGTCCCGTACTCAAAATGGTCCCACGACCAGAAAAACCCGAACTTCTGCCTTCGGGCAGTAACAGGCTTTCTGATATCATTAAGCACAGGACGAACATGAACGTCCAAGGTCGGTACCTGAGCAAAAACACTGTCGCGGGCTTCCCGGGACTGAGGACGGATAAGAAAGAAACGCGACTAGTAATTTTTCAGAGAATCCGAATAAGACTTGAAAATCTTCTTGGACTGTTTCTGGGGCACCCACCCAAAACGACCATCCGCTACTTTCCGCTGCACACAGAATATGTAAAAGAACAAAGGTATCGTCGCCGCTATCTTCAGGTGCGTACAAGTCAACTCGAACGCCCGGATAAACGCGATCGCGTTTGGATGGAGCTTCCCAGGAGCCACCTCTAGGTGATTGAAGACGGCCATCTGAAACTCGGTTAAGGCCACGCGGAACCCCATCTCCCGAAAAACCACCTCATACATCTGGATCAGGTCGGGGGCGTACACATCACACATACGGTCCTTCTCAGCGGGGATAAGAACCGACCACCCGTTCCTAGACACGTCCTCAACAGGGTCCGCGTTACCCCCAATCTCCAAGAAAATATCAAAACTGTCCTCCACGAAGTGGCTCTCAATCAAGCGCCTCTTGAAGCACCCAAACCGACAGAGGGACCCCTTGCGGATCTGGGGGAGTCGAGGACGACGAGCCCGACGTAGACAGACGCCCTGCATCAGCTATGTTCACTTGAAAAACAGGGGAGAATAGTGAATTCGACAGTACGATCAAATCCACCCTTCCACCACCGTTCAGAGTGAAAGGGCGCACCAACAATTTGGGGACGAAACAACCCCCGGTCATATCCCTCATTGGGAAATGGCTGCCGAACAGAAATTGACTCGCGCTAAAGAAAAAGTTTAGTATCCATACTACATTAGGGTAACACGCTTTCAACAGAAAACCCAAAAACGCACTAAAAGGAAATCTAAACTCCCAACGACAGTCAACAAATCATAAGATAGCCCAAAACGAGTAACCCTGTCACATACAGCCGTCTGCGGCGGAGAAGCTAGCTATCTCCACCGTCTACCACCAACAAACCTCCAAACCTTCTTCAAAATCATTCCTAAAAACCCACCCTAACCACATGTAAGCGATTTCTAAAATGATCAAAGCATGAAAAACTAGAAACGAAAGGAAATACGAACTTACAAGTAGGATTCTGAAGGAAGAAATAAAGGTTGAAGAAGAAACGTTTCGGCGGAGCTTACGATCAGTGACAGAGAGAAGAGAGCGAAGAAGACGAATTTGAAAAGTTTGGGAAAAATGACAACCCTTGATATTTATAAGCGCTTGAAATTGTCACGTGCGTCGCACGCGACCTCTGGGAACATAATGGTCATCATCAACCCTAGTGGCCTACGAGTAAGGTGGCCATCATCACGCATTATATGCGACACATCCCCCAACTGACAACTCTGAAGCTCCTGGCCTGACCCTTCTTCTCCTTGGGGCTTCGGGGCAATTTCTGAAGGTGTTTCTATATTGGCTGTATTTTGTGATAAAACATTCCTGGTGTATGTATGTGGACACGCTTCTCAGCTCCTGGCCTGACCCTTCTTCTCCTTGGGGCTTCGGGGCAATTTCTGAAGGTGTTTCTATATTGGCTGTATTTTGTGATAAAACATTCCTGGTGTATGTATGTGGAATTATGTAGGATCGTATGATTGAACCAGTAAAACTTTTCAAATGGATGTCATGCATGATGTCTTGACATTGGAATCTGACAGAAGTAGCTGTCATCTTTTAGTTGTGAGGTTTCGTTTTTTTGTCTCAGGACTCTTTAGGAAACTATATATTGTGCGATGTTTGTTTTGTGCTAAAATTGATTGAATCACAACGTATGTGATCATCTTGACGATATGGAAATTAGGTTTACATGGGTAACCCTAATTTATGTATGAAAGGCCCATGGCCTAAGTTATTCTTCCAGCTGACTATATATTGACTGCAAATCCTACTTTCAGAGGCAGAGTTTTAGAGCATGAAAGATTAGTAAACTCTCTGTATTTCCATCGTGTGTGTTTCTTGTGATGAAAAATAATTATCATGTTGATAATTGTTGTGGAGTAGTGTATCCGTAACTGGGGATTGTGAAGAACTGTTGTTATGTTCTGTCTCTTGTGATCCACGCTATTATCTTTGATGATTGCGTTGGAATTAGTTTTTGTTTTAGTTGTGTCACTCTAAGCTTTCAAGCACGAGTGTGTGTCTCTTGATTGAAGCTTTTAAGCAGATCAAGGTGTGTTTTTGAAGTGTGTCTTCTATCTGTAATTATTTATTGTGTATGTGTTATCACTGTTGTGATTGAGGGGGGTGGAATGGAGATATTCCATATCTAGGTAGAACCTAGGTAGAAGGGTCACTGGGTAATGATTAAGTAAGGAGTTATAAACTGGGAGTCTAGCTCTCAATTGATACTGCTAATAGTGGACTCATCCCTGGCTTGGTGGCCCCCAGAGTAGGTTGTTTGAACTGAACTGGGTAAACAATTATGTGTGTTCTTTACTATTTTATGATATTCGTTATTATTGTCTGTGCTGCGTAATTGTAAATGTCATAACATCCAGTTTGACATCGAGCGTGTATTACTAGAATTTTCTATTGGCATCAGAGCAGGCACCCTGCCTGTTTACATCTGGGTGAGATCTAGGGATAACAAAATTCTGGTACAATGAACAAGAATAAAGAGGACACTGCACAATATGTCACAACACTAACGAGTACTTGTGAATCTGATGATGATTCCAATGAAGATGAATTAACCTTTGATGAGATGGAAACCTCCTACAAAGAGCTATATGCCAAAAGTACTGAAGTATGTAAGCAAGTGGAGAAGCAAAAGATGCTCATAAAGGAGTTGGAAACTGAAAATAAAGAACATCTTGCAACCATAGAGTCACTCATTGATGAGATCAGCATGCTAAACTCCAAGATGGATCAAATGTCAAAATCTGTCAGAATGTTAAATTCTGGAACTGACTCCCTAGAAGAGATACTGCAAATTGGACATAGATCGGGAGACATGTCTGGAATAGGATTTGTGGGAAGATCAGAATCCATTTTAGGTCTCAAAAGTCCAAAACCTGAAGTTCACATTCCAGGTCGGATGTCTAGACCAATGTTACAACATCATAAGGACAGAAGGATAAATCATGGTAGGAGGAAATTTAATCAATGGAGATGTCATCACTGTGGAAGATTTGGTCACATAAAACCTTTTTGTTTTAGATTATATGGCTATCCCAATCAGTTGCCTCAAAAGAAAATCAAGCAAAGCGCCTCAGTCAAGAAACAACAACGGGTTCCTAAAGGCATTGCCTTAATGGCTCACACTCCCCTGCGAGTATCATCAAAAGAAGAATGGTACTTTGATAGCGGCTACTCAAAACACATGACAGGTACAAGAAATCTGTTAATAGATGTCAATCCTCATGCCTTTAACTATGTCACGTTTGGTGATAGAGGAAAAGGAGAAATCCAAGGGATTGGAACTCTAGAATATCATAAAGGTCCAAATCTGAACAATGTTTTTCTGGTAAAAGGACTGACTGTGAATCTAATTAGCATCAGTCAACTGTGTGACCAAGGCTTCAATGTCAGATTCACCAAGAATGAATGCATTGTCACAAATGAAGATCATGTGGAAGTCATGAGGGGCTCTAGGTCTAAAGAAAACTGCTACTTATGGGAACCTAGTATCTTAAACTGTTCCTCTAAAAACTCCATGACCAAGGAAGAGATCGAGGAAAATCTACAAGAAAGATCAGTTAAAAATGTAGCTGGAAATTTGAGAGAATCAGATAAAGAAGCATCTGCCAGCGATCTTACGGCCAGAGAACTTGCTATTATTCTCTATGAAAACTATCTAAGAAATGAGAGACTATATGCAAGAATGTTAGGTGATAGAAGTACTTACACTCTCCTTCAAGAAGAAAACAAAAGCCTTCAGTCAAACATTGATGCTCTGAAAGAGGAATTGTTGAACAAATCTCACAACAAGGTTGGAGAAGTAAGAAATCAGACTTACTTGATGGAATAGATGATGCCTAATCAAAGGATGCAACATAAAAGGCAACATCAAGAAAGGAGCAAATATTTCCCATATAAGAGATGCTATCAATGTGGCAGGACAGATCACTTGAAGTCCACATGTCTTGAAGCTCATGCTCTTACCAGAAGGATGATATATCAACAAAGAAATCCCTTAAAAGCTGAACCATATATCCTCGAGCTAAGTGGTGAAACTGAGCATTCAAGTTTATATACAAAGATTTCAAGAAGAAAACAAATAGTGTAAAAAGGAGAAGACCGTATCAAACTTCTAAAACTTGGTATGAAAGAAAAGCTGGAAATGGATACGAAGAAGAGATATTCAAAACCTTCTTTGTAAAAATTGAAGGAGAAAAACTGATGCTGTCTGAATACAATGTCACTCAGAATGTCATGACATTGTACTATGAGAGGGGAACTAATGTATCAAAGAAGATCACCCAACTCATCAGAACCAAGCACATGAACACAACATGTCTCTCTCCCAGGAACCTTGCAGCTAACAAGGTTTTTATCATGAAGCATGAAACTTCTAAGCTACCAAGTGGAGACATCCTTCCTGAGAATCTAAGCACTCTCCATATTGAAGTCTTGAAGAACAAATTAGGTATTTACTCCTATGAAGTGTTATAGCAATTACAGTGCCTAGGGAACTATATTTTGAACAAAGAAAATAACTCAGATTTAATGATTGGTCAAAATTTAAATTCCCTCCTCCAAGTACAATCCTTTCCTCTATTCCCTCATTCCCACTTCGCTAGTCTCTTACACTTCTCTCATCTCTCGTCCGACAACAAAAACAACCAGACACTCAGATCATCTCCAACATCTTCCTCAATGTCTCAACAATCTATTCCTCAGTCTTCATAAAAAATGTCCACTTCTGCTGTTCATGAACAAGACGCTTCCAATGCTCCCTTTAACCCTAGTGAGATTCTTGAAGTCACTCCTCTGCAGATGGTAACCCCTTTCGATCTCGTGACAAAATGACCCAGAACAATGTGTGGTGTCGTTTTTTTACCTCCACGTTTCACTTGGGAGGACGGCACGCTAAACCTTTCACGCGAAATTTGGAAAGAGGGAAGCGCCCGTTGTAGGATGAATTTTGTTTCAGTTCTTCCTACGATAGCACACGAACTTTTTAGTTATCCTACGAGGAGGAAGGAGAAAAAGATCTCAAATAAACCCTAGGAGTTTTCTAAGTGTGGGGATTCACCTAGACTAGAAATTATGGAGTCCGGGAGGTCGGTTATACATAGGGAAGGTTTTAAGCACCCTACATATCCGTAGTACTCTACGGGAACCTTCTTTGTGTCTATGTGTTTGTGTTTGTTGCTAATTAATTGGGAAAGTTTCTCCCTTGTGTTAGGATAAGGAATTGAATTGAATTAAATGAAAGACAGACAGACATACTATTTTTGGTTTTTTATTAGCTCGCCGAGATTCTTTGCGAACCTCATGCCTACATATCCCTAATGGAAGTCAGAGCTTTTTGTACTTCAAAGAACTAATTAGGGAAATTAATTATTTTTGGTGCCTTGCTTGAAGCTCAAGGTTGAAGCTTGAATTAAATCTCTATTTACAGTAAAGAGACATGAAGTCATCTCTACAGAGAGGTATTTCTACTATTCCACCACAAACATTTAAAAAGTGACAGAAAAGCTGAGTTTGTTTCATTAAAAGAGGGACCTTACTTGGTTGAACAAGTATGCCAGTCACGTGTCTCTTGAATGAGAGATTCTCGACCAAATTAGGGAAAGTTGTACAAGTATGGGGATGTTCCAGAGCATGCCTTTCACGAGTCCTAAATGGGAAAATGTTTGAAATGATTGTTTGTTTGTTTGTTTGAAAAGATTGTTTGTGGTGAGATAGGAGAAATATCTCTCTATAGAGATAAGCTATGTCTATCTACTGTTTGAAAGATTTGATTTTTTAGCTGGCTTGTATGAGGCCCAAGCTTGAGGCTTTTTAAAGGTTTTTATTGACTCTGGGAGATGACTCCACTGGAAATTAACTTAAACTAAGAAATTTTGTGTTCTGTACAAAGCCTAGAATTGAGGCTGACTCTAGCTGGAGAGTGTTTATTGAATGGATTAAAAGGATTTATTTTAGTGTTCTGTACAAAGCCCAGATTTGTGGCTGACTCTAACTAGGGAGCCTCTATTTTGTGCCTTGTATGAAGCCCAAGGTTGTGGCTGACTGTTAGCTAGGGAAGACATTGTTTTCTGCCTTGTATGAAGCCCAAGGTTGTGGCTGACTGTAGAGGAGACTGAGTATGGATGACTCTATGGGGAAAAGATCCTAAAGGTTATGAATCTTTTGACACAGGAAATGTGATTTATCTGCCTTGTACAAGGCCCAAGGTTGTGGCTACTTGATGGTGAAGGACTCACTGGGGAGACTATATTAACTTCCTTGTACAAAGCCCAAGGTTGATGCCGAATCTGGATAGGGGAATACCTATGAGTAGGGTTTTGACTCTAAGAGGAGTATGTGCCTTGTACAAAGCCCAAGGTTGAGGCTGACTTTTAATGGGGTAAGATCTACCAGTGTGGGATCTTTTTACTCAGAGGGGATTCTTTTGACTCTGTTGAGGATTATCCTATTGTTTAGGAATTAAAGGTTGACCCTACTGAGGATTGTTCTTTTGTTAAGCAGGGATTGATGAATGAAAGACCCAGGTTTGAAGATGGACTCTACAGGGGAATTTGTTTGAATGATTGACCTAGACTCTATTGAGGAGTTTTGAAGGTTTGAAATATGATTTTGGAAGCTAACCCTTTCCAAGTAATTTGGATTTGAAGGATTGATTTTGGAGGCTGACCCTTTCCAGGGGATTTTGTTAAAATGAAGGAATTAATGGAGGCTAACCCTTTCCAGAGGATTTGGATTATAAAGGAAGAGTGATTAACTATTTGAGACTTCTTGTTTAAAGCCCAAGATTAAGACTGACTCTAACTGAGGATAGACAGATATGGAACCTAGACTCTGCTAAGGAGGAAAACTATTGGAGATAAAGGTGACAGAGACTGTCCATGTCTCTCATTCCAAAAGGTGTACTCAATACTGAGATTGAGACAATCTTAGCTTGTTTAAAGTCTGGTTTTAAGAATAGAAGAAACTCACCAGGGTAGGCTAAAAGGTGACTAAAGAACTGTTCTATGTTTATAAGAAACCTGATGGGTCCTTGTATACAAGCTCAAGAGAAAGCTGGGAATATGCTTTTAAGAAGCCCGTGGGTCCTTGTATTGTAAGCCCAAGAGGAGGCTAATCGAGGGTCATCGAGGGTCCTCGTTATAGCACTAGAGAAAGCTATGTGGTTTTGAAGTTATTTTCTCTCTAAGCAAATGGGTAAGAGGTTTCATCGGGAATAATTCCTCTTGGGTGGATGTGTCCTAGTTTTGGTTCTATGGCTTTTTCAAGATGTTTCACCGGGAATAATTCATCTTGAGGTTTGAACTAAAGATCTCTAATTTGGAAAGAGCCTTCACCGGGAAGACATTCTCAATCCTAGGTCATAGTCCTATAATATATATAGTTTATTTGTCCTAAGGTTTACACTCAGATGTAGTTCTAAACAATATATACAGTTTATATTTGACAGTAATTTAAATGAAAGCTTGTAAATTGAAAGCTATAAAGCCTAACCTAGATGGAGTGGAGGCCTTTGAAGATGTATGTACAAAACCTTACCAGTAGCTTAGTTGTTCATTGATAACAGTTGAATGTTTATTGAAAACAGTTAAAGGTTTTTGAAAACAGAAGAAGTGAAGATGGACACTAGGTCACATAGGTATCTGAAGAGTTTCACCGGAAATAATGCCCTTCAAATACCAGAAGAATGTTTTGAAAACAGAGAGAAAATTTTGTAAATACAGTTTTTGAAAACAAACTATGAAAAGAAAAGGTGTTGGGTCTTACACTCTATTAGAGGCCCAAAGATTTATTTACTGTTTATGAAAAACAGTTGAATGATTTTTGAAATTGAATTGATTACCGTTGTGAAAACAGTTGAGTGATTGTATTTGAAAGTTGAAAATAAAATGAAAAGGGGTTGGGACTTACACTTTATTAGAGGCCCAAAGATTGATTTACTGTTTATGAAAAACAGTTGAATGATGATTTGAAATGATACAAGGTTTTGTTGTCTGAAAACCTTGATCGTCTGTTTAATCGGAGATTGAAAATAGTTTTAAAAATTGATAAAAGTCAACTTAATTATGATAAAGGAAAATCCTATACCTAATTAAAACCTAAATGATTAGGGTTTTAACACAAAAGTATGTACAAGAAATTAGGTTTTGAAAATCAAGAGAAAACTATATTTTAAAGTATTTAAACATACTTAAAACACATGTTTTTAAACCAAATTAAAATATATTAAAATATTATATTTTTTGTGATTTTTTTGGATATTCTCAAAATAGATATATTAAACGAGAAGTATGTGAAAAAATCAAGTGAAAATGATTTAATTTGATAAGTGAATTAATTGTGTGAAGTTGTGAAGAAAATGAAGGAAATTAGTGATAAAAAAATAGTTTGGTCTTCACCAAGGTTTGAACTTGCGCCCTCTAGGTCACTAGCACAAAACACTTACCAACTGAGCCAGGCGCGTGGCTTGTTAAAAGAAGGAGCGCAATTGATTATATGTGAAGCATTGTTTTGAAATGATTTAAAAAAATAAAACCAAAACAAAAGGTCTGAGGGGGGATCAAACCCCAGACCTTGTGGCAAGAGAGAGTTTTAGGAAGCGCAAGTGTGGCCACTAGGGAAGACGATGAATTCAAGTTATAACACGCCTATCACTCAAAATATAATAAACTTCAACCCAAGAATTTGAATTTCGCGCACCATAGCCATTGTCATCTTCAACCTCAAGCTCTCAAATTTTGAATTTATGAACTTGCTCATTTCTCAACCAAACAGGATGATGTAAACATCAAACTTCTCTGAATTCACTCACGATTTCAAATATGTAACTAACATAAATTTATATTAACTACATCTATTGAATTATCTAAAATACGTGAAGAACCCTAAAAATTAAAATTGAAATTAAATGGCTATACTAGAGAATAAATGAATGATGATAGAGGGTTTTTAATCCCCTGATGATGCTGAATGAATTGTTATCGAGATATATTAAAAAGAGTACTTAAATAATAGTGTTAGAGTTTGAAAAAATACCTCTGAAAGTGGAGGTCGTGATGATGATGGAGAGCTTCTGGCTTTGAGTGAATGATTGTAAAAGCTTCTTGGGACCTTGTTGATGCTATCTGGGCACTTAGATTGCTTTGAGAACCTCTGAATTGATCTACTCGACCCCTCTTGCTTGAGCTTCAAGTAGAAAATGGAGATGATGATTCTGCACTTACAGATGAGCTGCGACCATCTGGATAGCTTCACTACACCCTAAGAAACGTGTATGAATGCTTAGATTTGTTTGACACCCTCTGAATCGATCTACAGACCTCCAACTGACTTTGCTATAAATTGAAAGTGAAGATGGTGTTCTTGCACTTACAGAAGTGTTCCAGGTGATTGGATCACTCCTAATAAACCTCCTTGAGATGTTAGAAGGCTTACTTTCAAAAGAAGAGCTCTGGTTTGAAGAATTCGATTCTTCTTGCCAAAGAACTTTTGAAAACCATAAGCATGAGGGAGAGAAGTAGAAAGCAAGAATGGGAGTTGCTTTGGTGTGATTAATACTGAGGAAGGCTCTTCTATTTATAGGCAAAAGGTTCAGAGCATTTGGATAGAGTGAGCTTGCTTAGTGAAGTTAACTTAGTTTCTTAGCTATGAAGAAGTTTTGAAAATATCACATATGCAATGATGGATATTCGAGCTATCTCCCAACCATTGATCTTGTATGATCTTAGGGGACAATTCTGTTGCATAATAGCTTCTAATTGGCTTAGGAGAAGATTCCTTGATGATTCACCAATATTCCATTTTGTAATGATTACTTAATCACATGGCATTGAATTTTTGAATATTCTTCAATCTCTTTGCAATGATGCATTTGATCCTCTCCTATACCTTATAATGTTTCTGAAATTTAGAGGCACCAATTAGTGTAGGCATTTGCATAATTTGGTCAAAACCAAAGTTGGTCATGTCTTGAATTTTTACTCCATGGGCCTGACTTTGGACAATCATAACTCCTAGCTCAAAATGAATTTAGAGAAGGTTGAGCAAAATTTGGAAATCCCTTAACATGTACTTCAATTCATTAGTTTGGATTTTCTTCAAAATCATTTGGGAAATTTGTGAAAAATGGGCTTAAAGTTTGAAGAAAACTAGGTTAAAAACACTTTAGAATTTTTTCTAAGTTTTAATGACCTATAACTTCCAAAGCTCAAATCTCTTAAATGATTGATCTCTTGAAAAAAGTTCCAATGTGAGAAGTTGTTTTATTTTGTGAGATCTACAACTTTCATGTTGGAAGTTTTTTGAGTTGTGTAGGTGAAATTTTGAGATCCATGAACTAGGTCAAAAAGCACTAGTTTGACTTTTTGTTGACTTTGTTATCTTTGATGAATTTTCTTGCTTTTATTTGGTCAAAAGACTTCAATAATCACATATTGATGATATTGATCCTCAAAATTCATGGTTTGACCCAAAAATTTTAAAAGTCAAAGGTGATCTTGTACAGTTGACTTCTTTCCGATGAAGTGAAATCTTGGACTTTTGGGATGAATCAAGCTCTCCTCCTCAATTGAATGGTATGAATGGATTATATTGAGGTAATAGAATTCCTTGAGCCATGTTTTAAGTTTTGGACCCATGTCCTGATTAAAAGTCAACTGTCTAGGTGAATTAGGTCTGAAACCCTAATTGTAGATCAGATGAAATTGATGACTATAGATATTGAATTGAAGTACAATGCCCAGTGGATATTGTCATATGGATCATTTGAATATGATTGAACCCTTTGAGTGATGTCTTAGAGCTTTTTTGGGTTTCCCAAATGTGGTCCCTGATTTTAGTCCTTGATGGGCTCAAAACCCTAGTCTGGTGGACTGAGCAAACCTGAGTCTTGATGACTGGTGTCTAATAAATCATAGGTGAATGAATGAATCATTTGAGTCTTGTGATTGTATTAGAGGTTAATCTTATATTGATTGGTCCTTTGCCTGAACTCTTTTTTCCTTGAGCACCCTCGATGGAGTACCAGATGAACAAGTGACTGTTCTAAGTACCTGTCCTGAATTTGATGAAATGTCTGGAGGTGTGATATCTCAGGGGGGTCAAAATTAGGGTATGACAGATGCCCCTATTTAAGTTTCTTTCATCCGAAGGGAGAAATATTGGCATCTTGATCTCTCCCGCGTGAAAGAGACTTAAATATCAAAGAATGCCCGAATTTTGGGCATTCCTGAGATGTTGAAGTGATAATGAAACGTTCGTTCATGACTTGATCCCGTTGTCGCTCTTTGCGAGGAATGAGGAGACAAACTCTTTTAGAAATGTGTTGGTGAATGGACGACGGTGTATAATGCGCAATCCATCTTCTTTGACTAAGTGTTGATAATTGGAAAAAGGTAATCAACCTCCCCTTGTTTCAGATGTCAGACCGCGAAACTGGTCTCAGTTATAATGATGTAAACAACCTCCCCTCGTTTCGGATGTCTGATCACGAAACTGGTCTCAGTTGTGATAACCTCCCCTCGTTTAGGATTTCCAATCGTGAAACTGGTCTCAGTTATAATTATAATGGACGATTCTCAGATAAAGAGAAAATCTCCAAGGGTTTGTTTCCTCATCAAACTTCTCACCAGTGTTTGTTGGAGAGATGCCATTTGATGATTGATAAGAAACTTTATCATTTTTTTCCTTCAATGTGATGTCTTCAAAGGAATGCCATATGATCATGCGTCCTTTTGAGGAGCTAATAACTTTTCTTGAAAGTGGACAATCTATCTTCGGGAAGAAAAACTGCCATTCATCGACTTAAACTGGGGAGTTGATAAACTGTTTTCCAGGAGGAAGACTTCCATTTGTCAACTCTGATGGGGATGAACATCCTGTAAGTAGACAAACTGTTCCTGCCATTCATTTAATCTTTGGGTAAGAAACAACATACAAATTGTCTTTCTTGGGAAAGACTGCCATTCGTCGACTGCCAGAAGAATGAAAAGTGAACAAACTGTCTTCTTTGAAAGAGACTGCCATTTGTCAACCTTATTGTGGAATCCTTAAACGGAACGAACTGTCTTCTTGAAGAAGACTGCCATTCATTTGACTCTAGCTGAGGAATTCTTGGAGGTGAACAAACTAACTTCTGGAGGAAGATTGCCATTTGCCGACTCCGTAGGAAAATCTGAAAAATGGATAAACTGTATCCTCGGAAAATCTAGGTTGGAAAATCCCAAAAGTGAATAAACTATCTTTCTGAAAAAGATCGCCATTTGTCGGCTTGCTGGGGATTACCAAAAGTAAACAAACTATCTTCTTCTAGAAGACTGCCATTTGTTAACTTGTTTGGGGAAATTCCATTGTATGAACTGTCTTCATGAAGAAGACTGCCCTTTGTTGACTTGTCGAGCAAACTCGAGTTGAGGTCCACGTGACTTGGGCAATAGTACGATCAAAGCCTAACTAGATAATATTGACTATGCAAACATATGATGTGATGCGTGAAGCATGTATGTATGTTATGATGATTATAAAATGTAAAGTGAATGTGAATAGAATTGTTGCGGATGTGAAATCCTACGATATGACTTGAATTTTGTTGACCAGAAGATGTCTTCTTCTTGTAGTTTGCACTCCGTTGGGGATACCTGGTTACCGGTTGTCCGCTGTTTGAAGTGAGTGAAATGATTTGAAGTGAAGATCCGTCATCGGGAGATGTTCGGAAAGCGACCTCATGGGGAAACTTGACCCCGGAGTCTCAACCGTTCTCGGAGCAACTGTTTGCATTCTTCCTAGTGTTTGTAAACCTTAGAAAGAAACTTTCACCTTTATTTTGAAAGTAAATTCATTTTATTTTGAAAAACGTTTGTTTCAAGAAAATGACTATCAGACTTAAAAATGCATTTTAAGAAACTGAATAAGACTGGATTGCAAAGAAAAGGCGCAAGGCTCGAATTGTTATTTATGGAATGGTAATCAGCCGAAGGCATGATTCCATGGAGTATTTACAAAGTTGGAAATTGGTAATTTTTGGGAAAAGGACTACGTTGAAATGTGACGACCGTTATCTTTCCCTTCCACTCTGAGTTGCGCTGTATTCGTGCTTCGTAGAAGATGACCTACTGATGATGAATACTCCGCTATGGATTTCCTGAATGATCAAGTTTGTCCTGAACACAGTTACTTGCCATATATCCCTAACTTTTGCGTAGACTACCCCTTTCGGGTTTTAAGTCTACCGGGATTGATTATATATTTTTTATGTCTCTAACTTTTGCCTGAATCGCCCATTCGGGTTTTCATTCAGCGAGACGCTCTTTTTTGCCTAAGTCGTTCTTTACGAGTTTTCAACTTAGCGATCTTTTCTTTTTATTATTTAGGAGAAGTATTTCTTGACTGCGTCGACGTTCACAGGACGGGTAAATTCTTCTCCATCCATAGTCGTAAGTATTAAGGCTCCTCCTGAGAAAGCTCTCTTGACCACGTATGGGCCGTCATAATTGGGAGTCTATTTGCCCCTAGAATCTGTAAGAAAGGATTGAATCTTTTTGAGTACAAGGTCTCCTTCTTTGATTGTGCAAGGTCGAACCTTTTTGTCGAAAGCTTTCTTCATTCTTTGTTGATATTGCTGTCCGTGGCATAAAGCTGTCATGCGCTTTTCTTCGATTAAGTTCAACTCATCGAATCTGTTTTGACACCACTCGGCTTTTGTTAATTTTGCCTCCATCAAGACTCTTGTTGATGGATCTCAACCTCTATGTGTAGGACTGCCTCCATGCCATATATAAGGGAGAAAGGAGTTGCTCCAGTCGAAGTACGTACAGATGTACGGTAGCATTTCATGTCAATCTTTGTACGTGATGACCATTTTCTGAATGATTTTCTTGATGTTTTTATTAGCTGCTTCTACAGCTCCATTCATCTTTGGTCTGTAAGGAGACGAGTTATGATGTTCAATCTTGAATTCTTCACAAAGTTCCTTCATCATTTTGTTGTTCAAATTTGACCCATTGTCAGTGATTATCTTGCTAGGAATGTCGTAGCGACAGATGATATGATTCTTGATAAATGTGACAACAACTTGTCTTGTGACGTTTGCATATGAAACTGCTTCGACCACTTGGTGAAATAGTCTATGGCTACCAAGATGAAGCGATGTCCGTTGGACGCTTTCGGTTTAATCATTCCAATCATGTCGATTCCCCACATGGAGAAAGGCCAAGGGGAAGAGAGTATGTTGAGAAGAGATGGTGGCACGTGAATTCTATTGGTGTAGATCTGACATTTGTGACACCTCTTTGCATACTAGTAGCAATCTGACTCCATCGTCAGCCAACAATATCCTGCTCTCAATATTTTCCTTGTCATGGTGTCTCCATTAGTGTGAGTACCAAAGGAACCTTCATGTATTTCTCTCATGAGTGTTTCTGCTTCGTTTATGTAACCACATCTGAGCAGAACCATGTCAAAATTTCTCTTGTACATAACATCTTCATTCAGGAAGAATCTGCCAGTTAACTTTCTCAAAGTTTTTCTATCTTTCTTTGATGTCCCAAATGGGTACTCTTGCCTTTGAAGAAAGTTTTTGATGTCGTGATACCACGGTTTGTCGTCGATGATTGCTTCTACTGTGAAAACATGAGCGGGCCTATCCAGGCGTATGACATCGATCTGAGGAATGTTATTCCAATGATTTATCCTAATCATGGAAGAGAGTGTGACTAATGCATCAACCAAGTTATTTTCTTCACGAGGAATGTGATGAAAATCTACCCTGTCGAAGATTGGTAACAATCTTCTCACGTAATCTTTGTAAGGGATTAGCCCAGGTTGGCGTGTTTCCCATTCTCCTTTGATTTGATTGATGACCAAAGCAGAATCTCCGTATACATCCAAGTGTTTGATTCTTAGATCCACGGCTTCTTCGAGACCCATGATGCAAGCTTCATATTCGGCCTCATTGTTTGTGTTTTTGAAAGTTAATCTGGCGGTAAATGGAATATGGGTACCTCGAGGGGTAACAATGATTGCCCAAATTCCTCGTCTATAAGCATTGACGGCTCCGTCAAAGATCAAGCCCCATTGGGATCCTATCTCAGGTCCTTCGTCTGGTAGTGGTTCGTCATAATCTTTCATCTTGGGGTTATTACCATTTTTGCCCCGTGCCATATGGGCGACTTTTGGTTTACCTCCCTGTAAATTTTTTTTTTGTAAAACTAACCTTGCCAAATGAAGATTCAGTCGTTTTAGACCTTCCCCGGAAATGGCACATGCCATTTGCTTATGTGGCGCGCTGACTGTGTATTTTTTTTAATTTTTTAATTCAAATATACTGATGTGGCTTTATTAAACTTATTTTGAATTATTTTAATTTCCACGTAGACGTTTAATTTATTATTATTTTAAGTTTTCAAAATTTTAAATATAAAAATTATAAAATTTTATAAATAGTAGGTGTTGAACCCATGACCTCCCCATACCAAGTAGAAGGTAATACCACTAGGCCAACTTGTTAATTATGTTATATGTTGCTGGTGGAATGTATATGTTATGCTTTATTTCATATTTCCATTATAATAATTTGTTTAAACTAATTAATTTTACATATTAATAACAAAGTAATATGAACAATAATAATGTATTTCATAAAAATATGAATAAATACGAATTATCGCAATGTCTCAAATATAATGATTATTATTATAATATATATTGAAAGTATAATAAATAGCATAACTTATAATTAAAATATATGAAATAATAAATTTTTAATTTATCAAATAATAAACTTTTAACGTATTAATTTAATAAAATATTAAATTTTTTTTTTGAATAAACTGGAAAATTTTAATATTTTAAAATATAATATATATATTTATTAATAACTTATTATAAAATAATATTATCTTTTAGTAACTTATTTTAGAAAACAAATTGATTTTTTGAAATCAATTATATTATTTTAAAATTTTATACATTTTAATAGATATTAATTTTATTAGAAAAATTATTATTACAATATATCAAATATTAATTTATAACAACATAATATATACTGAAACTGAAATTAACATCATAATTTATTGTTAAAATGTATCAAATAATAAATTGTAATATTTTATTGGTAACTTATTTTATTAGTAACTTGTTCAAAATACTAAAATTAATTTTTTTAGAATAAACGGGAAATTTTAAATATTTTAAAACATAGTATATACATTTATTAATAACTTATTTTAAAATAATATTTATCTATTACTAACTTATTTATCTATTAAAGATAATGTATACATTTTAATAGATATTAATTTTATTTGAAAAAGTATTATTACAATATATAAAATATTAATTAATAACAATATAATATATACTGAATTTAAAATTAACATCATAATTTATTGTTAAAATAAATCAAATAATAAATTTTTAATGTATGTTATAATAACTTTTTTAACGTATCAAATAATAAATTTTTAATAAAATATTAAAATTAATTTTTTAATAATATATACATTTATTAATAACTTACTTTAACATAATAAATACATAATATTTTAAAACGTAATATATACATGTAAAATCAATTAGTTTAAACAAAAATTATAATGGAAATATGAAATAAAGCAAATATGTAACATATACATTATTCCAGCAGCAACTTATAACATAAATAATGAGTTAGCCTAGTAATAGGGCCTTCTACTTTATATGGGGAGGTCATGGGTTCAACACCCACTATCCATAAAATTTTATAATTTCTATCTTTAAAAGCCAGGTGCTCAGCTTGGATGCTTCCTTTCACGAATTTTTGAGCGTGATACTCAATGTCATATTCTGATAACAGCATCTGCCAACGGGCAATTCTCCCAGTTGAGGCGGGCTTTTCAAAGATGTACTTGATTGGATCTATCTTGGAGATCAACCAAGTAGTATGCCGAATCATGTACTGGCAGAGACGCTTGGCAGCCCAGGCCAAAGCACAACAGGTTTTCTCGAGAATGGAGTAGCGGGATTCACAGTCAGTGAATTTCTTGCTTAGGTAGTAGATGGCATGCTCTTTTCTTTTCGTTTCTTCTTGCTGTCCAAGGACACAACCCATGGAATCTTCTAAGACGGTTAAGTACATTATAAAAGGTCTTCCTTCCACTGGAGGAGACATGATGGGTGGTTCGAGCAGATATTCCTTACTGTTGTCGAACGCTTTCTGACAATCGTTTGTCCATACGCAACTTTGATTTTTCTGTAGAAGTTTGAAAATTGGAGCATAAGTTGCAGTCATGAGATATATGAATCTCGAGATGTAATTCAGACGTCCAAGAAATCCTCTAACCTGTTTCTCGGTTCTGGGCGAAGGCATTTCTTGAATTGCCTTGACTTTTTCTGGATCCACTTCAATTCCTCGTTTGCTGACGATGAAACCAAGGAGTTTTCCTGAGTAAACACCAAATGTACACTTGTTGGGATTCAGGCGAAGCTGAAACTTCTGTAAGCGTTGAAATAACTTTGTCAGATTATGTATATGATCTTCCTCATTTTATGATCTGGCAATCATGTCGTCCACATAGACTTCCACTTCTTTATGCATCATGTCGTGGAAAAGTGTAGTCATGGCTCTTTGATATGTTGCCCCTGCGTTATTTAGTCCAAAAGGCATAATGCAGTAGCTTAACATTCCCCAGAGGGTGATGAAAGTTGTTTTTTCCATGTCTTCAGGTGCCATTTTGATTTGGTTGTATCCCGAAAATCCGTCCATGATTGAGAAATCTTTGGATTTTGTTGTACTGTCCACCAACATGTCAATATGTGGTAATGGAAAGTCATCCTTAGGGATAGCTTTCTTCAAATCTCTGTAGTTGACACACATGTGGACTTTTCCGTGTTTCTTAGGAACGGGAGCAATGTTAGCTAACCACTGAGAGTATTCTGAAGTGACAAGGAAACCAGCGTTGATGAGTTCTTCTCAATTTTTGCTTGACCGGAGGGCATTCTGGTTTTAATGGTAAGTGATGCTCCACTATACTGGTATCTAACCCTGGCATTTTCTGATAGGACCAAGCGAAGACATCTGAGAATTCTCTAAGCAGTTGTATCAAACTCTCTCTGATCTCTGAACTGAGCGAAGCTCCAATGTTAACCTCTTTTCTGTTTCCAACGGAAGCAAGGTTAATGATCTCTAGAGGCTCATTGTATGGCTGAATGGCCTCTTCCTTTTGTTGAAGTAACCGTGAAATTTCCTTTGATATTTATTCGTCTTCTTCTTCCTCTGCTCGAATACAGGAAACCCAAAGCTTGGAGAAGTCAAACGATCGTACGTTTCAATGGGGTGTTTTATGATTAATCTACATATGTGTAATGATTTTTATTTAGACAACGAGGGAAGACTCGGTGTATGCAGTGAATGGAATGTTTTGATGTTTTTAGGGTGTTTTTTAGGATTACCAATTTCCGAAAAAAGAAAGGGTAAAAATTAACGAAGGAACAAAATGACATTTTTTTATTTATCGACAGTCACTTCTTGAAACAAAGACCCTATAAAACAAAACTCTATTGCTTTGGGAAAAGCAAAGAGGGACATTTTCCTAAGAAATAGTAAAATGCAAAGCCCTATGAAACATCTCTCCACCCTGGGCTATGGTGGGAGGACAAAATAACGGTGAAAGTTCTTACTTAGGAATTCGAATAACAGTCGAAACTTCAATATCCGTCCAATAGTGGCGAACCCCATTGTGCACTAGGTAATCTGGCACTTTAGGCTTAAATTGGCCTGTGGTAGGTCTTGATTTACCAACCACTGTCTTTGCAAGACTCAGATGATCTTCTTCTACTTCAGCAGACTGGCCTGTGGTATGTCGAATTTTCTTTTGAGGGAACTTCCAATCTTCTGAATAGACAGACTCGTTGTTGGAGACACTTTCGAGATCATCCTCTTCTGTATTTTGGTCTTGCTCTTCTCCCAAGATGGTGTTGACTAGGTATGTAAACTCTAGATCTGTAGCCTCGAAAGGTGACATGGGGATATAATCCTCAATGATGACTTCACCAGATGCTGATGATGAATAGCAAGGTTTGTATATCTCTTTTGGTTGAGTAAGGTACTTATAATCAATGTTCCATCTAGTTGGAACAATGTCTTCAAGAGAGATTTTTGAACTTTCAGGAGCGGAGTATTTCACCATGTAATCGAATTTTCCGCTTGGTTCTCCTAATGTATCCCAAGTCTCTTAGGGGATAGGAGGAACTTCTCCTGACGAACCATGACTTCTGGTGGTGAAGCTGTTAGTAACTTCGTCACTGCTTGGTTGAGTCTTACTTTCAGATCCTTTAGTCGGATAACAGCAAGGTGAATCATACTCTGTTAGGGAGATGTATCCTTCCTTGTGAAGATAGGATAACCATTCCTCTTCATCGGTGTTTTCCGTACCGATGGTATTGACTATTTGCTGAACAGGTTGAAGAAAACCTCCGCTGCAGAAAGTTTCTTGAATTGGGAGAACTACCTCAATCCCAGGAATAGCTTTTGATGATGTTGGAAAGAATCCAACCCCTGTTCTGTTCTTGTTGTTGGTAAGAATCTCAATGTGCCCCCAACCACTGGTAGTGCCATCCTTTACAACTTGGATTTCATCTTTGTAGGAAGAAATAGACGCTGCTTTCTCCTTTCCTTTTTCCTTGTCCAAGGAAAGTGCTTGGAATTTAGTTCCAAAGACCTCTTTTGGTTCTATATTGGAGAATGATGACAGGTTACTGACGGTCAAAGCTCGTTCTCCACATACAGTTACCAATTTGTCATTTCGTATGAACTTCAATTTCTGATGAAATGTTGAAGTAATTGCCCCAGCTTCATGAATCCATGGGCGACCTAGCAAACAACTGTATGTTGCTGGGATATACATAACTTGGAAAGTGATTTTGAAAGTCTGAGGTCCAATAGTTATGGGAAGATCGACTTCTCCAAAAACTGACTTCCTTGAACCATCGAATGCTTTGACGACGACGTGACCGTCTCTTAATGGGAAATCCTTGAAGGATAATCTTGACAAAGTTGATTTGGGCATGATGTTGATAGAGGATCCGTTGTCTATTAGAACTTCTGTGAGGACATTACTCATGCAGCCAACTAAGATGTGGAGTGGCAAATAATGGCCCACTCCTTCTTCAGGAAGATCTTCATTACAGAAACTCAGGTTAGTTCCTGTGGAGATGTTGGCAACGATGTTGTTGAATTGCCCTATAGTAACACCAGGTTCTACGAAAGCTTGTTCCAAAACTTTCTGTAGAGCTTCCCTATGAGCCTTAGAACTCAATAGAAGGGAGAGAACAGATATCCTAGACGGAGTATGTAGCAATTGATCTACAATGTTGTATTCACTCCTCTGGAATAACTTCAAGATCTCATCATTTTCTTTCGCTTGAGTAGCATTGGTCGGATGATTGTCTTGCCTATGTGGTGCTTCTTCCGAAGGCTTTTCTACATTTTCTGTTATTCCGTTGAAGACTCGTCCACTTCTAGTGACTCGGCTAACATCAGCAATGTTGACAACAGACGGTAACGATATTTCCTTACCATTTTCAATGAAAGTAGCATTGTACTTGTATGGTATAGCCTTGCTGGACTCATACGGTATAGGACCTGGTAAGTAGATGACTAATGGAGCAATTATTGTCTTCCTGCTGTCATACTTGACTTGCATTGGTTCAACTTGATTAATCTGAGGAGATACAATAAAAACTTCGTCATCTTCTCTGTTGGCAAGAACTGTAATGGTATTGTCATCCATTAGCTTCTGAATGTCGTTGCAAACGCGCAAACAACCTTGTGAATTTCTTCGACAGATTCTACATCTGCTGTAAGGATGGAAATCTGTTCCAAAGTAGGCAAGTCCAGTTAAAGTCTTATGGAACCTAACTACCGATCCTTTGAGATCTTCAACTCTGTAGATCTTGTATTCTCCTGGACATCCTTGGACCATGTTGATGTCGCATTCAGTTTTGACTCGAATGTGTTGAATCCATCCTAAGTTCATTTGTTCTTGTAATGCAGCTTGAACTACAGCGCAACCTTAATTATTCTTTGGACAAAATTCACAGGCGAAGTAGTTGTGAGGTGGTACGTGGCCGTACCCAGCTTGTCTAGCGTGCATTTTGAAGAGACTTTCCCCTATCTAATGAATGTCGAAGATTTGAATGACATTGGGGTGTTGATCTATCAGATTTACTGAAGCTTCTTTATGCTACGGCAAAGGATTTTCTTGGACGCTAGGATTAATATCTTTGAAGGATAGCATTCCACTCTTTACTAATCTTTGAACGTCGATCTTGAAATTGAGACAACTCTCAATATTGTAACCTGGTGCCCCCTGATGATAGGGACAAGATTGGTCAGCTTTGAACCAAGGTGAAGATTCATTTGCAGGATTTGGATGACTCCTTGTCTGAATGAGTCCTTTTGCCAGCAGTGTTGGAAACAATTCCGCATACGTCATCGGTATGGGGTCAAAGGAAGGATACCTTGGTGTCCGATTGTTGTTGAAATTTGGAGGTCGAACCTGTTGTTGAGGTTGTTGCGACCTTTGTTGAAATGGTTGTTGAGAAATTGAAGGTCGATAAGCTGGCGTTGAGTTAACAACCAGAGTTATTGTAGCAACTTGAGGTTGAAACCTTTTTCTTGCTTTGTGTAAGATAGTGCCGACGTCTTGATCCTTTTTCTTTTGGAAAGAACTTCCGTACTTCCTAGGACCAATAGAAGATTCTGGTTCTTTGTTCAAGCGTCCTTCTCGAACTGCTTCTTCTAGACATAACCCCATGTTTACCATCTCGATAAAGTCAATAGGTGCACTTGCGACCATTCGTCCGTAGTAAAATGGTCTCAAAGTCTTGAGATAGATTTTTGTCATTTCTTTCTTTTCAAGAGGAGGAAAAATTTGAGCAGCAACTTCACGCCATCTTTGAGCGTATTCGTTGAAGCTTTCTTTATCCTTTTGAGTCATGGTCCGGAGTTGATCTCTTTCGGGAGTCATATCCAGATTGTACTTATACTGTTTGACGAAGGCCTCTCCGAGGTCTCGAAAAGTACGAATCTCTGAACTGTCCAAGTTCATGTACCACTTGAGTGCAACACCAGTCAGGCTGTCTTGAAAGTAATGAATGAGCAATTGTTGATTATCAGGCTGAGTTGACATCCTTCGAGCGTACATCACGAGGTAACTTTGTGGGCATGTATTCCCTTTGTACTTCTCGAAATCTGGTACTTTGAATTTTAGAGGAATCTTAACATTTGGAACCAGACAGAGGTCTGCAGCATTCTTTCCAAATAGATCTTGTCCTCGAAGAGTCTTGAGTTCCTTCTGCATTTGCAGAAATTGTTCCTGGAACTCGTCCAATCTTTCAATCACGCCAGCGTCCTCACTAGGAGCGTGATGATACACTTGTCCGCCTGGCGGAAGAAAAGTATGCATAATTGGTTGTGGAGAAACCATGATGGGAGATCTTGGAATCTCAGCATTCTGTTGCGCATAACCCGTAGCTATTGCTCTTGGAACTTCTATTTCCAGAGGTCTGTAACCCTCTGGTGGATGCATATCCATTGTGACTCTTGGAAATTTAGAAACTGGGGGTATGTACCCGTATGGAATGAAGTTATACGGCATGCCCCAAGGTCGGTTGGGCGGCATGGTATACTAAGGAATAGGAGTAGAAACAATCTCGGAAACCACAGTCCCTTATGGTTCTTTTGGTGGAGGTTTTCTTTGTGCAACCACCAGGGCTTCTACCATACTGTTGATCCTTTCAACAGATTCCTTGAGAGTAGTGACCTCTTCTCTGAGTTCTCCATTCTCTTGCTCTAAGTCGTCCATCCTTTTCTTGCGACTTGAACGAGTGTTGTATGAATGAGACAGCTTGAATGCCTTTGTTCACCTCCTTCTCCTCCTCTCTTTCTGGAGTAAGGAAAGTGACGATTAGAACCGCGACAATTCTCGTGTCAGTGCTTACGAATAAAGTGATGCATGATGTGCAATTAAAGTTTTTCAAGGAAACACCATAATTACGTTATGAAACATCACACTTTTCTTGATTAAGCGAAAACGCCGTTTTTTACACACTTTGAAAAGGGAAATACAGAGAAACGGAGAGAAAGGACTCTAATCTCGTCTTTAACTTGAATTAGTCATCCATTCTTGAAGTGATCTCATATCCATGTGCGCGTAGTATTTCCATTTGAAAGCGATCGAGTACCTCTCGCTAAAATCAACCAACAAACTTTTCGTGGTTCTTCACCCGAACTACGATTGCTCTGACTTTCCCATTGCACTAGGGAATACGTAGGCACAAGATACAAACGTCTTGGCAAGCATAATAATAAAAAATCTTTTCTTTTTTCTTCATAATAATAAAAACCCAAAAACTTTTTCTTTTATCTTTCCTCGATTAATAAGCAAAAGAACACAAACATTACGCTAACACTCAAACACGAAACTAACTAAATGGGTCCCATCGAGTACGATGGAGGTGAGGGGTACTAATACCTTCCCCTTGCTTAACCGTCTCCCGAACCCTAATTTGATTCCGATGACCATCTTATCCATTTATTTTTATTCATGGGTTTAATCGATATTTTCCCTTTCCTTCCTGGAATAAATAAAGTTCAGTGGTGACTCTGTTGATGTTTCGAGCGCGCGAAAAACGCTCGAGTATTTGTTTACCGCTACAGGGGGAGTGAGTGGAGATATTCAGGTCTAAGAATAGATTGGAGCTGCTTTGGGTAGGTTTTAAGCGAGGATTTGTAAACGGGGGAGTTTAACTCCGAATTATTTCTGCTTATATTGGATTCCCTCCTTGGCTTGGTATCCCCTAGAGTAGGTTGTTTGAACCGAACTGGGTAAACAATTATGTGTTCTTTATTGTATTAGGTTGTTCTATTTTAATTATCCATGCTGTGCATTTGTGGATTTCATAACATCCAGCAAGACATCAAGCGTGAGTTACTAGATATTCCAGTCACAATAGTATACACTTACAACAGAAGTTGAGACACAAGCTGAACAAAAGATCACAATAGTATATATCTACAACAGAAGTTGAAATACAAGCTGAACAGAAGATCACAAAGACTGATTTAACATAAAGCCGTTAAAGGCACAATCTTTAGTAAAACGGATGAAACACTCCAAAAGCGTAATTCCCAAGGTTGATTGAAGAAGCTATCCACATGCAAATCCTTGGAAGAAAAAAAGTTGAGGCAAACACACAAACCATATATTGCTGCAAAAAGGAGTTGAAGTTAACAGGTAAAATTTTTGAATCTATATATACTCACAAACTCCAGAATAAAAAAAACTCTCACACACAGGAACATCATTATTCTGAAAAATCATCAAGTGTGAAGAAAAACTCTCTGAAGCAAAGTCTCATATTCATTTTTCAGAGTTATTACATTGTACTTAATCTTAGTAAAATATCACAGTTGTGATTACAGCATTTTAGAACCAATACTATACACTGTCAACAGAAGTTACGTGGTAACTGAATTCTTGAGAGACCAGTTGGGTCAGAATTCTCAAAAAGTCTAGGAATAGTTGAGTCTTAGAAGTTGGTTTGTGCAGATTTGTTAGTCACCAGCAGTTAGGCTCGTGCATTTTATTATGAGTCACGGCAGGTGGTCGTGCAAGTGTAATCAGGTTTTGATTATAGTGGATTAAGTCCTCGCTGAGAGAGGCAAATCACCTGTTTGAGGATGGACTGGAGGTAGCCTTATTGAGAAGGTGAACCAGGATAAAAATAATTTTGTTATATCTATCTTTCCATCATCTGTTTTATTAAAAGAAACACTTATTCAACCCCCCCTCTAAGTGTTTTCTCAATCTTCAATTGGCATCAGAGCGATTGGTTCCGGGTGCAAGCACTTAACCGTGTCAGAAAAAGATACAAAAGGAATACACTATGGCAAATGATCTAAACAACAACGGCTACACCAAACCTCCTGTGTTCGACGGAGAGAACTTTGAATATTGGAAAGATATGATAGAAAGTTTCTTTCTAGGACAAGATCCTATGTTATGGGATATTGTAAAAGATGAGTACAATCATCCAGAAGATGCAGGAGAAAAGATAGCAAGGAAGAACATGGATGATAAACAAAAGAAGGAATTCAAAAGTCATCACAAAGATAGAACTATCTTGCTAAGTGCTATCTCTCAGGAAGAATATGAGAAATCACCAACAGAGATACAACACATGATATATTTGAGTCACTCAGGATGACTCAGGAAGGCAATGCTCAAGTCAAAGAAACGAATGCCCTGACCTTAATCCAGAAGTATGAAGCCTTCAAGATGGAAGAAGATGATACCATTGAAGCCATGTTCTCAAGATTTCAGACCTTAACTTTTGGTCTAAGAGTTCTAAACAAAGGATACACCAAAGTTGATCATGTAAAGAAAATAATCAGAAGTCTACCAAGAAGATGGGGACCGATGGTTACAGCGTTCAAAGTAGCAAAGAATCTTGACGAAGTATCTCTTGAAGAACTCATCACCGTGTTAAGAAGTCGTGAAATTGAGCTCGACGCAAATGAGCCTCAAAAGAAAGATAAAACTATAGCTCTTAAATTTGTTAAAAAATATGAAACTAATGCTATGCAGGCTAAGGAAGAATACTTAAGTGAATCCGGATCAGAGGAAGAAGACGAGTTGTCTCTTCTATCCAGAAGAGTAAATCAACTCTGGAGGAGCAAGCAAAGGAAGTTCAGAAACTTCAGCAGACCAGAATATAAAGGAGAAACCTCTTATTACAGAAGGACAAGCAGAAGAAGCAATGTGTGTTATGAATGCAATAAACCATGACACTTCAAAAGTGAATGTCCTAAACTGCAAAAAGAAAGGCCTAAGAAAATATTTGAAAGTAAGAAAAGTTTGATGGATACTTGGGATGATTCTGAATCATCTAAAGACGAATACAACTCAGAAGATTAACATGCCAACATAGCATACATGGCCACCATAGAAAATGACTCAGACTCAGAAGCTGAAACAAATGAGGTATTTTCTAAACTCACAAGAAAAGGCTGTAAGGCAGAAATACAGATCAATTTTTTTACTGGTAAGAGAAAGAATGACATTTATAAGATTAATCTTTCTGATCTAAAATCTCAGAAAGTAACTTATCTTCTGTCTGTAAATAATGAGCAATGGGTTTGGCACAGAAGATTGGGACATGTTAGCTTGAGGAGTCTCAACTCAACAAAACTCAATTTGGTAAGAGGACTACCCAATCTAAAGTTCAACTCAGATACTCTTTGTGAAGCATGTCAAAAGGAAAAGTTCTCAAAATCCTCTTTAAAATCTAAAAATGTTATTTCTTCCTCAAGACCTTTAGAACTTCTTCATATTGATTTATTTGGTCTAGTGAAAACTGCATCAATAAGAGGTAAGAAATATGGATTGGTCATTGATGATGACTACAACAGGTGGACATGGGTAAAATTCTTAAAACACATACTGTATTTTTGATTTTTGTAATCAAGTCCAAAATGAAAAAGAGTCTAAAATTATTAAAGTCAAAAGTGATCATGGAAGATTATTTGAGAATCATCTCTTTGAGAAGTTCATTAAAGAAAATGGAATATCTCACAATTTCTCCTGTCCAAGAACACCTCAGCAGAATGGGGTTGTAGAACGTGAAAACCGAACATTACAAGAGATGGCTAGGAGTATGATTAATGAAGCTAATATGGCTAAGCATTTTTGGGAAGAAGCAGTGAACACTGCTTGCTACATTCAAAATAGAATGTCCATAGGACCTATTCTTGAAAAGACCTCTTATGAAATATGGAAGGATAGGAAACCTAATATATCATATTTTCACCCTTTTGGTAGTACTTGTTCATTCTTAACACTAAAGAACATCTGAATAAGTTTGATTCTAAGGCTCAAAGGTGTTTTCTGCTAGGATATTCTTAACGCTCAAAAGGCTACAGAGTATATAATACAGAAACATTAATAGCTGAAGAATCAATCAATATCAGATTTGATGATAAGCTTGGCCATCAAAAGCCAAAAGCAGACTGAAAATTTTGCAGATACAGAAGAACAACTCTCATGTCCTGAAGATTCAGAAGATAAAGATGTATCAGAAATCACATCTACCATGGAGAACATAAGAATTTATGAAGAGAACTCTCACAAAAGATTTCCAAGACTAACTACACATTATTCAGATGATGTTATCCTTGGCAAGAAAGATGATCCTATAAGAACTAGAGCATTCCTAAGGAATAATGAAAATTCATTATTTGGATTAGTATCAATGATTGAGCTAACTTCAGTAGATGAAGCTCTTCAAGACACTGATTGGATTATCGCTATGCAAGAAGAACTAAATCAATTCACTAGAAATGATGTATGGGATCTAGTTCCAAGACCTGAAGGATTCAACATTATTGGAACAAAGTGGGTATTCAGAAACAAAATGAACGAGCAAGGAGAAGTCATCAAGCAAGACACGATTGGTTGCTTAAGGGTATAGTCAGCAAGAAGGTATGGACTATAATGAAACCTTTGCCCCAGTCGCCAGGTTAGAGTCAATTAGATTATTAATTTCCTATGCTGCTCAATTTAACATAACTTTATATCAAATGGATGTTAAAAGTGCATATTTAAATGGTTACATCGAAGAAGAGGTGTATGTTCATCAATCCCCTGGTTTTGAAGATTCTATTAATCCTGAACATGTTTTCAAACTAAAGAAATCTTTATATGGTTTAAAACAAGCTCCCAGAGCTTGGTATGAACGACTTAGTTCATTTCTTATAGATAAAGGGTTCACAAAAGGGAAATATGATACAACACTCTTTTGTAAATCATTCAAAAATGATATCTTAATTTGTCAAATATATGTGGATGATATTATTTTTGGAAATTCTAATATCTCTCTTGGAAAATAATAGGCTAAGTCTATGCAGGAAGAATTTGAAATGAGCATGATGGGTGAGCTTGAATTCTTTCAAGGTATTCAAATAAACCAAACTTCTGAAGGCGCTTACATTCATCAAGCAAAATATGTCAAAGAATTTCTGAAGAAATTCAAATTATAAGAAAGTAAAGAGGCAAAAACCCCAATGCATCCTACTTGCATCTTAGGCAAAGAAGAGGTAAGTAAGAAGGTAGATCAAAATCTCTACAGAGGTATGATTGAATCGCTACTCTATCTAACTACATCTAGGCCTGATATTCCACTTAGTGTATGTTTATGTGCAAGATTCCAATCATATCCTAGAGAATCACACTTGACCGTTGTCAAAAGAATTCTAAGGTATCTGAAAGGTACTACTAATGTTGTACTATGTTACAGAAAATCCAGAGAATTTAACTTAAAAGTACGTAAAGGTATGTAAAAGGTACTACTAATGTTGGACTATGCTATTGTGATGCTGACTTTGCTGGAGATAGAGTTGTCTTATGATTTGTCTTTTATTAATAAGGGTTAATAGTCATTTACCCCCCTGCAATAGTAGCGAGATTCGGTTTACCCCCCTTTTAAAAAAAATTGGATTACCCCCCTGTAATATTTGGGCACCCCCCTAAACGTGTAAAAACCAGGGGGGAAAATAAAAAAAATAGATTTTACAGGGGAGTAATTTTCCCTCTTAGGGGGCAAAAGACTTACAATTTTAAAATTGTAGGGGGGTAATGAAAATTTTTTTTTTAAAAGGGGGGTAAACCGAATCTCGCTACTATTGCAGGGGGGTAAATGACTATTAACCCTATTAATAATAATACATTTGTTGTCTTTGATACTTTGACACCGGTGTAAATGTATCATTATTAATAAAAGACAATTCATAGCACAAAACTATCATGTATATATGAGCCATTGATTTACATTTTTCTTGGTTGACCAAGACACATAGGTAAGAACAAAACTTCAAAGGAATAAATATATTATTATTCATAAAAGACAAATCATAGGACAAAACTATCATGTATATGTGGGCCATTGATTTATATTTTTCTTGCTTGACCAAGACATATAGGTAAGAACGAAATATCAAAGGTAATAACTGTATTATAATTATTAATAATAGAAAAATCATAAGACAAAACTATCATATATATATATATATATATATATATATATATATATATATATATATATATATATAGAGAGAGAGAGAGAGAGAGAGAGAGAGAGAGAGAGAGAGAGATTAATCCTATTATTCAACTTTTATTAATAATAATACATCTTTTACCTTTGATATTTTCTTTTTACCTATGTATCTTTGTCAACCAAGAAAAATGTAAATCAATGGCACACATAAACATGATAGTTTTGTCGTATGAATTGTCTCTTATCAATATATATATATATATATATATATATATATATATATATATATATATATATATATATATATATATATATATATATATATATATATTAGTGTGTGTGAGCCATTTATTTATATTTTTCTTGGTTGACAAAGGTAAAAACAAAAATCAAAGGCAATAAATGTATCATAATTAATAAAAGACAACTCATAGGACAAAACTATCATGTATATGTGTGCCATTGATTTACATTTTTCTTGGTTGACCAAGACACATAGGTAAGAACAAAATATCAATGACAATAAATATATTATAATTCATACAAGACAAATCATAAGACAAAACTATCATATATATATATATATATATATATATATATATATATATATATATATATATATATATATATATATATATATATATATATATATATCAAAAATGACTTTTAGTCCCTATAAAGTTATTTTTGAACTCAGTTTTAGTCCCTGTAGAGAGACCAAAAGTGAGTGCAAAAGTAACTTTATAGGGAATAAAAGTCATTATATCTTTTATAGAGACTAAAAGCCAAAATTGAGATATTTATAGGGACCAAAAACATATTTAACTCATATATATATATATATATATATATATATATATATATATATGGGATTTTTTTTTTTGATATAAGGATGGGCCTAAGCCCAAGGAAAAAAGAAACTACAAAAAGGAGACCCGGGAAGAGACTTCTCCCGAAAGGTCTCTAGCTAAGAAAGTAGACATAAAAGTAGGACAATCGCTAAAACTATACGGTCCAGGGTCATTGTTCGAAGTTATTCTGGACATAGCGTCAGCACCCTTATTAGCCTCTCGGAAGTCATGGATGAAGTTCACGTCCACACTTATTACCATGTATATATGTGCCATTGATTTACATTTTTCTTGGCTGACCAAGACACTTAGGTAAGAACAAAATATCAATGACAATAAATATATTATTATTAATAAAAGATAAACTATTGGACAAAACTATCATGTATATGTGTGCCTTTGATTTACATTTTTTTCTTGGTCGACCAAGACATACTGGTAATATATATATGCCATTGATTTACATAATATAGACATTCCAGAAAACAAGTGGAGCAAAGTTCAATAATTAACAGTTATGGGTAAAGAAGAATGTCATCCATTGTTTGAGACGAGGAAAGGTGGTGGAAGATTCATATACATAACATTTTCTTTCTCTGTGTTTGTGGGAATTTTCTCTATTTGGATTTACAGATTGAGTTACATATCCAAAGAGTTTGAAGATGGAAACTGGATTGTTTGGATTGGATTGCTTTTTGCTGAACTATGGTTTGGTTTTTATTGGTTCCTTCGGCAAATCCTTAGATGGAGACCTATTTTCAGACAACCCTTACCTCATGTTCTCTCTCAAAGGTATATATTTTTCTATGCATCACCGACACCAACACATGTGATTACGTTCAATTTATCTATATAAAAAATATATTATCTGTGTGACTGTGTGATTTCGGTGATTAATGAATGTGCATATTGTGAAGCAGATACGAGAAAGTGTTGCCAAAAGTGGACATATTTGTATGTACGGCAGATCCAGATATTGAGCCACCAATAATGGTGATAAACACAGTGCTATCTATGATGGCTTATGATTATCCAAGTGAGAAGCTTAGTGTGTATCTTTCAGATGATGGTGGATCACAAATAACATTTTATGCTCTTTTAGAGGCTTCTCAATTTGCCAAACACTGGTTACCATTTTGCAAGAGATTCAAAGTTGAACCTAGGTCACCAAGTGCATATTTTAAGATCTTAGACACCAGTAACTCAAATAATGCTAAAGAGGTTTTGGCCATCAAGGTAACCAAATTCAAAATTAATTTCATAGTTATTCGATGTTTTAAATTAAGTGTCATGGAATCGTTACATGTGAATGAACCATAATTTATTCTTGGCTTCATTATTGTAATAGTATATTTTAAATTTATACTTGAATATATTGAGTTTCTTATTATGCATGAGGCTTGTATGTTGATGATTATAGAAATTATACCGAGAAATGGAAAGTAGAGTAGAGAATGCATCGAAGCTTGGTAAAGTACCAGAAGAAGCATACGCAAATCACAAGGAGTTTTCTCAGTGGGATTTATATTCATCTAAGCGTGATCATGCAACAATTCTTCAGGTATGTATATTGTATTTTGTTTTTACTCAACTCTGTTTTCACCATTCTTTTGGGTATAGAGTTTTTTTTCTTTCAAAATTCTAAGAATTTGTTTGGATAAGATAAAATGAAAGAAAATAAAATAAGAGATAAGAATGTTGAAATTGAGAAAAAAATGAACGGTGAGAGAAGGAAATTTTTTATATAAAATAAAAAAAATAGTTTCCAATAAAAAAGAATGAAATTTAGAAAAAAATTAGTTATAATGTAAGATAAATTTAAAGTATTAAAAATAATAAAAAGGAGCAATGAGCTTTAGAAAAAGAATTAGAATGACCACTTTTTAAGTAGATTCTAGCATAGAGTTGTGATAGATAAGTTAATAATCAACTATAACTAATAGTTGCTTCGTAATAATTTGTTGATATAGATTCTTCTCCATAGAAAGAACTTGAATGCAAGAGATGAAGATGGAATTGTTATGCCCACCTTGGTATATTTGGCTCGTGAGAAGAGACCTCATTTTCCACATAACTTCAAAGCTGGAGCCATGAATTCACTGGTACTCTATTACTATATATATATACACAAAAGCTATTTATTTAAATTATTTTTATCATGAATTAAATTTAAGACTAAGTGTGTCTGTCCTCAATGCAGATAAGAGTGTCATCAATGATCAGCAATGGGAAAATCATTCTGAATGTAGATTGTGACATGTACTCAAACAATTCACAATCTTTAAGAGACACACTTTGCTTCTTCATGGATGAAGATAAAGGCCATGAAATTGCTTTTGTACAGGCTCCTCAGAACTTTGAAAATCTCACTAAAAATGACATATATAGTGGTGCTATTCTTATAGCTCATGAGGTAAATTAGATTTAAATAGGCCTCCCTAAGTAAACGGTGGAATTAATCTCTTTGGATTAATCATTTTCAAAATTGGATACCAAGTTTTAAAAAAAATACTAAACTCAATGTTTACCTTGTCAATTTTGTATTATAGATTACTCAACATAAAAAAAAAACTAAACTATGAGAAGATACACTTGCAGGTTGAATTTTTTGGCTTAGATGGATTTGGTGGGCTCATGTATATTGGAACTGGTTGTTTTCACAGAAGAGATGTACTCTGCGGAAGAAAATTCAATAAACAATACAGAAATGATTGGAACAATGAAGAAAATATTGACAATATGATAGAAGCAAGTTTGCAAGAGATGGAAGAAAAATCAAAGCCTCTTGCAAGTTGCACCTATGAAGAAAACTCATCTTGGGGCAAAGAGGTCACACTCACACTCTTTTTCATAAATTATCAAAAAAATAAAAATTGATGTTTCATTTACCTGATGCCTTAAGGCTTTGGGTATTGGACATAAGTTGTTGCTCTTGGCTTTCCTGGAATCAGAAGTGATATTAATTTATTCAATGTTTGAATATTTTATTGCAGGTGGGACTATATTATGATTGTGCAGTGGAGGATATAGTGACAGGATTATCTATTTCATGTAAAGGATGGAAATCAGTGTACTATAATCCAAAAAGAAAAGCTTTTTTAGGATTCTCTCCGACCACATTGCTAGAAGCGCTTATTCAACATAAGAGATGGTCAGAAGGATGTTTTCAAATTATACTTTCTAAGTTCAGTCCTGTTTGGTACGCTTATGGATTGATAAGTTTAGGCCTTCAACTTGGATATTGTCACTATAATTTGTGGGCACTTAACTCTTTCCCAACTCTATATTACTGCATCATCCCTTCACTTTTTCTCCTCAAAGGCATCCCCTTGTTTCCAGAGGTATGAATTAATTGATGTTACCTTATTAAGAACACAAGTATATCATGCATCAAATTTCTTATAGTTTCTATTTATGAAGCTCAATCACCTTTGGGAGTATGTGTCATGTACGACATTTATGTGTCATATGTTGAAAAAGTTAGACACATTATAGAAAAATCAGACCCATGTTGGAATGTCAAACAAGTGCCGAGAGACAAGTGTTTCAAAAAAATATTTAAATTAGAATATTTTAAACTCTTTTAACTATAAATAGATAAATGAAGTTCAAATAATTTCATGTATATTATGTAGTAGTGTTGGTATCTTATATTTTTAGGTTAGGTGTGTCAGAGTATGCATGTCGTGTCATGTCCTAGTGTCCATGCGTGTTTCATAATTTTCTACAAAAGTTATTCTAAGTTTTATTTTGGTGTTATTGATCAGATTTCAAGTCCATGGATCATACCTTTTGCATATGTGATAGTTGCTGACTTATCATACTGTGTGATAGAGTTTTTAAGAGTAGGAGGAACAATCAAGGCTTGGTGGAATGACTTAAGAATGTGGCTATATAAAAGAGCAACCTCTTACCTTTTTGGTTTTATTGACACCATGTTGAAGTTCCTAGGATTTTCAAATTTAGGCTTCAGAGTATCTACTAAGGTAGCCGAAGAAAATGTTTCTCAAAGATATGAGAATGAGATTATGGAGTTTGGAAGCACTTCTCCAATGCTCACTTTATTGGCTACAATTGCAATGCTGAATTTGTTTTGTCTTGTTGGGATGTTGTTAAAGGTGGTTGTGTTAAGTGGACAAGGTTTTAGAATATTTGAGACAATGTTATTGCAAGTTCTACTAAATGGGGTGTTGGTTGTTATTAATATACCTATTTATCAGGGAATTTTCTTTAGGAAGGATAAAGGAAGAATGCCAATGTCTATTGGAGTTAAGTCAACAATATTAGCTCTAAGTGCATGTGTACTCTTTAGTGCCCTTAGTTAAATTCATGTCTTTTGTCACTTTTTTGTTGTATTTTTATAAATGGTTGATTTGTAATTTTAATTATGGAATTGTTGAATTTATTTCCTCTTATTAGTTCAATATGTTCTTTCCCCTCAAACCATTTACTTACCTTACCTTATTTTTGCTATTTATTTTTTATATGCATTATTATTATTATTACTGCGAAAAATCAGATGGTGAAGGATTCAAAACATCAAGAAATATAATGTGTGGGAAGAAATAATGATAGTTGATATGGTCACAAGATATGTGTTTAATAAATATTTGATGATGAATGGTTTCCTTCTCTTTTGGTTGGATGGCGGAGGTGGATATCTAAAAATAGTCGTGTTCAAATTTAATTTAATTCAAATAAAATTACAAATTAATAATAAACAAATTAAAAATCACAAAATAAAAAAGATTAAATGTGTTTGAATTTCATATTAAAAATCTTTACTCTAATTCTTATGCTTTAGATATATTTATGTTAGAAGAATTTATAGGAGAACTTTTAAAACATGCTAAGTTGATCGAAATTCAAGAAATATAAAAATTTGATGGGCCTGATATATGTATCATGTTTTAGATGACGGGTAAATAATGAGTGTTATATATATATATATATATATATATATATATATATATATATATATATATATATATATATATATATATATATAGAGTTAAAAGGTAGTGCACTGACAGTGTAAAATAGTTTATATATATATATATATATATATATATATATATATATATATATATATATATATATATATATATATATATATATATATATATATAGTTAAAAGGTAGTGCACTGACAGTGTAAAATAGTTTTACAATGTAATTCAATAGGGAGTCATGAATGTGTCATGTCATTAAAGTTTTTTTTAAATAAAAGAATGTTTTAATTAGATGCATGGTGGTGATTGGTTGACAGTGTAAATGTATTTTACACTGTCAGTGCATGACCCATTTTCTCATATATATATATATATATATATATATATATATATATATATATATATATATATATATATATATATATATATATATATATATATATATATATATATATATATATATATATATATAAGAAAAAACACCATTTTAAATCAATGTATACAAATTTTTTTGTTAGCATGATGTATTGCATTAATATATTATTTATTAATATTTATTTTTAATACTATTTAACTTAATTTAATCTACTTATTTTATTATTTTATTTGTTTTCTAACTCTTTATTCAAGCAACATGTGCATTGAAAAGGAATCAATATTGTAACTATGTAATATAGCTACGTAACTCAATCAACTAGGTAATTTAAAACTAATTAATTAATTTTGAGTGGTGCCGATCAAAAAGTTCAAAGATGCATAAAGGGCGAGGATTCTACATGTGACCCTCTAAATTATGTATGGCATTCTCTTTATTATTCTTAATGTCAAAGACTCTGCATTGATTGCTCACACCTCCTTGAGGGTGTCAACTAAAGGAGACTAGTATTTTGATAGTGGATGTTCAAAGCACAAGACAGGAATGAAAAACTTGTTAGAAGAAATCAAGCCGCATTCCACTAGCTATGTGACCTTTGGTGATGGAGCCAGGGGAGAAATTAAGGGGGTAGGGAAGCTAGAACATCCAGGAGCTCTTCAACTAGACAGTGTTCTATTGGTCAAAGGACTAGCTGCAAACTTGATCAGCATCAGCCAAATGTGCGATCAAGGTCTAAAAGTCAGATTTACCAAGGATGAATGTATGGTCACTAATGAAGAAAATATAGAGGTCGTGAAGGGAGTGAGATCAAAAGACAACTTCTACTTATGGGAACCCAAAATAGCAAGTCATTCATCAATATGCTCCATGACAAAAGAAGAAAAAGAGGTTAGACTGTGGCATCAAAAACTGGGTCATCTACATCTGAGAGGGATGAAAATGATCATAAACAAGGAAGCTGTGAGAGGAATACCAAAACTACAGATAGATGAAGGCAAAATGTGCGGAGAATATCAAGATGGCAAGCAAACCAGGACTTCTCATCCAAAGATCAGTCAACACACCACCTCTAAAACCTTGGAACTACTGCATATGGATCTAATGGGATCAATGCAAATGGAAAGTTTTGGAGGAAAAAGGTATGCTTATGTGGTGGTTGATGATTACTCCAGATACACATGGATAAGCTTCATTAGAGAAAAATCAGATGTATTTGAAGTTTTTAAGGAGCTCTCCACTATACTGCAAAGAGAAAAGGATAAAGCTGTTATCAGAATCAAAAGCGATCATGGAAAGGAATTTGAGAATGCCAAATTTGCTGAATTCTGTTCAACTGAAGGAATCAGTCAAGAATACTCCTCCCCTATTACACCTCAACAAAACGGAGTAGTAGAAAGGAAAATAGGACTATACAAGAATCAGTCAGACCAATGATTCATGCAAAGAAGCTACCCATGTACTTTTGGGTTGAGGCTATGAACACAGCCTGCTATATCCATAACAGAGTAACATTGAGAAAAGGAACCTCCTCCACTCTCTATGACTTGACTACTGTCATGTCATGTTTTATATTGTAGTAAATGTCATGACCGATGTCATCACATTCGTGTGTGACAGCATGAGCTGTTATTTTTTATTAAATGTTTTTCCTGATTTATCTCAATTATCAGTTTAGGAAACCTTTTATTGTGTGCTGAATATTTTGTCCAGAAGATCAGGCTGACAGCACATTCTGTAACAACCAGATGGCGTGTAAATTAGGTTAATTTGGTTAACCTTAATCTGTTCTGACAAATCCCAAGGCCAGGAGATGCATATAAAAAGACTGCAATCCTAATTTGGAACGCAGACATAAGAGTTTGTGTATTGTGAAGAACCATAGTTCTGTAGCTGTCTCTTGTAATCCAAGGAATTATCCTTGATGATTGCATTGGAATAGGTTGTTTTTGTTAATTGTCACTCTAAGCTTTTAAGCACGAATATGTGTCTCTTGATTGAAGCTTTTAAGCAGATCAAGGTGTGTTTTTGAAGAGTGTCTTCTCTCTGTAATTGTTATATGTTTATTGTAATCACTGTTATGATTGAGGGGGTGAGTGGAGATACTCAGGTCTAGGAATAGATTGGAATTGCATTGGGTAGGTTTTAAGTGAGAAGTTTTAAACGGGGGAGTTTAACTCCGAATTAATTCTGCTTATATTGGATTCCCTCCCTGGCTTGGTAGCCCCTAGAGTAGGTTGTTTGAACCGAACTGGGTAAACAATTATGTGTGTTCTTTATTGTTTTATGCTGTCCTGTTTTAATTATTTGTGCTGTGTAATTGTGGATTTCATAACATCCAGCAAGACATCAAGCGTGTGTTACTAGAATTTTCATTCACAATAGTATACACTTACAACAAAAGTTGAGATACAAGCTGAACAGAAGATCACATTAGTATATATCTACAACAGAAGTTGAAATACAAGCTGAACAGAAGATCACAAAGATTGATTTAAAATAAAGTCGTTCAAGACACAATCTTTAGTAAAACGGCTAAAACACTCCAAAAGCGCAATTCCCAAGGTTGATTGAAGAAGCTATCCACATGCAAATTGTAACACCCCTCTAATAACCCGCGGCAATTAAAAGAATATTAATCAGAGTAACACGTAAATAGGCGTCACAATTCAAAGATAAAAGAAAACCATGTTTCGACACATGTCATGCATTCACTGAAAACATCTGAAATTATAACTCATTAAATAAAGTCATGTTTTACACAGCGGAATTAGTTCATCGAGTCAACATTCATCATTAATGTATCATACTCAAACAACACAAACAAAAAGAGTTATAATCGAAACACAAAAACAATCGCGTTCCCAGTGTTACATCTACCAGAGCATGACACCGACACGACAACTAAACTGACTTATGAGCTAATCCTCACCAAGTCATGCCGCTATCCTCAATCTGAAAAATGACAACAAGTAAGGGTGAGTCTCATCACAGTTAACCAATGTTATTGCATCATAAATAACAATATATCATAGTTATATCATTCACCCAATTGTTTCATATTCAGACAAACCATCATCACACATCCACATATAAACAGACAAGTCATCACATAACATATATAATCATGTTATAGAACAAATCATGCACATGTATGAAACTGACACTATGCATGTGGTACCAACATCATCAATGGGAAAAACCCACCGACCGATCTATCATCATCCAGATACGGCCCTGCCAGCACAGATTCTACACAATGGGAATCTTGCCCTTCACTGAATCCTCTCATCTTTAGGATACATCCCTCATCTATGATTATGAATGCATGCAACAGTATATACAACATACTATCACCATCATCGTATTATGAGTAGCATCATCTATACTCAATCATCATCATCATTCATCATCATTAACAAGTATGTTCATATATATATACAATTGCATCATTCAATAAATCATATAACAAAAAATCATACAGATTCTTCAGTTCGAAAGTTACACGCTATTAACCTTCAGAAATCACAAAACAGCAAAAATCTGCAGTCACGCTGACCGTACGCGTACTATACGGGTACCAACAGGGGTCAAAATCCACACAAACACGCTCCATACGCGTACCATACGCGTATGAGCAGAACCAACCAGCATTCCACACACAAAACACACACACCATACACGTATCATACGCGTATGAACAGAGTCAAAATTCCACACAAAACATGCACATACGCGTACCAGCCAGGCATACGCGTACCAGCCACATACCATACGCGTACGAGCAGGAAGTGCATTCTGATGCACATCTGGGGAGCGTATCATACGTGTATCATCCCCTTCATACATGTACCGTACGCGTATCATACGCAAATGAGCAGCAGTTCTCAGAACCTGCGACTTACCCGTTTCTCTTCCTCGCGATTCCACCTGCACAGTCTGCGATTTGGGTCTAAAAACCAGAAAATTTCACATTCTAACATCACAGAATTCACCCAACAATCACAGTATATGATTCTATAATCGATTTTATTCATCATGCCCTAATTCTACTCAGTTATTAGGGATTTAACAGCCATAGATCCAATCTAAATGATGAACACAAACAGAAAATTCAGAATATAGAATCAATTAATCCAAACAATACTCCTAATCCATACTATCATCCATAATACAATAATAAAGATTAAATGGAGAGTCTCCCCTTACCTTAGACGAGATTTCTTGATCTTTGGTCTCTCCCTCTTCGGTTCTCCTTCACGCTCTTCGTTCCCAAACCTCTGTTCTTTCACGTTCTTTCTTTGTTCCCCAAATCAAATTGTTTTATGAAAAATAATAATAAAATTAGTAAAATGATTACTATATTACACCCCCTTCTTTTACTATTTCCTCACATGGCCCAAATGCCATAAACCATTATTTTTCACAAAATCCTCAATAATTCTAATTATTAATTCATTATTCCAATTAAATTAATATTAAAATTATACGGGTGTTACAACTCTCCCATACTAAAAGAGTTTTCGTCCTCGAAAAAATACCTCAAGTGAAAAGTTCTGGATAAGAGTCTTTCATCTGAAACTCTAGCTCCCAAGTAACAATTCCCTCAGCAGGTCCTCCCCATGCTACTCTGACTAAAGCTATTTCCTTGCCACGCAATTGCTTCAGCCTTTGATCTTCGATCCTCACAGGTAAAGTCTCAACTGTTAAGTTGTCTTTCACTTGCACATCATCTACTTGGATCACATGGGACGGATCTGAAATGTATTTCCTCAACTGAGACACATGAAATACATCATGCAAATTCGCAAGCATCGATGGTAAAGCGATACGATATGCCACTTCTCCCACTCTTTCAGAAATTTGGAATGGCCCAATAAAACGCGGAGTCAACTTCTTTGACTTCAATGCTCGACCAATACTCGTCATAGGAGTAACTCTCATAAACACATGATCTCCCTCTTGAAACTTAAGTGTTTTCCTCCTCTTGTCATGATAACTCCTCTAACGACTCTGAGAAGCTTTCATCTTCTCTTGAACCATCTTAATCTTCTCTGTAGTCTGTTGTACAATTTCTGGCCCGATCACAACACTCTCACCAGATTTGTACCAACACAACGGCGTCCTACATCTTCTACCATACAAAGCCTCAAATGGAGCCATACCAACACTCGAATGAAAACTGTTGTTGTAGGTAAACTCAATCAAAGGTAGATAACTATCCCAAGCACCTCCTTTTTCCAACACACAAGCCCTCAAAAAATTCTCTAACGACTGAATCGTCCTCTCAGTCTGCCCATCAGTTTGCGGATGATAAGTAGAACTCAATCTCAGCTTAGTACCCAAAGCTTTCTGCAAACCTTCCCAGAACTTAGACGTAAACCTCGGATCTCTGTCTGACACGATACTTGAAGGAATACCGTGCAGACTAACTATCCTCTCAATATACAATTGAGCTAGCTTCTCCATCGGATAATCCATTCTTACAGGTATAAAATGTGCAGACTTTGTCAACCTGTCTACCCCGACCCAGATAGCTTCACAATTCTTGACAGTTCTCGGCAAACCCGACACAAAATCCATTGATATGCTATCCCACTTCCACTCAGGAATAAACATCGGTTGCATTAACCCAGATGGTTTCTGATGTTCAATCTTTGACTTCTGACATGTCAAACAAGAATACACAAACTCAGCAATTTCTTTCTTCATTCCAGGCCACCAAAACAACTTTTTCAAATCATGGTACATCTTGGTAGCACCAGGATGAATACTCAACCCACTACGGTGTCCTTCTTCCAAAATACGCTTTCGGAGTTCAACAATATCAGGAACACAAACCCGGTCACCAAACCTCAATATACCATTCCCGTCAACTCTGAATTCACCACTCTTGCCTTGATTAATCAAATTCAACTTATCAATCAATTCGACATCATCTTTTTGACCCTCTCTGATCTCTTCAAGAATACCACTAGTCAGCTTCAGCATACCCAATTTAACACTAGTAGGAGTACCTTCACACCCTAAACTCAACTCTCTAAATTGTTCAATCAAATCCAATTCCTTCACCATTAGCATAAACATATGCAAAGTCTTCCTACTCAATGCATCAGCAACCACGTTTGCCTTACCCGGATGGTAATTCAAACCAAAATCATAATCCTTCAGAAATTCTAACCACCTTCTCTGCCTCATATTCAGCTCTTTCTGATCGAAGAGATACTTCAGACTCTTATGATCACTGAACACCTCAAATTTCGAACTATACAAATAGTGTGGCCGTAACTTCAAAATAAAGACCACAACTGCCAACTCCAAATCATGAGTCGGATAGTTCCTTTCATGCACTTTGAGTTGTCTCGACGCATACGCGACCACTTGTTGATTCTGCATCAATACACCACCTAAACCCATCAATGAAGCATCACAGTAAACCACAAACGATTCTGTCGGATTCGGCAAAATCAAGATAGGAGCACTAGTCAACCTCCTCTTAAGCTCTTGGAATCCTTCTTCACACTTTGCATCCCAAATAAAAGCTTATCCCTTCCTGGTTAATTTAGTTAACGGTAATGCTAACTTTGAAAAACCTTCAATGAACTTTCTGTAGTAGCCTGCAAGACCAAGAAAACTACGAATCTCTGACACTGACTTCGGAGCGTCCCACTGAGATACAACTTTTATCTTTGTAGGATCAACAACAATTCCATGCTTAGAAATCACATGTCCAAGAAAACTGACCTCTTCCAACCAGAATTCACACTTCGTAAGTTTGGCGAAAAGTTGGTTCTCTTTCAACAACTCCAACACAGTCCTGATATGTTCCGCATGTTCTTCCTCACTCTTAGAATATATCAGGATATCATCTATAAATACCACTACGAACTTGTCGAGATAAGGGTGAAAGATCCTAATCATATATTCCATAAAGACACCAGGTGCATTAGTAACTCCAAACGGCATTACGGAATACTCGTAATGTCCATACCTTGTTCTAAAAGCAGTCTTCTGAATATCATCATCTTTCACACGTATCTGGTGATACCCAGACCTCAAATCAATTTTTCTAAACACACGTGCTCCAACTAACTGATCCATCAAATCATCAATCATCGGCAATGGATACCGATTTTTGATAGTAACCTTGTTCAATTGTCTGTAATCCACACACAGCCTCATCGAACCCTCTTTCTTCTTCACTAACAATACAGGCGCACCCCACGAAGAAACACTACGACGAATGAATTTCTTCTCAAGCAATTCTTCTAACTGCTTCTTCAGTTCAGCCAACTCAAACGGCGACATATGATATGGTGCCATCGACACTAGACTAGTTCCCGGAACCAAATCAATAGAAAACTCTACTTCTCTTTCTGGTAGTAATTCGTTCACATCTTCTGGAAAAACTTCTGGAAACTCACATTCTACTGGTAATTCGCTACTCATCACTTTTCCTTTCACATTCATCAATGCGAACAACATGAACACCGTCGTACCATCTCCGATAGCTTCATTCACCTGTCTAGCTGTCATTTCCAGATTATCGGAACTAACCTCTTCAGGAAAAATTACCGTCTTCGTAAAACAGTTGATATGAACACGGTTGAATTCCAACCAGTTCATTCCCAGGATTACATCGAGTTGTTTCAACAGAAGGCACACTAAGTCCATCCCGAATTCTCTACCAAAAATGTCAACCGGACAATTAAAGCATGCAGACGAAGTAGTTACTGAACCCGAAGCAGGAGTGTCAATAACCATACTTCCATTTATGTCAGATATCTCTAGATTCAACCTCTCAGCATAATCCAAAGAAATAAAAGAATGAGTTGCTCCAGTATCAATAATCGCAACTAAGGTGTGCCATGAATGAAACACGTACCTTTAATCAATCTGTCCTCTGGAGTAGTCTCTGACTCGGTCAAAGCAAAAACCTTTCCTCCCGATTGGTTCTTCTTTGGCTTGGTACAATTTGGACTGATGTGACCCTCTTCGCCATAGTTATAATAAGTCACAACTCTCTTCTTACAATCAGCAGCAATATGGCCCACTTGGTCACACTTGTAACACTTCTTCTAATCAAGCTTGCACTCATTCCTACGATGTCCCATCTCTCCACAATTATAACATCTGATACGAGCACTGGAATCTCCCCCATTGGGTTGCCTCTACCATATGGTTTACCTCTATCCATATGTTTCTTCCCTTTTCTGTCAAATAACTCGCGAGAGTGAGATGACTTCACCTTGATGTTATCTTCCTAAAAAATTCTACTACAATCCACCAGGTCAACAAACCTCTGAATCCTCTGGTACCTGATACCTTGCTTGATCTCATCACGAAGACCATTCTCAAATTTGACACATTTTGAGAATTCACTGGCTTCATCATTGTTGTAGTGCACATAATACTTTGCCAGTTCCACAAACTTGGCAGCATACTCTGGTACCGTCATATTACCTTGAACCAGTTCTTGAAATTCCACCTCTTTTCTGCCTCTAACATCTTCAAGAAAATACCTTCTCAGAAATTCCCTTTGGAATATAGCCCAAGTAACCTCAATACCATCAGTACCCAGCTCAGCTCTGGTTGCCATCCACCAGTCATCAGCTTCCTCAGACAACATGTGCGTACCAAACCTCACCTTGAGATTCTCAGCACAATCGATGACTCTGAAAATCCTTTTGATCTCCTTGAGCCATTTCTGAGCACCCTCGGGATCATGCGTGCCCTTGAACAATGGAGGATTGTATCTCTGAAAATTCCCCAGTTGCCTTTCAGCACCAATCACTGCTCCTACAGCATTTCCTCACAGCACACTAACAATCATGCCCAGAGCCTCAGTGATAGCATCATCGTTTCTTCCTCTTCCAGCCATTGTTCTGCTTAATCACAAACAATCCAGTCAAAACAAAAGTATCGACAAATAACTCGTATTAGTCACATACACAGAAAAGACTGACACAAGACTTTGGTCACAACGACCGACATTGCTCTGATACCACTATTGTAACACCCCTCTAATAACCCGCGACAATTAAACAAATATTAATCAGAGTAACACGTAAAGTGGCGTCACAATTCAAAGATAAAAGAAAACAACGTTTCGGCACATGTCATGCATTCATTGAAAACATCTGAAATTATAACTCATTAAATAAAGTCATGTTTTACATAGCAGAATTAGTTCATCGAGTCAACATTCATCATTAATGTATCAGACACAAACAACACAAACAAAAAGAGTTATAATCGAAACTCAAAAACAATCGCGTTCCCAGTGTTACATCTACCAGAGCATGACACCGACACGACAACTAAACTGACTTATGAGCTAATCCTCCCCAAGTCACGCCGCTATGAAAAATGACAACAAGTAAGAGTGAGTCTCATCACAGTTAACCAATGTTATTGCATCATAAATAACAATATATCATAGTTATATCATTCACCCAATTGTTTCATATTCAGACAAATCATCACACATCCACAGATAAACAGACAAGTCATCACATAACATATATAATCATGTTATAGAATAATGCACATGTATGAAACTGACACTATGCATGTGGTACAAACATCATCAATGGGAAAAACCCACCGACCGATCTATCATCATCCAGATACGACCCTGCCAGCACAGATTCCACACAATGGGAATCTTGCCCTTCACTGAATCCTCTCATCTTTAGGATACAGCCCTCATCTATGATTATGAATGCATGCAACAATATATACAACATACTATCACCATCATCACTTTATGAGTAGCATCATCTATACTCATTCATCATCATCATTAATAGCTATGTTCATATATATACAATTGCATCATTCAATAAATCATATAACAAAAAATCATACAGATTCGTCAGTTCGAAAGTTACACGCTATTAACCTTCAAAAATCACAAAATCGCAAAAACCTGCAGTCACGCTGACCATACGCGTACTATACGCGTACCAACAGGGGTCAAAATCCACACAAACACGCTCCATACGCATACCATACGCGTATGAGTAGAACCAACCAGCATCCACACACAAAACACACACACCATACGCGTATCATACGCATATGAACAAAGTCAAAATTCCACACAAAACATGCACATACGCGTACCAGTCAGGCATACACGTACCAGCCACATACCATACTGTAGCAACCTGCCCTAAAAATAAAGACTTTTAGAGTCGCCACCTATTCTGAAGGGCAAATAGGAAACCCTACGCAGTTAAGAGATCGGGGTAAGATTATTATAATCAGGTCGAGGGAAGGTGTTAGGCACCCTCAACCTTTCCTATGGCTTTGAATCTAAGGTAACAGTTTTATGGCTAAATTTATTAAGGTTTAATAGCTAAAGAAGTGAATAGGGGAAAATTGAGATTTTAGGGAAGGGGACTCGCCTTGGTTATCCAAGTGCCTACGTATCTTCTTATGGAGAATTAGAGTCAACGTAGTTCGGGCACAGGGTTGTACGCCTTAGAATTAGTATGAGGTTGTTTGAAGTTGTTTTGAAATTGTTTTGAAATGCGAATTTCGAAGGTATTTTGAATTACCTTATCGTAGTTGTGAACATCGCAGTGTTGAAGAGATGAATTTTGTAGTATCGTGGTTTAGTGTGTTTTGAATATTTGGGCGTACAACCCTGGTTTTAATTTGTTACCATTAATCGTGATGATCAATAGGTTTGATCACCATAATTAACAGATTAGTAAAAGCATTGCTAATTATTCTAATCGATTGTTTCGATTATCACCGTTAGCAAATTGATGTGTTTTAATTATTTAATTCTATCGTTATCCCTCATAATCAATAGCTTTGATTAAAAATAATAACGAATTTTAAAGGGGGAAATGTTAATCATCGTAACCAATAGCTTTGGTTAAAACCGTTTAGCAGAATAAATATTATTTTAATTTATAGGATTTGATTAATTAAATTAACCGATTATTAATCATCGCGACCAATAAATTTAGTCGAAACGAATAATAATTTAAATCCTAATATTTTGATACTTTTGCCAAATGGGATGGGGTAAACCCTAATACCTTAATACATTTCTCTAGGGTTTTTGTGATTTATAATTAAAATTAAATTAATTAATCGGGATAGTCGGATAATCGGGAAATATTATAATCCTACCTCAATCATTAGCCTAATACTAACTTTATACCTTAATCTTAATTAAAATAAATTAACTAAACTAAATACAATTAACTTAATCTAAATAATTAGAATAAAATAAAAAAAAATCTATAAAGAAACCTGGCAGTAATCCTGTGTGCGTGCTTATTGATGGTGCATGGTGGAGGCGCGTATACTTGGGCATTGGATCAACCAGAGCAGGGATCTAATGGTAAGAAGTTGAAGGTGCACCGTAGAGTCATGAGGGGCAGGCGTATTGGATCTGTGAACGAACAAAGAAGAAAAATAGTTTGTAAAATCCTGGGATCGAACCCAGGTTTTATTAGGTGCAACACACCTCCTCCAACCAACTGTGCCATTATACTTTGTTTTCAATTAAACCAAACAAATAAAATAAATAAAATGTTGTGTTAATTAATGGAAAAGTCAGCCACAAATCCTTGGACCGCTGACTGGCCAGTAAGAAGTGGAAAGAGACTTGAACGTTGTTGACCCACCAATGGTAGACTCGCGCGCGTAAACCAAGACTTAAGGATTTTGAACGAACCAATGGGCGCCTGCCACGATGGGATCGTCATCCTTGCCAACCCAGCCACCGGAACTGTACAGTTCCGGTCATCCCTTCCGGTGGCCTCTTTTCGGAAACCTGCAAAAAATCAGCGAAAAACGATGGAACAAAAACCCAGGTCCACTAAAATTGGTGCCACGAATTCAATGGAAGGTTTATTTTCAACTGAATCAGTCGGTAACTGCAGATACGAAGGTCACGACCTTCACGCCCTAGCAATGGCGTTTCGTTATTCCCGCGTTAAACCTAAAAAAAACGCGTCAAACTGACTCTAAACATTGGTATGATCATGTATGAAGGCATAGAATTAATTTATATCAAATAAATCGAAGGTTAGAAATTTCTGCTTTTACCCAATCGGTGCAACCTCAAAGGAACCATTCTGGGCACGCTTTGACTTGCCTAAAGGTTCGATTCAATTGCTGGAAGGCTCAGGAGGCTGATCGAATGAGTGTTTTGCCCTGAAAGCTGCTATAATTCGTGACCTTATGTGCCCTAGCTTTGTTAGAAATTTTGTAACAAAAACCCTAGTTCTTGGTCGTCCCTCTAAAAACCCCCTTCACTATGAGTTTTGTTCCCCTTATATAGGAGAGTCAAATTAGGTTTAAAAGACTTGGAAGAAGATCAAATCTTCATTAAAGAAAATTTGATTTGATTTTGTCATAAAATATTTCTATTTTAAGCCTCATGCTATTTCCCATAACTTTTCCAATCGTGTAATTGGCCCTTGGTACATTTTGGATTAATTGTAATATGTTTCATGCATCTAAAAAGATTTATTTGTGAGTTGTTTAATTTATTTGATTTAATTTGAATAAATTCAAAATAAAAAATAAAATAAACTCACAAAATAGATGGGGATTGGTTTATGGCCCCCCTGTGATGTTATAATCTCGTGAAAATCTTAGAATTATAGGCCCATTATCAAAAAAACTCAAAATCCACCACTTTCTCTTGTGTATTTTCTCCAAATCGACCAACTTCTAAGCTTTGTATCTTCTTCAACTTTAATCACATGAATACATTCTAGGACTTTTTAGAAAGCTTGATGAGTCCTTTAGAACCTCCTTTTGGTTTCTCCTCAATTGGAGCTTCCATGCTCAAGTTATGAGCTTTGACCCAAAAGGTATGTTTTGTTGACTTTTTGGAGGACCTGTAATCTCTTGGACCATATCTCTTGAATGAAGCATTTCTGGCCTTGGCTTGTGAGATACAAAGTTGTAGAGATTCCAATTTCCTTCCAAATAGGCTTTGAGTGAGGAATTTCTGAAGTTCCATGTGAATGTTATCACCAGTCAAAGTTGAGTTGACTTTCTCCTAAAGAAACCCTAATTTGAACCTTTTTGCATTTGTTCATTTCTGAGTTTCTACTGGTAGATCATGATTAACCTTTGATTAAATGATGGATATAACCTCACATACTTGATGTTGACCAAAAATCTTGAAGTTTGACTGCACTTTGACTATAGTTGACTTTTAGGTCAACATAGTCGATTATTGATCATCTGAGCCATTGAATGAGCAATCCTTGGAATATAAGCTTGAATTTTGACATGGAGGTGCCTTGATACATTTGAGACACCTTGGGATCCATTTGAGACTTTAGACACTCAAATTCCTTTGATAACCTGCAAACCCTAGTTTTGAGACCCTCGGTTAGGAGAGAGTTGCTTGAGAAGAACCCCTGAGCCTTGAGTTATTGGAGATGAAAAGAGGAGGGCAAATTTTGGGGTATGACAGCTGCCCCTGTTCAATCTTCTTAAACCTGAAGAGTCAGATAGGCACGTCTGCCTATTGTGATCTAAGGGTAGAAGATGATTGAACACGGAGAATGCCCCTAAATTTGCGTTTATTGGGAAGAAGTCATGTGGGAGATGGGCTTTGAAGATGCCATCCAAGGTAAATACCTATCTCTCTCTTTTTCGGATGCGAAGCAGATGCTTCTGATTGTAGCATAGCCTAAAAAGGCAACCTGAATTTTATGCAATGGTATGATGCATGCGATGTATGATGCAGTAGGCCTCTCAAAATAAATGAGAGCGATGTATGTGTATGCATTATGTATGAATGAAGTATGTTAGTTGGATGATGCATGATTGTTAGTTGAAGTTAGTAACTTTGGAAAAGAAAAATATAACCTTGCTTGAAATTTTGAAGAAGATCACTACCGAGGGACTAACGTGATAAACCCAATTGAAGAATCTTTCGTAAACCCTTTGATCACTGCCGAGGGACTAATGTGATGAGTAAACGTAACTATCAATAGCGACGACTCGCAGTTTGTTATAGAAGATAGTTAACTTGCTGTAGCGCTAGCAAGCTTTCGTAGTTTGTGAGCCCCACTTACTATAATTCTAGTAAGTTTCCATAGTTTGTGAACCCCAAAAGGATCACTTGCTATAGTTCTAGCAAGTTCACCTGCACCAATAGGATTACTTGTCATAGTTCTGACAAGCTTGCCTGCACCATTTGGATCATCTGCCCTTGTTCGGACAAATTTCACCTACACCATTTGGATCATTCGCCCTGGTTCGGAAAAATTTCTCCTACACCATTTGGATCATTTGCCCTGGTTCGGACAAATTTCACCTACGCCATTTGGATCATTCGCCCTGGTTCGGACAAATTTCTCCTACACCATTTGGATCATTTGCCCTGGCTCGGACAAATTTCTCCTACACCACTAGGGATTACTTGTCATAGTTCTGACAAGCTCACCTGCACCATTAGGAGTCAATTGCCCTTGTTCGGACAAGCTTACCTGCACCATTAGGGATTATTTGCTATAGGTCTAGCAAACTTACCTGTATCGAAGGAATTACCTGCCATGGTTCTGACGAGCGTAACTGCATAAGATGAGCCATTTGCTATAGTTCTAGCAAACTTACCTGCATAAAAAAGATTCACTCGCTATAGCGCTAGCAAGTTTATCCATGTAAAAGCCTTGACGGTATCCTGTAAATGTATGAAGATGATTCTCGCGACTCGAGGGTCGGCAAGGAAACGATATGTTTAGACACTCATGACTCGAGGGTCGGAAACACTCCTTTCACAAAACGAGGGTTGGAAACTCACGACACGAGGGTCTGAAACACTCCTTTCACAACACGAGGGTTGGAAACTCACGACACGTGGGTCGGGAAATAAACCTATCACAACATGAGGGTTAGAAACTGGGCTTTTGTAGTATGTAAATGCACTAGATGATATGCGTATGCTAATGCGTATGTATGTATGTTGATGCTGATGCTGATATCATCCCCAAGATTTTATCTCCTTATTGAACTTGTTTAAACCATATTTGCACCCACGACTATGCTTATGCCGGCTTGGTAATGTTTATGGCGCGGGTAATGCTTATGCTCATGCGTATGTTTGGTTGATGTAATGAGTGGAACGAAGTAATGTCTTCTGTAAGGCTACCTGAAAAGGTTTTTTTGGAATGGATATGAACATTTGTCTTAAAGAAGATTATCTGAAAATATTTTTAGCAAAGGGTAGAAATTTGTCTTAAAGAAGACCACCTGGAAAGATTCTCAGAATGGATAGAAATTTGTCTTAAAGAAGACCACCTGGAAAGGTTCGTAGAATGTCTTAAAGAAGACCACCTGAAGAGGTTCCTGAGAAGGATGACAAATTGTCTTAAAGAAGACTGCCTAAAAAGGTACTTAGAAAAAGAATGTCCTGAAGAAGACTACCTGAAGAGGTTCCTAGAAAGGATCGTAGGATTTGTCTTAAAGAAGACTGCCTAAAAAGGTTCATGGAAATGACGATGATTGTCCTAGAGAAGACTACCTGAAGAGGATCCTGGAAAGGATGAAAATTTGTCTTAAAGAAGACTACCTAAAAAGGTTTTTTTAGAAAAGAATGTCTTATAAAGGACTACCTTAAGAGGATCCTGGAAATGACGATGATTGTTTTAAAGCAGACTACCTAGAAAGGTTCTCAGAAAAAGAATGTCTTAAAGAAGACTACCTGAAAAGGTTCTTGGAAAATGACGGTGATTGTCTTAGAGGAGATTGCCTGAAAAGGTTCTTTGGAAAAGGAATGTCGATTCGTCTTAAAGAAGACTACCTAAAAAGGTATGGTGTAATGCATCAACCAATGTATGTAATGCATGATTTATATGCATTTGCATGATGCCCCAATGATAGGTTGTTGATAACCAAGGCGTATACAGTGTGCTAATATTGTAAGGTTGTTAGATGAGGTGGGGTGTGATGCTAGCGCGACTTCCCAATCCCTGTTTTTGCATTTGAAGATCGTAGTTAGGAGAAAGATTTGTTCAAGGTTTTAAAGTGTGAGAACGCCTTTTCCTTTTGCTGTGTGCCTTGCCCCAGTTTGACTCCTTGAATTACTCCACGCCTTTAACTCTTTGAAGTTCTCCACGCCTTTAACCTTTGAATTGTTTACCTTATGGGTTTTATATCCAATGCCCCAATGTTTAGTGGAAAAAGATGCCTATGATCTCCAAGTTATGAGGGAGGTGCCCCGGGAAATAGCCTTGTCATATGCTTCGACATTTAGATTGAAGGGTGTGCCCCTGACTTGCCAGATATGGAGGGTTATCCATGGTTTTCTATCCATTTTGAATTTATCCCATGCTTGACATGCCCCTGATTGAGATTGCTTCGAGATGTGACCTAAGTCAATTGAACCTTAGGAAGAATGCCCCTAGTTAATAGGATGTTTGGCTGTATGCCCCTGTTTAGGAAAACCTTCTGGACGTGGTTTCCTCATTCAAGAGTCTTTATTAGAAATGATCACCTTTGATTAACCCATTTCGAGATCTCCTCGATGCTGAGTGCATGTTCGTAGATGGCGTTGTACCCTTTGAGAAGTAACCCCAATGCGATGTGTATGCAAGTTTTGAAATCGAAGGAGTGGATGATTAGAAATGAATGCTTGAAGGAGCGTAATGGTTAGAAATAGTTTTAACAAACATAGGAGTCAGTATAACAGAATCCTGCTTAATATGCTTTCGTGGTTAAACTTGCCTCAATTAGGACTTTTAAATGTTGTAACTTGGCCGCGTTCATGTTTTAAAAAACAATGGATATAAGGCTCAAAATTTTATTTAACCCATCCCTTTCTCCTTGATGTTCTCCAGATCCTAAAGTTCGCCTAATCCAATGGATATGCTTTGTTTGTAAGAGAATCGTTCCAGTTTTAATGTTGGTCAGAAGCCTTAGTAGAGATCCAAGCATTGATGGTAAAAGTGGTGTAAAGATCTAAGCATAGATGAGAAGCTTCGATGATTTAGCAGTCACAAGACTGTACTTTGTGTTTTGCTTTTGCTTTGTTTTTATCCCTTATTTTTGCATGAACCAATTCCTTTGAGTTTGATCCATCGGGATGCCCTAATTTTTGCCTAAGTCATCTTTGTTTTTTCTGAAATTCTCCATTTTGACTTAGCGGGCGTTTTTCTTTTGAAAGTTCCTTTTGAGATTTGATCCTTGGATATTGAATGTTGTGACTGCCATGTCGATTTTGATTTGTAAGCTTCACCTTTGACACTTCCTCGATCTTGAATGATGTAATGAGGAAGAAGATGTTGTGAATGTGATCTCCATTGCTTCCTCAATCTCGGATGAACGCGAGGAAGAAGATATGCTTGAACCTTTGCTTGAATCCTTGCTTGGATTAACTGATTCTCTTGACAACCAAAATACACCATTGAATTAATTGAAATCTACCCTACCCCTGGTTAAAATCAAGGTTTATTTAAAAAGTAGAAGCAAACTCCGACTCCTGGCTCGAGGGGGTGACGAGGGATTAACATCCTTATACCTCCACTGTTTAGGGATTTGAAACAATGCCTGTACATCGTCGGTTCGGTCTTACCTTGAAAGCATATATTTAGCTGGACTTAGTTATTTGTATTCGTCATTCTCCCTCAAGTTCGTTAATGATCGGGAGTGATAATTTGAAAGATAATTTGAAATGGAAAGTCGTAGTAATGAAAAAGCGGAGCGAAAGAATTGATTTCAAAACATGCATGATTATTTTATTGAATTACTATTCGAAAGGTACAACGTTTTACATCAAATAGCATTTTGTGATAGTAGGAATTACAACTAGAAAGATAAACCTATTGATCCTAAGGGCAATCTCCTTTGTGAGTCCGTTGACCTTGCTTTACTCTTTAGTTCCTAGACTTGTAGAAGTAAAAGGGTAATCTCGAATTCTCCTTGGGCACGTCAAACCTGTCGGAAATAATTGTAAGCGGTGTGTTTTCGTTGTATCGGGACTTCATGAGTTTCCTTTGACTGAACCTCTTTTGCCCTTTTTTCTAAGGATAGCACCACACCATTTGCAGCCTTCAAAGTTTGTAGATTGATAGAAAAACCTATGGCCTTTTTGCCCCTTGGTATGGAGTTAGCATATGTCGCATTCCCTCCATCGTAGTCACGCATTTTTTTTTAGGGTATTGCCCTAGTTGGATTAATCCTTGCCCCCAGGTTATCGTAGAGCGTCCTTGTAAGTTTGCTATATTCGTAGATGAACCCCCTTATGACTAGATACCCCTTGAGTGTATCTATGAGGGAACTTCGTTGTTGAACTAATCCTTGCTCGATAATAACCTTTTTGCATTCACAATCCTGTTACGACAAGGCGTGGGCATGTGGCTGGCATGGTGAAAGGCGTCCTCTTTTCCTTAAGATCATTCTTAATTGTTTATCCTCCTTCTTTCTCCTCTTTAGTTTTTCCCCACGAGTCTCGGGAAATCGGCTAGCACGGTAAGTGTGGGTGCGGGCGAAGATATGAATGCAAATGTAAATGTCAATGTAAATGTATGGATGCATGAAAATGCAAATGCATGGGTATGCACAAGACTCCTTGTATTATAATTCCTTGCATGCAATGCAGACGGGTGACATGTGATCCTAGGGATTACCTTAGAGGCGACATTGGACCCTCGTGGAATCTTTGTAGGATAAATGTTATGACACACCAATGGAAATCCCTTAGATTAGGGAGTATGCAGAAGGTAGCGGCTGGTGACCGTTCAAGACAGTCGCCAAGTCTCATGGCCATCGAGAGGCCGATAGACGTGTACCAATGAAGTTGTCCCTCGTGGGAAGGTTCTCTATGCGGAACGCAACCTATCTAAGGACGATATCGGATGAAAAGAAATCCCTACATGCTAGGGAATGAAGGATGTATAGATGGAAATCCAAATCCTACAAGTTAGAGGGTGTGCGGGAGCAAGCACGGGTTGACCGTTCAAGACAGTTACCAGCTCTCATGGCCATCGAGAGGCCAATCGACGTGCGTTAATGAGGACTTCCTTCAGGGGAAGGACGTGTCGTTTGTAAAGACAAATGGACGAAAAAAGAGAATCCCTATAGGCTAGGGAGTACGTAGGAGTAAGCATGGGGTGACCGTTCGAGATAGTCACTGGATCTCATGGCCATCGAGAGGCCAATCGACGTATGCTAACAAAGGTGTCCTTCGTACAAAGGACACGATTTTAAGAATAGGATCCCTATAGGCTAGGGAATACGTAGGGGTACCTGCAAAATTGAAACGCATAGATACTCGAAGCATATAAATTGCAAACATATAATAAGCACATAAGCTCAAAAGTCCTAGGTTCATAGGTTCGACGTAGCGGCTTTAGGGAGCCTACCCTTTCCATGGGAGTGTTCTAGAAGGTCTCATGGGGTCGTTCGTAGCCCTTGAGACTTTTTGTCTCTTCGGATTTTAGAACAACTCATTTTATCCATGAGGTTCGAATTTTTGGGGTAGGTTCACGGAGAGATCAGCCAAGTATCCAGTCCTACCCTCAACAAAGTCAAGCCTCGTTTTGGACATTTCCGAATACTCAACCCACTCCGAGTGGAGTTATCAATGAGACTCATAGGCGATTCGATTCCCCCCTGATCTCAAAGTTAACTCCCACACTTAGGTTTAACATCAATTTATATATAACCTAGAAGATGCAATAAGAATAGCAAATATTCACATAAACAAATATTTAACTAAATTGCTATAAATAAATGAACCTTAAAATAAGTAAATAAATAAATAAATTTAAATTTAAATATTTAAAAACTAACCTCGAAATCCAGCCGCATATAATTTAAAAAATATAGCGAAACAACAATTAAATAAATATTTAAATTACTGTAAAAACGTTGCGGTAATTTAAGGCTGTGAATAAATAAATAAAATTAAATTTAAATATAAAAAACTAACCTCACAATCCGGCTCCTTACAGTTTAGAGAATACATTAAAGCAGCAATTATTTAAATAAATACATATTTATTTAACTAACGTAAATAGATGGAAAAATAAATAAATAAATAAAAATTTAAATATTTACAAAAATAAATAAACCCTAAAATGGCTAATTAGCCAAACCCTAAAAAAAATTCGCCAAAAACCTAAATAGTTTGCCAAACCTAAACCCTGCTGTTGTACCCCAAAATTTGCCCGATCAATTCAGGTCTTTTAACTCATCAAGGGTCAAAATTAAGAGTCATGAGGTTTGACATTTCTATTGTCAAACCTGCTCTCTTATAAATCAGGTTGAGTTAAAACAGGGACGTAGGACCCAAACGTAGGGCCCAATTATTACAACGTTACCATTTTTGGGGTATTTTAGGTTTTACTAACATTCGTTCTGATTATTATTTTTTATTTTTTATCATGACTAATTATTAGTATTTAGCGTTACTAATTTTTATTATTAATGTTAATATTAATAGGATTTTCATTAGGTAATATTAGGATTAGTAGGATTAGTATTAGGATTAATTAGGTTTATTATTTTAATTAGGTTTTAGTAATTATATATATTAGGATTATTTTTTGGGTAATGATAAGTCTTATTAGAATTAATTTTAATATTATTATTTATAGTTAATATTTACTGATTAGTCTTATTATTAATTTTAATAGGATAATCATTTTTATTATTATTAACTATTATTATTTATAGGATTAATATTATTAGGATTATTAGTATTAATTTAAATATTAGTATTATTAGGATTTTTTTCTTTTTATAATTATTAAGTTAATTGGGTAATAGGCCCATTACCATTAGGTGTAGAAAACCCTAATTTGAATATTATAAATAGAGGATATTTTTTGACATTAGGGGAGGCCAAATTTTACCAACACTGTAAATACGTTCACTTCGAGTCTGTTTGACCGGTAAAGGAAAGAAGAAGAGCAAGAGCCTTAACCCAGCACCACTGAGAAGAATCAACCACCACCGTTTGCGAGAACGCATCACAAATTGGACTGCTGGATGACCACCTCTTGATATTTCCGCTAGCGTTGATATACAGGAAAATAATATCCAATTGGATCTAAGGTAAGTACTTCAAAGACTATAACATTATGCACTCTAGTATGTAATGTCCATGTTGTTGATCTAATTTATGTATTTCTTATTTATTATTTTTTATTCATATGATGTGGGTCTTTACGGTTCGCTTTGACGTCAATTTGAGATGGTTATATGCGATCATGTTGTTTCCACGTGACTGTTAATGCTACTGGTTGTGTTTTTTTTTCTTCCATTCTTACTAATATAATGGTAAACAATTACCCATGGTTTTAGTATGCTAGTAAATATATCATCATCATATAATTTGTTAATTATTTGTTTTTTTATTATTTTTGTAAACCAAAATAAAATTTGAATGGAGGAAAGTATTATAAAATTAAATATAGTTAGAATAAGAATGACTAAAATCAACTTGTTGTTGTAAGTTAAGCATGATAAATAATTTCCTTCTAATTAAAATAATTTGTTCAAAATATAAATTAATTTGCTAAATGGTTTTAACCAAATCTATTGGTTATGATGATTAGCATATCCAATTCGTTATCGTGTAATAATCAAACCTATTGATTATGAGGGATAACGATAAACTAATAATTATTTAAAACATACTCATTTGCTATTCGTGATAATCGAATCTATCGATTAGAATGGTTAGCAATCCTTCATTCAATCCGTTAACTATGGTAATTAAACCTATTGATCATCGCAACTAACGGTAACAAATTAAAATCAGGGTTGTACGCCCAAACACTTAAAACACTAAACCACGACACTACGGATTTTTATCCTAGGCAACTCAAAATGCCTTTCAAATCAAATTCAAAACTACGATAGGCCATTCAAAAAGCCTTCAAACACCTCAAATCCAAATTCTAAGGCGTACAACCTTCCCCGAACTACGTTGACTCTGATTCTCCCTAAGGAGATACGTAGGCACTTGGCAACAAGGCGAGTCCCCCTCCCTAAAATCTCAATTTTTCCCCTATTCAATTCCTTAGCCATAAACCTTTATCTTTGAATGTTAGCCTTTAGGAAAGGGTTGAGGGTGCCTAACACCTTCCCTCGACCTGAATATAGTATCTTACCCTGATCTCTAAACTGCGTAGGGTTTCCTATTCGCCCTTCAGAATAGGTGGCGACTCTCTAAGCTATAAATTTTTAGGCAGGTTGCTACAGCTGGCGACTCTGCTGGGGACAACTTAAATGGTGAATACTATGCTCCTATAGGTTTTAGGTTTTGACAGGGTTCAGGTTTGGCAACTTTTTTTTAGGGTTTGGCTAATTCGCCTTTTTTAGGGTTTGTAATTTTTTTTTTTTTTTTTTTTAAAAAAAATTTTGTTTATTTGTTTTTTATCTAAAAATATTTAATTGTTTATAATATGTTTATATTTAATTTTTTATGTTAATATATTTATATTTAATTGCCTATTGTCATATTTTTATATGCACTGCTGACATATTATGTAATGTTGAAACCCTAAGTGTGGGAGTTAACTTTGAGATCAATAGGGGAGCACGAATCGCCTACAAGTCTCATTGATAACTCCACTCGGAGTGGGTTGAGTATTCGGAAATGTCCAAAATGAGGCTTGACTTTGTTGAGGGCAGGACTGGATACTTGGCTGATCTTTCCGAGAACCTACCCCAAAAATTCGAACCTCATGGATAAAATGAGTTGTTCTAAAATCCGAAGAGACAAAAAGTCTCGGAGGTTACGAACGACCCCATGAGACCTTCTAGAACCCCCCTATAAAAAGGTTGGCTCCCAAGAGCCGCTACGTTGAACCTATGAACTTATGTGATTATATGATATATGTGTATATATGTGTTGATTATTATTTTTTTTATTATTCCTTTTTCCATTCATCATACATCATGGGCATTCTTGCATCATATTTTATTCAAAAAAAAAAAAAGAAAGAAAAAAAGATATCATACATATCATGCATGGCATACACATCATTTTCATGACATTAAGAGAAGATTCCTCTTCTATCTCCAGAACAAGGGACCATTGGGAAGGATAACCTAACATCACGACCATATTATCCAACAAGATTTCAGCAGAAGAGATCAATGGATCAGCAAAAGCAACAGGGTGGCCAACGCCCCTGGAGGTCCAAGCCAAAACGATCGTTTACCCCATTGCACATGCCGCTGTCTCAAGCTCTACAACATCTGCTCAGTCAGAACTTGGTTACCCTGCTGCCTACATACTCAGCTCCGGCTAACCCCGCTCCCGGGTACAAGCATCATGCTAGGTGCGCTTATCATTCAGATAGTCCTGGTCATGATACAGAGGATTGTGGGCCGTTGAAGCACAAGATCCAAGATTTGATTGAAGAAGGGCTCATTGAGTTCGAAGATCCTAGCAAGTCTAAAGCCATAGGTGGCTAGAAGGAGGATTTCTTAGATCATTAGTTTTGTTTTCATTCGCAATTTCTTTTCCGTTTGTTTAAACATTAGTCTTACGACATATGCTGTGTACTTTACAACAATCATTAATGCATTGCTTACGTTTGTCTTGATTCATCCCTAGTGTTCTCACTATATTTAAAACTGTGTTTTTACCTAGTTTTCTTCTTTGTGATATTCAACTCTCGTTAAAGTTGTACACCTTTTGAGGGAGAATGACGAAAACGATACCACAATTTCATACACTACGCTTTCGAACAGACCGTGTTGACGATGTACAGGCATTGTTTCGATTCCCAAATAATGGAGATATAAGGATGTTAATCCCTTGTCAACCCCTTTGAGCCTAAAGAAGTAGGAGTTTTCCTTCATATAAAATAAAACCCTTAATACATAACCTGGGGTAGGGTAGTTGCTCAGTTAACTTAATTATTCCAAGTTGTTCCTTTGAACATAATCACCGATGGTTCCCCGTCATCATTAAGTCCGGCAGTCAATGTCCGCAAAGAAAAAGAAAGCAATACAAGGGCCTGCTAAGTCAAAACCTATTAAGGAGACTTAGGCAAAATTGGGGCATCCCGCTGACTGTAGTTTTAAAACGAACAGTTCAGGCAAAAGTTAGGGATAACAAAGTCGAAAAGAGGTCATTACATACCCTCACAAAAGAAAAGAAAGGAGGATGACTTCCTTTGCAAAGTAAACTTCTGTTTTTTGAACCACCATAAATGTCAACGTCATAATTCCCAAATTCTTTTCGAGACTAAATGCATAGTTAACTGAGCATAGGACTGGAGAACATCACGAAGATGGGGATGGGTACGAATAAACTTTGAGCCTCTATCCTTTGTTTCTTTAAACCGTGAATCAGGCCACGTTACAACCCTTAAAAGTCCTAACTGAAGCATGGTTAGTTCGAAAGCATACCGTTACCAAAGGTATCCCGACTCCTTAAGGTCTACTATAACTCTTGAGTTGATATCACTTTCTTACAAAAAAAAACTTCGTTTTACTCAAAAAATGTTTTTAAACTTTCAAGACAGTAATATGCATTCGCATCTTATGAATTTCATTACAAAGTACACTTGTCTATATAGATTTAAATGTTAACATCAGGGAGAAGTTGCATGGGGCATGGCTAACGGCTAAAAATCCTACTGACTGACGAAGTAGCTTTAAAAACTCGTCAAAAGAAGAAACATCCCTTACTCATGACTGGGATGGCTAATGTGTACACATGGCATAACTCGTCATTATCCCATTTACATGGGGCAATCTAATCAAGATCCATTGGAATCTCTCAAGGACGCTGAATAGCCCATGGGGCAAGTCCATCACCTGGGGGCACGTTGCAAAGGTCACTCAGTATCAGATGGTGTCAATGCCAGTCTCACATCCTTTCCAGGAACCTTTATAGGATACTTCTCAATCTGTCCATATAGTCTTCTTTAAGACATGTTCAAATACTTCTCACCCTTTTTAGGAGCCTTTTTCAGACAGTCTTTTAAAGACCCACCTTCTTATCCTTTCTATTTTCAAACCCTTTCAAACAGTCTTCTCTAAGACATATTCCTTTCCAAGAACCTTTTCTAGGTAGTCTTCTGTAAGACATCTCTTAATTTTTTTTTAGTTAGTCTTTTAAGACATATTCAAACTTCTCTTATGCTTTCAAGAACCTTGTCAAAACTTTGTCTAAAGTACAGAGTCTTCTCTAAGACAGTTCACCATCCTTTCTAGGGTGATCTTCTTCAAGATGTTTTTCCTAAGTTTTGTTTAAAACCCCACATTCCTTAAAACAGTCTTTATCCTCTATAGGAATATTTCTGACCCTCTGCACAACACATCCCTTTGAGCTTTGTTTAAAGCGTAATCTTGTTTAAGAAAATTTCCCATTCTTCCCAAGGACCTCTTTAGGTAATCTTATAAAAAAAGACATCATCTCATTCTGAGTACTCAGCAAATCACTGTCCGTCACAAATCATTCTGAAAAGCATCTGCTTCACATACAAATCAACACTTAGCATGAAGGAGACCTCAAAAGTGGTCTAATCAAAGACGATCATTCCAGATAAAGACTCTTGAATGGGGAAACCACATCCAGAGGGTTTTCCTAAAAACAGGGGCATACAATCAAGGATCCTATTGACTAGGGGTATATCTTTCAAGAATTCAAACACTGGGGCAATGCATATCAGGCAAGACATGGTGAAACTCGAGTTCCCTCTAAAGGTCCCTCCTTCAGATTAAGGGGCACGTCTCTCAAATTTTCTGATGTTCAGAAAGTCACACCAGTGTCACACAAGGAGCATTGTTGCGTAATTGATCTTCCCACGCCTGTACTATTTACATCCCGCAGTGAGGGATCGGCATACATGCATAATTCTCATTTATTTTGAGAATCTCATTACATGACACATGCATCATGACATTGCATAAAACTAACGCTGCCTTTTCAGGTCACTTCATAATCGAAAAGGATGTTGTCATCCAATTACAGTGCAAATACGATCGTATCAACGATTCAATCTTAACAGATACAATTCCAATACCTCATCCCAAGTCTTTCTTCAAAGACAATCCAGAAGCAATTAAAGAATTTCTTACCTCTCCAGGTAATCTTGTCCAAGACAATTATCCTAACCTTTCCAAGCAGTCTTGTGTAAGACGTATCCTGACCTTTTATAGGTAGTTTTGTTTAAAACATCCCACGACCTTTATAGGAACCTCTCTAAGTCGTTTTGTTTAAAACGTTTCATGTCCTTTATAGGAACCTTTCTAGGTAGTTTTGTTTAAAACTTCTTATGTCCTTTATAGGAACCTTTCTAGGTAGTTTTGTTTAAAACATCTTATGACCTTTATAGGAACCTCTCTAGGTAGTTTTGTTTAAAACGTTTCATGTCCTTTATAGGAACCTTTCTAGGTGGTTTTGTTTAAAACATCTTATGTCCTTTATAGGAACCTTTCTAGGTAGTTTTGTTTAAAACGTTTCATGTCCTTTATAGGAACCTTTCTAGGTAGTTTTGTTTAAAACGTCTTATGTCCTTTATAGGAACCTTTCTAGGTAGTTTTGTTTAAAACTTCTTATGTCCTTTATAGGAACCTTTCTAGGTAGTTTTGTTTAAAACATCTTATGACCTTTATAGGAACCTCTCTAGGTAGTTTTGTTTAAAACGTTTCATGTCCTTTATAGGAACCTCTCTAGGTGGTTTTGTTTAAAACATCTTATGTCCTTTATAGGAACCTTTCAAGGTAGTTTTGTTTAAAACGTTTCATGTCCTTTATAGGAACCTTTCTAGGTAGTTTTGTTTAAAACGTCTTATGTCCTTTATAGGAACCTTTCTAGGTAGTTTTGTTTAAAACATTTCATGTCCTTTATAGGAACCTTTTTAGGTAGTTTTGTTTAAAACGTCTCATGTCCTTTATAGGAACCTTTCTAGGTAGTTTTGTTTAAAACGTATCGTGTCCTTTATAGGAACCTGTCTAGGTAGTTTTGTTTAAAACATATCGTGTCCTTTATAGGAACCTTTATAGGTAGTTTTGTTTAAAACATGCCATATCCTTTATAGGAACCTCTATAGGTAGTTTTGTTTAAAACGTATCATGCCCTTTATAGGAACCTTTCTAGGTAGTTTTGTTTAAAACATATCGTATCCCGTCTAAGAGCCTTTCCAGGTGAGTCTTGTGTAAGACGTATCACATCCTTTCCAAAAAAAAAACGTTCCTAGGTTAGTCTTGTGTAAGACGTATCCTAATCTCTCTAGATAGTCTTGTTGAGACATTTCATATCCTTTCTAAAAAAAAACCTCTCCAGGTGAATCTTGTTTAAGATGTTTCATATCTTTTTAGGAGCCTTTCTAGGTGAGCCTTATTTAAGACATATCATGCCTTTCTAGGTAGCCTTCTTAAAATGTTTATCCAATCTTTTCTAAGACATACCTAGTTCTTTTAAAGAACTCCTCAGTTAGTCTTCTCCAAGACATTCTTCCTAAGCATTGTTCAAAGCCTAAGCTTCTTCGCATCAACCTTTGATATACCCTATTCAGGAACCTCTTCAGGTAGTCTTACGTAAGACATCACCTTATATCTCCTCATATACAATCAATATGATCCCGATATGAAGAGCATATGCTCTAGACAAGCATCTTGTCAAATAATTGGGTGGCATCCATCTCCCACAGAACTTCTTCCCCAACAAATGCAAATTTCGGGGCACTTCAGTGTTCAATCATCTTCTACCTTTACATCACGATAGGCAGACGTGCCTACCTGACTCTTCAGGTTTAAGAAGATTGAACAGGGGCAGCTGTTGTACCCCAAAATTTGCCCGATCAATTCAGGTCTTTTAACTCATCAAGGGTCAAAATTAAGAGTCATGAGGTTTGACATTTCTATTGTCAAACCTGCTCTCTTATAAATCAGGTTGAGTTAAAACAGGGACGTAGGACCCAAACGTAGGGCCCAATTATTACAAGGTTACCATTTTTGGGGTATTTTAGGTTTTACTAACATTCGTTCTGATTATTATTTTTTATTTTTTATCATGACTAATTATTAGTATTTAGCGTTATTAATTTTTATTATTAATGTTAATATTAATAGGATTTTCATTAGGTAATATTAGGATTAGTAGGATTAGTATTAGGATTAATTAGGTTTATTATTTTAATTAGGTTTTAGTAATTATATATATATTAGGATTATTTTTTGGGTAATGATAAGTCTTATTAGAATTAATTTTAATATTATTATTTATAGTTAATATTTACTGATTAGTATTATTATTAATTTTAATAGGATAATCATTTTTATTATTATTAACTATTATTATTTATAGGATTAATATTATTAGGATTATTAGTATTAATTTAAATATTAGTATTATTAGGATTTTTTTCTTTTTATAATTATTAAGTTAATTGGGTAATAGGCCCATTACCATTAGGTGTAGAAAACCCTAATTTGAACATTATAAATAGAGGATATTTTTTGACATTAGGGGAGGCCAAATTTTACCAACACTGTAAATACGTTCACTTCGAGTCTGTTTGACCGGTAAAGGAAAGAAGAAGAGCAAGAGCCTTTCAACCCAGCACCACTGAGAAGAATCAACCACCACCGTTTGCGAGAACGCATCACAAATTGGACTGCTGGATGACCACCTCTTGATATTTCCGCTAGCGTTGATATACAGGAAAATAATATCCAATTGGATCTAAGGTAAGTACTTCAAAGACTATAACATTATGCACTCTAGTATGTAATGTCCATGTTGTTGATCTAATTTATGTATTTCTTATTTATTATTTTTTATTCATATGATGTGGGTCTTTACGGTTCGCTTTGACGTCAATTTGAGATGGTTATATGCGATCATGTTGTTTCCACGTGACTGTTAATGCTACTGGTTGTGTTTTTTTTTCTTCCATTCTTACTAATATAATGGTAAACAATTACCCATGGTTTTAGTATGCTAGTAAATATATCATCATCATATAATTTGTTAATTATTTGTTTTTTTATTATTTTTGTAAACCAAAATAAAATTTGAATGGAGGAAAGTATTATAAAATTAAATATAGTTAGAATAAGAATGACTAAAATCAACTTGTTGTTGTAAGTTAAGCATGATAAATAATTTCCTTCTAATTAAAATAATTCATTCAAAATATAAATTAATTTGCTAAATGGTTTTAACCAAATCTATTGGTTATGATGATTAGCATATCCAATTCGTTATCGTGTAATAATCAAACCTATTGATTATGAGGGATAACGATAAACTAATAATTATTTAAAACATACTCATTTGCTATTCGTGATAATCGAATCTATCGATTAGAATGGTTAGCAATCCTTCATTCAATCCGTTAACTATGGTGATTAAACCTATTGATCATCGCAACTAACGGTAACAAATTAAAATCAGGGTTGTACGCCCAAACACTTAAAACACTAAACCACGACACTACGGATTTTTATCCTAGGCAACTCAAAATGCCTTTCAAATCAAATTCAAAACTACGATAGGCCATTCAAAAAGCCTTCAAACACCTCAAATCCAAATTCTAAGGCGTACAACCTTCCCCGAACTACGTTGACTCTGATTCTCCCTAAGGAGATACGTAGGCACTTGGCAACAAGGCGAGTCCCCCTCCCTAAAATCTCAATTTTTCCCCTATTCAATTCCTTAGCCATAAACCTTTATCTTTGAATGTTAGCCTTTAGGAAAGGGTTGAGGGTGCCTAACACCTTCCCTCGACCTGAATATAGTATCTTACCCTGATCTCTATACTGCGTAGGGTTTCCTATTCGCCCTTCAGAATAGGTGGCGACTCTCTAAGCTATAAATTTTTAGGCAGGTTGCTACACCTGCCAAAACCTAGGAGCATAATAATTCACCATTGTTAGTTATCCCTAGCAGAGTCGCCAGATGTAGCAACCTGCCCTAAAAATAAAGACTTTTAGAGTCGCCACCTATTCTGAAGGGCGAATAGGAAACCGTACGCAGTTAAGAGATCGGGGTAAGATTATTATAATCAGGTCGAGGGAAGGTGTTAGGCACCCTCAACCCTTTCTTATGGCTTTGAATCTAAGGTAACAGTTTTATGGCTAAAATTATTAAGGTTTAATAGCTAAAGAAGTGAATAGGGGAAAATTGAGATTTTAGGGAGGGGGACTCGCCTTGGTTATCCAAGTGCCTACGTATCTCCTTATGGAGAATCAGAGTCAACGTAGTTCGGGCACAGGGTTGTACGCCTTAGAATTACTATGAGGTTGTTTGAAGTTGTTTTGAAATTGTTTTGAAATGCGAAGTTCGAAGGTATTTTGAATTACCTTATCGTAGTTGTGAACATCGCAGTGTTGAAGAGATGAATTTTGTAGTATCGTGGTTTAGTGTGTTTTGAATATTTGGGCGTACAACCCTGGTTTTAATTTGTTACCATTAATCGCAATGATCAATAGGTTTGATCACCATAATTAACAGATTAGTAAAAGCATTGCTAATTATTCTAATCGATTGTTTTGATTATCACCGTTAGCAAATTGATGTGTTTTAATTATTTAATTCTATCGTTATCCCTCATAATCAATAGCTTTGATTAAAAATAATAACAAACTTTAAAGGGGGAAATGCTAATCATCGTAACCAATAGCTTTGGTTAAAACCGTTTAGCAGAATAAATATTATTTTAATTTATAGGATTTGATTAATTAAATTAACCGATTATTAATCATCGCGACCAATATATTTAGTCGAAACGAATAATAATTTAAATCCTAATATTTTGATACTTTTGCCAAATGGGATGGGGTAAACCCTAATACCTTAATACATTTCTCTAGGGTTTTTGTGATTTATAATTAAAATTAAATTAATTAATCGGGATAGTCGGATAATCGGGAAATATTATAATCCTACCTCAATCATTAGCCTAATACTAACTTTATACCTTAATCTTAATTAAAATAAATTAACTAAACTAAATACAATTAACTTAATCTAAATAATTAGAATAAAATAAAAAAAATCTATAAAGAAACCTGGCAGTAATCCTGTGTGCGTGCTTATTGATGGTGCATGGTGGAGGCACGTATACCTGGGCATTGGATCAACCAGAGCGGGGATCTAATGGTAAGAAGTTGAAGGTGCACCGTAGAGTCATGAGGGGCAGGCGTATTGGATCTATGAACGAACAGAGAAGAAAAATAGTTTGTAAAATCCTGGGATCAAACCCAGGTTTTATTAGGTGCAACACACCTCCTCCAACCAACCGTGCCATTATACATTGTTTTCAATTAAACCAAACAAATAAAATAAATAAAATGTTGTGTTAATTAATGGAAAAGTCAGCCACAAATCCTTGGACCGCTGACGAGCCAGTAAGAAGTGGAAAGAGACTTGAACGTTGTTGACCCACCAATGGTAAACTCGCGCGCGTAAACCAAGACTTAAGGATTTTGAACGAACCAATGGGCACCTGCCACGATGGGATCGTCATCCTTGCCCAACCCAGCCACCGGAACTGTACAGTTCCGGTCATCCCTTCCGGTGGCCTCTTTTCGGAAACCTGCAAAAAATCAGCGAAAAACGATGGAACAAAAACCCAGGTCCACTAAAATTGGTGCCACAAATTCAATGGAAGGGTTATTTTCAACTGAATCAGTCGGTAACTGCAGATACGAAGGTCACGACCTTCACGCCCTAGCAATGGCGTTTCGTTATTCCTGCGTTAAACCTAAAAAATAATGCGTTAAACTGACTATAAACATTGGTATGATCATGTATGAAGGCATAGAATTAATTTATATCAAGTAAATCGAAGGTTAGAAATTTCTGCTTTTACCCAATCGGTGCAACCTCAAAGGAACCATTCTGGGCACGCTTTGACTTGCCTAAAGGTTCGATTCAATTGCTGGAAGGCTCAGGAGGCTGATCGAATGAGTGTTTTGCCCTGAAAGCTGCTATAATTCGTGACCTTATGTGCCCTAGCTTTGTTAGAAATTTTGTAACAAAAACCCTAGTTCTTGGTCGTCCCTCTAAAAACCCCCTTCACTCTGAGTTTTGTTCCCCTTATATAGGAGAGTCAAATTAGGTTTAAAAGACTTGGAAGAAGATCAAATCTTCATTAAAGAAAATTTGATTTGATTTTGTCATAAAATATTTCTATTTTAAGCCTCATGCTATTTCTCATAACTTTTCCAATCGTGTAATTGGCCCTTGGTACATTTTGGATTAATTGTAATATGTTTCATGCATCTAAAAAGATTTATTTGTGAGTTGTTTAATTTATTTGATTTAATTTGAATAAATTCAAAATAAAAAATAAAATAAAATCACAAAATAGATGGGGATTGGTTTATGGGCCCCCTGTGATGTTATAATCTCGTGAAAATCTTAGAATTATAGGCCCATTATCAAAAAAACTCAAAATCCACCACTTTCTCTTTTGTGTATTTTCTCCAAATCGACCAACTTCTAAGCTTTGTATCTTTTTCAACTTTAATCACATGAATGCATTCTAGGACTTTTTAGAAAGCTTGATGAGTCCTTTAGAACCTCCTTTTGGTTTCTCCTCAATTGGAGCTTCCATGCTCAAGTTATGAGCTTTGACCTAAAAGGTATGTTTTGTTGACTTTTTGGAGGACCTGTAATCTCTTGGACCATATCTCTTGAATGAAGCATTTCTGGCCTTGGCTTGTGAGATACAAAGTTGTAGAGAATCCAATTTCCTTCCAAATAGGCTTTGAGTGAGGAATTTCAGATGTTCCATGTGAAAGTTATGGCCAGTCAAAGTTGAGTTGACTTTCTCCTAAAGAAACCCTAATTTGAACCTTTTTGCATTTGTTCATTTCTGAGTTTCTACTGGTAGATCATGATCAACCTTTGATTAAATGATGGATATAACCTCACATACTTGATGTTGACCAAAAATCTTGAAGTTTGACTGTACTTTGACTATAGTTGACTTTTAGGTCAACATAGTCGATTATTGATCATCTGAGCCATTGAATGAGCAATCCTTGGAATATAAGCTTGAATTTTGACATGGAGGTGCCTTGATACATGTGAGACACCTTGGGATCCATTTGAGACATTAGACACTCAAATTCCTTTGATAACCTGCAAACCCTAGTTTTGAGACCCTCGGTTAGGAGAGAGTTGCTTGAGAAGAACCCCTGAGCCTTGAGTAATTGGAGATGAAAAGAGGAGGGCAAATTTTGGGGTATGACACATACGCGTACCATACGCGTACGAGCAGGAAGTGCATTCTGATGCACATCTGGGGAGCGTATCATACGTGTATCATCCCCTCCATACACGTACCGTACGCGTATCATACGCAAATGAGCAGCAATTCTCAGAACCTGCGACTTACCCATTCGTCTTCTTCGCGATTCCACCTGCACAGTCTGCGATTTGGGTATAAAAACCTGAAAATTTCACATTCTAACATCACAGAATTCACCCAACAATCACAGTATATGATTCTATAATTGATTTTATTCATCATGCCCTAATTCTACTCAGTTATTAGGGATTTAACAGCCATAGATCCAATCTAAATGATGAACACAAACAGAAAATCCAGAATATAGAATCAATTAATTCAAACAATACTCCTAATCCATACTATCATCCATAATACGATAATAAAGATTAAATGGAGAGTCCCCTTTTACCTTAGACGAGATTTCTTGATCTTTGGTCTCTCCCTCTTCAGTTCTCCTTCACGCTCTTCGTTCCCAAACCTCTGTTTTTTCACGTTCTTTCTTTGTTCCCCAAATCCAATTGTTTTATGAAAAATAATAATAAAATTAGTAAAATGATTACTATATTACACCCCCTTCTTTTACTATTTCCTCATATGGTCCAAATGACATAAACCATTATTTTTCACAAAATCCTCAATAATTCTAATTATTAATTCAATATTCCAATTAAATTATTATTAAAATTATACGGGTGTTACACAAATCCTTGGAAGAAAAACAGTTGAGGCAAACACGCAAACCATTTATTGTTGCAAAAAGGAGTTGAAGTTAACAGGTAAAATTTTTGAATCTATATATACTCACAAACTCCTGAATAAAAAAAAAACTCTCACACACAGGAACATCATTATTTTGAAAAATCATCAAGTGTGAAGAAAAACTCTCTGAAGCAAAGTCTCATATTCATTTTTCAGAGTTATTACATTGTACTTAATCTTAGTGAAATATCATAGTTATGATTACAACTTTTTTGAATCAATACTATACACTGTCAGCAGAAGTTACGTGGTAACTGAATTCTTGAGAGACCTGTTGGGTCAGAAGTCTCAAGAAATCTAGGACTAGTTGAGTCTTAGAAGTTGGTTTGTGCAGAATTGTTAGTTGAAGGATAGAAAAACACTTAGAAAGGGGGGGTTTGAATAAGTGTAGTTTCAAAACTCTTAAGATAAAAACAACTTGCACAATTATTTTTATCATGGTTCGTTGTTAACTAAACTACTCCAGTCCACCCTTGACAAGGTGATTTACCTCAATTGAGGACTTAATCCACTAATCACACAAGATTACAATGGTTTTCCACTTAGATAACCTCTAAGTCTTCTAGAGTATTCTGATCACACCTTGATCACTCTAGGAACACAATGCTTAGATAACCTCTAAGACTTTTCTAGAGAATTCGATCACAACTTGATCTCCTCTAGTTCTTTACAAATGAATGTAAATTCTTAAAAGAGTATTACAATGCTTCTTATAAAGCTATAATCACAACTGTGATATTTCTCTTAAAGTTTAAGCTTAATCTCACTAAGATATTACAACAGTAATGGAGTGAGGTTGATGAAGTTTTGAGAGCTTTTGATTTGAACAGCATTTCTGTAAGTTTGCGCAAAGTGTTGTATGTAGCTTCTCATGAGAACTTCTATTTATAGGCGTTTGAGAAGATGACTGTTGGGAGCATTTAATGCTTTGCGTAATCCGTACAGCATTGCATTTAATGTTTCACTCTTTTGTCAACTACCTCGAGCCTTGCTTTTGCTGTGTCTACTGACGTTGTCGTTAATAGCTTTTAACGTTCCTTTTTCCAGTCAGCTGATCAGTGGTTTTCATACGTATTTTTACCGCTGTTTTTAGTTATCTTTAAGTATTTTATTTTATGTTTTAATTTATTATTCGTCATTTTATGCTTTGGTTTTGTGTTTAAGTGTTTGTAGGCTCAGATGAATGAAGTGGAGAAAATCAGTGCGAAACGTGAAGAAACTGATGAAAAAGCACATGGCCTGGCCAAACGCGTCCCCACACGCGTGTGGAGCCTATGAAAGTGCATCTTGCTGCTCAAACGCGTCCCCAAACGCGTGTGGAAGTGAAATGCTGAGGTCTGCTGACCAAACGCGTGCCCAGACGCGTCCCAGGCCACCAAACGCGTGCCCAGACGCGTCCCAGACTGCCAGACGCGTGCCCACACGCGTCCCAGCTGCCAGAATTACAAAGGAATGCCTGCCCCTGCCAAGACGCGTCCCAGGACGCGTGTCACAGCCACCAAACGCGTGTCCACACGCGTGTGCACGTAAAAGAATGGGCTTTCTTGCTGAAAAGCCCAGTTTGGCAGAAATAAAAGGAGGAGGTTGCGTTTGGACAGGGGTTCGACGAATTTGGGAGCGAAAATACACTGTAGAAGGCTGGAGAACTCAGATTCTATGCAAGGATTGAAGGTTTCTATGAGCTTTTGCCATTGAAGATTGGATTTCCTTCATTTATCTGTAATGTCTACAATTTACACTATGGTTTTTGTTATTTTCATGAGTAGCTAAAACCCCCATTGCTAGGGGGGTGACCCTGATTCTGATTGTGATGAATTTATTCAATTGATGCAATAACTATTTTACTTTTCATATTTGTTAATTTGTTCTTCATCCGTTAATAACGCTTTATCCGTCGGAAAAACGGATTCTGAATATGAATGAATAGTGTAGCTGGACGGCATATTATTTGTGGACACGATTAAGAACATATAATATTTATATCACCTCGGACTAGGGATATCATATTGTAACCGGAATTTCTTGTTATTGGAATGCTTGATCATAACCGTAATTGTCTATGGACATAGTATTTAGGTTGTGAGGTCAAAGATCTTTTCACTAAGGCCTTAGGATTAGATACTCTTAAGAACCGGTAATTAACTATGAAAAGCATGTTATTGTATTAAGACAGAAAATTCGTTGCATGAAGAATCATTCACCGTCCCTAGCAATCTACTCATCTCTGTTCATCGTTCTATTATTCTGTTTATTTACTTTATTTGCAAAACCAATCAAAACAACCTTTTGAACTTTTGTTTAATTGAAACACTGATAAAACTCTATATCGTCAAGCAGTCCTTGAGATTCGATACTTGGGATTTTCCCATTACTACTACATAGGCAAAAATAGTACACTTGCTATTTTCCTATCAAGTTTTTGGCGCCGTTGCCGGGGACTGCCGAAGATTATAGAGTTCTAGATTTATTTCAATTAAAATTTTGTTGCTCTGCGACTAAAATTTTATTTTCTGCACTTTTTATTTATTTTTTCCTAATTCTAATATTTGTCTAATCTGTGTATGCGAGGTAAGGCCTCAGCTGAATTTCTTTTTGACGCAGAAATCGAAAGAACTTTGCACGCAAGGCGAAGACAAGCTCGGTTGGCTAAACTGGAACCTGAAGAGGAAATTGTGTCAGTTCATTCCGATTCAGAGTCTGAAAGTGAAGAAGAAACCATGGGTGAAAATCCTCCTCCTCCTGAGAGACTCCTTGGTGACTATGGTGCTGCAAACACACCGGGGGGAAGACAAACAATTGTCAACCAACCGGTAAATGCTGCAAATTTTCAACTACATCCAAGCACAATCAATCAGCTTGAAAGGAAACCTTTCACCGGAAAGGTAAATGAAGATGCAAACAAGCACCTGCAGAGATTTCTGACCATGAGCACAACTCTAAAAATTGAAGGGCATACAGAAGAAGCAAAGAAGCTGAGAATGTTCCCGTTCACTTTAGCCGAAGAAGCAGAAGAGTGGTTTTATTCTCTTCCAGCAGGCAGTATCACATCATGGGAAGAAATGGAGAAGGCTTTCTTGAATGAGTATTTCCCCGCCTCGGTCTTTATAAGAAAGAGGTATGACATTTTGAACTTCAAGCAGAAGGAGGGTGAGCCCTTAGGAGATGCTTACAAAAGATTCAAAAGAATTCTAGTAGCATGTCCCACTCATAATATGGACAAGACTGAACAGATGCAAGTATTTGTCAATGGGCTCAGAATGAAAACAAAGCAGTTAATCGACACAGCAGCTGGAGGCTCAACAAATTTCACAACAGCCTCTGGTATCATCAAGATCATTGAAGCTATAGCTGCAAATGAGCATTTGGAGCTGTATGATAGGTGTGCCAGTAAACCAGAAGGAATCATTGACCTCAAGCTGGAAACCTCAAAAATCCGAGTTGAAGATGCGATATCGGCTGAAGTTGAAAAAAGATTGAAGGCTATGAATATAGGTACACAACGGGTGGCTCAAGTGCAACAAGCTCAACCTGTAATATGTGAAATTTGCAATGGTCCTCATCAAACTGTATGTTGTGTTGCAACTCCCAAGCAAATTGAAGAAATCAAATTCCTGAGGCAAAATAATCCTTATTCTAACACCTATAATCCTGGGTGGAAGAATCATCCCAACTTCGCTTGGAAAGATCAACAACAACAACAACAAGGCCCTCAGAAGGCGGAGTGGGAAGTAGCTATCGAGAGATTGGCTGGACAATGCTCTCAGTTTCAAGAAGAGACAAGAAACAACCATAGGAACACCACAGCTTCAATAAAAAATCTAGAGGTTCAGGTGGGTCAAATAGCACAGCATATCACTCTACAGGCACAAGGTAACTTTCCGAGTGCAACTGTGAAAAATCCAAAAGATCAAGAGAAGATTAATGCTGTTACAACAAGGAGCAAAAGGGTGGCTGAATCAGAAAAAGAGAAAGAGGAAATAGATGACCCTATGGTAATAGAGGTGGATCTAGAAATAAGAGAGAATTCGAAAGAGCCAGAAGTTGTGATACCACCGGTTAAACCAGTTGAAGAAAAAAAGAAAGATGCTGAACCGGCGATCAAACTACCTTTCCCTTCCAGAGTGACAAAGAAGAAGTCAAAAGAGAAAGACTTCGAGAAGTTCACTAAATTGTTCAAAAGGCTAGAGGTAAATCTACCATTCTTTGAAGCACTTGAGCACATGCCCTTGTATAGGAAATTTATGAAGGAGGTGATGGCGAAAAAGAGATCAGTGGAAGGAGAACAAAAGATTGCAACTGAGAAGTGCGGTTTAGTCTCGTCAGCAAGAAAGATCCCAATAAAGAGGAAAGACCCGGGAGCGGTGGCAATACCATGCACTATCAATAACATAACTTTTAAAAAGGTACTCCTCGATTCTGGTTCTAGTGTGAGTTTAATGCCTTTGTCAATCTTTAAAAAGCTTGAGTTGCAAAAGATTAGTGAGAGTAAGACACAGTTAAGGTTCGCCGACCACACCATCAAGAAATCATATGGGGTAGCAGAAGATGTATTGGTGGAAGTGGATAAGTTTGTATTCCCCGTGGACTTCCACGTCATGGACATTCCGGAAGACGAAGAAACTCCTATCCTTCTTGGGAGGCCATTTTTGTCGACAGGTCGCTGCAACCTCGACATTGAAAAGGGGACACTAACGCTGAGATCTTTTGATGAAGAAGTAACCTTGAAGATGTTAGGAGTTAAGAAACATAGGGCGGTTGTGAATGATCAAAATTCTGGTGGTATGACAGAAAGTGAAAAAAAAGACAAAAAGCCTGAGCAGCTCCAAGAAAAAGTTTCAAGCATAGCATCTCGGATAGAAACAACTCATGAAGCTATCAAAAGTCCGAAGAAGGCTAAGAAAGTCAAGAAGAATGTGGTAAGTGAATTGAAAGGAAAAGTTGTCCATGCCTTTCATCTTCATGAGTTTTTGGTTGCGGAGGTGAAAAACAACCAGGTGTGGAATAGAAAATACCCTCCATAATAAAGGGTAATGGACCGTCGAGCCATGCGACGTTAAACGAAGCGCTTCGTGGGAGGCAACCCACAGTTTTAATAATTAATTTCTCTGTTTGTTTGTTTTATTTTCAGGAAATAAAAGGGGCATTTCAAGTGGAAGCTATGGAGTGCAGTACCCTCTGTGAGTCACCTCTCTCGGGCTTGTTCTAAAACATTGAGGTCAATGTTTTGTTCAAGTTTGGGGGAGGTTTTACTCTTTGCATTTTTAATTTATTTTGCTGCTATAATATGTGTAAGACATACAAAATCATTCTCCCAAATTTTAACCGAAATTTTTAAATTTTGAAGAGTTTGGATCTTAAAGAGCGATCGGGAATAGTATATAGAGATGAAGGGAGGATTGGTTGAGGACAGGAAGTTCGGAATAATGTGACAAGAAGAGGTTTGGTTAAACACCCTTGGTTCCTTAAATGAAATACGAGTCCAACGTGTAGATTTGCACCATAGTACTTGTATCCTGAGAAGTACTCCTCGAGTAGTTTATTGATACAGTCTGGCATAATTCAGATTCACATGCATGATGATTGGTTGAAAAAAAATAAAGGATATAAGGTTGGCACCAAATGATGAAAAGGCGGTAAAAGGCAACCGGCTCGCTAAGTTGGGTAACCCTTACCCGGTTATTCAGCCTAAAGGAGGTTGATCCCCAAACGTCGTCCAAAAGGACAATATACAACTGTAAAGTTTGAAAATTTCATCGGTAATAAGAAAGTAGCAAATGCTGCTCGTTTGGTGCTAGAGAAAAGAAAATATAAAGTCTTGATCTGTCTCATGCATGTGATGATTATTATGAGAAATACAGTGCCGTAATGTGATTGTCTGAATGAAAGAGGAGGAAAATCGGAAAGAGACTTAAGTGCAAAGCATAGTTGGAGAGGTATCGAAAAGGGGAGCTTAAGGTTTAAAGTGGGAGCAGAAACTCGTCGCGTCATGTGAATGTCGGACCACTGTTTCTTGATCAATAAAACTGGATATCTCACGTATGAATACCGATGTGCCTTGAAGGTCATTAACTCTTGTAATTGTCGCTTGAGGTCAAGCAACGGTTTAAGTTTGGGGGAGTTTGATCAGTGGTTTTCACACGTATTTTTACCGCTGTTTTTAGTTATCTTTAAGTATTTTATTTTATGTTTTAATTTATTATTCGTCATTTTATGCTTTGGTTTTGTGTTTAAGTGTTTGTAGGCTCAGATGAATGAAGTGGAGAAAATCAGTGCGAAACGTGAAGAAACTAATGAAAAAGCACATGGCCTGGCCAAACGCGTCCCCACACGCGTGTGGAGCCTATGAAAGTGCATCCTGCTGCTCAAACGCGTCCCCAAACGCGTGTGGAAGTGAAATGCTGAGGTTTGCTGACCAAACGCGTGCCCAGACGCGTCCCAGGCCACCAAACGCGTGCCCAGACGCGTCCCAGACTGCCAGACGCGTGCCCACACGCGTCCCAGCTGCCAGAATTACAAAGGAATGCCTGCCCCTGCCAAGACGTGTCCCAGGACGCGTGTCACAGCCACCAAACGCGTGTCCACACGCGTGTGCACGTAAAAGAATGGGCTTTCTTGCTGAAAAGCCCAGTTTGGCAGAAATAAAAGGAGGAGGTTGCGTTTGGACAGGGGTTCGACGAATTTGGGAGCGAAAATACACTGTAGAAGGCTGGAGAACTCAGATTCTATGCAAGGATTGAAGGTTTCTATGAGCTTTTGCCATTGAAGATTGGATTTCCTTCATTTATCTGTAATGTCTACAATTTACACTATGGTTTTTGTTATTTTCATGAGTAGCTAAAACCCCCATTGCTAGGGGGGTGACCCTGATTCTGATTGTGATGAATTTATTCAATTGATGCAATAACTATTTTACTTTTCATATTTGTTAATTTGTTCTTCATCCGTTAATAACGCTTTATCCGTCGGAAAAACGGATTCTGAATATGAATGAATAGTGTAGCTGGACGGCATATTATTTGTGGACACGATTAAGAACATATAATATTTATATCACCTCGGACTAGGGATATCATATTGTAACCGGAATTTCTTGTTATTGGAATGCTTGATCATAACCGTAATTGTCTATGGACATAGTAATTAGGTTGTGAGGTCAAAGATCTTTTCACTAAGGCCTTAGGATTAGATACTCTTAAGAACCGGTAATTAACTATGAAAAGCATGTTATTGTATTAAGACAGAAAATTCGTTGCATGAAGAATCATTCACCGTCCCTAGCAATCTACTCATCTCTGTTCATCGTTCTATTATTCTGTTTATTTACTTTATTTGCAAAACCAATCAAAACAACCTTTTGAACTTTTGTTTAATTGAAACACTGATAAAACTCTATATCGTCAAGCAGTCCTTGAGATTCGATACTTGGGATTTTCCCATTACTACTACATAGGCAAAAATAGTACACTTGCTATTTTCCTATCATCAGCGTAGACTGCCATCTTGTACTTGCTTCTGATTTGATGTTTGGAGATACAACGTTTGAAAATCATCATAGTACAAACAGCTTGGTGCAGAGCATCTTCTTGTCTTCTGACTTTGAAGTGCTTCTAGCGTGATACCATGAGAACTTCAGTGCTTCTGCTTCTGATCTCAAGTTCTTCTGATGCTTCACTGGACCATGTTCTGATTCTGCTTGACCATCTTCTGATGTCTTGCCAGAGCATGTTCTGATGTTGCATGTCGAACCTTCTGAGTCAGTGCCTTTTGCGCTGATTTTGTGTATACTCTTTATATGATTCCTGAAATGGAAATTGCATAGGATTAGAGTACCACATTATCTCATACAAAATTCATATTCATTGTTATCATCAAAACTAAGAATATTGATCAGAACAAATCTTTTTCTAACAATCTCCCCCTTTTTGATGATGACAAAAACATAAATAATTGATATGAATTTGCAATCAGAATATCAGACGGCTAAAGACTATTTCACAATTATAGCATAAGCATATAAGTATAGAGTGTGAATATGTCTCCCCCTGAGATTAACAATCTCCCCCTGAGATGAATAATCTCCCCCTGAAATAAATACTGGAAGAATTTTATAAATAAAGGACTTCCCTGAGTATTTTCCAGTTTAGTTGAGACGTTCACGTAAGCTTAGAACTTCAGAACATTCAGAGCTTCTACTTCTTGCTTCCATAGGACAGCTTCAGAGCTTTGAATTTCTTCTTGAGTCATTGCATGCTTGATTGAATCAGAACATTCTTGAATGTACCAGAGCGTCATCAGAGCATCTCTACATCCTGAAATGTTTCAAAGACAAACTAGACAGCAAGAGTAAAAGCATGAATGAGTCAGAACATATAATATGTATCAGAGCATATAGAATGCATCAGAACATAAACTATGTATCAGAGAATATAAAATATAAGAATGTGTTAGAGAATATTCTATCACAAGAATATCAGAACATTCTTCCTTCTTGCTTCTGATCTTAAAGCTTCACAGCACTCAGCTTGCTTCAATTTTCATGAGTAGGTTTCTTTACAGAATTGCGTTTCCCCATGTCTTTGCTTCCTATGTTGAGCTTTTTCAGAATGTCTTCAATCCTGCAAAACATCTCAAAACATAGAACTAGCAATTTTGTTAGAAATGTGGAGACTTACTCCCAGCAACTGATATAGTTAATCAAATCAATTATCACATTATCTCCCCCTTTTTGTCATAACATCAAAAAGCATAAAAGCTTTAGATGAAAAACAAACAAAATGAGAGAAGATAAAGGATTTCATTCATGAGAATAAATTAGAAGATGCAAGAGAAGAGGAAGCAGATGCACAAAACAGATGCAAGAAAAGGAGACATCTAAGACCAAACGACTATGACTAGCCTAGTTTAGAAACTATCTTGGCTAGAAGACCTTGAATCTCATTGTTGCTCTCAGTCTGCTTCAGAATAAATGAGCGAAACTCATTGTTGGTATCTTCTTGCTTTTCCAGGCGAGAAGCTAGGTCAGCTTGATTCTTTTGAATCACCTCTAAAGTCTTCACTAGAAGAGAGGTTTCTCTAGAAGAAGAAGCTTCACAACTTCTATTCAGAGGGACAGCATTCTCAACAGTAGCATCTATTGTGAGATCATCATTATGATTTTCCTCAGCAGGAATATCCTCAGCAGGACGAATCTCAGCATCACCAGCATAACGAGCAGTAGGAAGAACATCTTTTGCATTCTCAAGAGCCAGAAGTATCTCAGCTAGGTTGATTGGAGGAGAGGGACCTTCACCTTCTGGTGGAGAGACAACTTCTGGAATGACCATATCAAGGGCATCTTTAGAAGGATGTTCCCTCAGAAAGTCAAATAACCACTTGAAGTCTCCAGTCAGCACAAAATAATGAGGCTTGAAAACCACAATATCCCTACAAGGGTTATCATTCACCGGATCAACCACAGCCTCAGGAACTTGTTCTTCTGCAAGTTCATCAATGAATTCTTTCTCTTCAAAACAATATCTCCCTCCAAGAGGACTGAACCAAAAATCTTCAAAATGCCTTAGAATTCCACAAGGTCGTGGAGCCAGCTCTTCACAAATCTCTTGAAGCTCCTGAAAGTCAGCATCTGCTTTCCTTCTGAAGATTCTCGAGAGATTTTGCATGGCAACATCGTTTATGCCAGCATGATGAGCTTCTCTCAGAGCCTCAAAACCTCTTTTGACATTCAATTTTACAATTTCAAAAATTACACCAATACGAAGTGCTCGGCGAGATTTTATTTTGGTTCTGGCAGAATCTGGTTTTGGAACGGAGGAGGGTTGATATTCTCTATCAAGACAAAGAGATGATTCTGCCTCATTCTCAGAATCAAACACTACTAGCTCAGGTTCAGGACGAGGCCTGGGTGTGTAGTTGCAGTCACGAAGCAATTGCTCATGTGATGCAGAATCTGGAAGGTCAGATGAGGAAGGATTATTTTGTGGTGGGGAAGAAATGGGTTCAAAGTTAGCATGAGGAGGAGGTTGATAAATGGATATGTTTGAGTGAGGAGGAAAGACAGTTTGAAGGGGTTGGATATTTAGAACAATGGAGTCGAGAGGTTGGTCAGAAACAGGATTTGTTACGGGAGAAGGGGGAGGGGTAAGAACTTTTGTTACGGGTGGAGAAGGAGGGATAGGAACATTTGTGTATTGAGGTGATGGGGCTGTTTCTGGTTGAGGGGATTGAGCAACAACAGTTGGTGTAACTTCTTAACATAAAACAGGAACAAAAGCAGGTTCAGAAAGATGTATACCTTTGGACAAATTCTTAATAGCTGCAAATTCAGCTTCAAGTCTCTTCTGCTTCTTGCTCTTCTGCTCTTCAACAACCTTTGCCTTCCCTAGAGCAATTTCTCTTCTTCTGGCTGAGGCAAGCCTTTCGTGTTCCTTGTCCACAGCTTCTTGGTTCTCAGCTTCTTGATTAACTACTACTGGAGTTTCTTCTTCTTGAGTAGTTAAAGCTTGATTTTCCTCTACTTGCTGATTCACAGCTTCTGGTATCTCTTCTTCTTCTTCACTTTCTTCTATGATCAATCTTCTTCTCTTCTTTGTCTTCTTCTTTTCTGCTTCCTTTACAACTTCAACATTTTTATTTTTCTTTGTCTTTTTCTTATTTCTTTTCACAACTTCTTCTTCTTCTGCTTCTTGTTCACTTTCAACAAGAACAGCTTCAACTTCAGCCACAACATCACTTTCCGTAGCTTCCTCATCAATTGCAGCAGCAGCTTCTTCTTGGACTTCCTTCTCCTGGTTAGAAGAACGATCAAACTTACGCTTTGTCCTTCTTTCTTTGTTAACAATAGCTTCTTGAGCAGATTCTGAAGCAACTTCTGAAACTGCAGTCTTGGAAGTGGAGGCTCTCTTCCGACTAACTTTAGCAGGAGCATCTTTGGCTTCATCTTCCTTGAGAGAGTTAAGATATTTAGTCCTAACTCCTGGAATCTCGCTTCTGAAGAATGATTCAAAATCAACAAGAACATGGCTTCTTCTGCTACTTGCACCCGGGAGTGGTTGAGGATTGCCTTGGACAGCTTGAATAAGATTCATCTTTCTCAAAGCGTGGGCATTCAAGCAGCTTCCTGTATCAGTGACAGGATCCTTGATAATTCCTTCAGCTTCCAATTCTTCAACAATCTTGGAGTGAATCAGAAGATTTGTAATTATTCTTCCAAAAGGAACAATATTACCCTTCTTCGTTCTGAAGGCATTTCTTGAGTCCCTTACAACTTTCCACATATGATTGAAAATTATGTAGATAATATCAACCTTCTTCTGAGTGGCAATGCAGTACAGAATGTATTGCTGCTCTTTGTTGACGAAGTATGGAGTGTGAGTTTCTTTTATGTGATAAAAGCACCCTAGAAGAATCCTTGTCCAGACTTTGTAGAGATCCTTCATGTCTTTGACTCACTTTGTTTGATTCACATCTGCATAGAGTTGAGTCAGAACGGCATCCCAATCTGCTCTTTGATATGTTTCATAGACACCTTCAGGATTTCTTAGATCAAACATCATTCTAAGGATATCCTCAGTAACAACAACAAACTTCCCATGAACAAACGACAAGATTGACTTAGGGGCTACTACAGCATGCACCCAAAATTCCTTTGCAAGTTCTGGGTATACAGGTCCACGGAACTCAGAGAACAAAGAAGTCCATCCTTGAAAGATCATGTCTTCCTTGAGATTAAAACCATGTTCTTCAAGACTGTCAAAGTCCACCGTTAGTTCACAGATTACTTCTAACTGACTTTTGGGAATGGAGCAAGAAATAACTGGAACGGTTTCTGGTTCTTCTTCTTGAAGATGAAGAGGAACAGAGGAACCAATGTTGAGAGATTGAGAAGAAGCCATTTGAACAAACCTGAGATTACTGAAAACTTTTCTGGGTTTGTGTTTAGGGTTAGAGAAAAGAGAGAATAGGTTGCAAAAATGCATGCAGAGAGAGAGAGAAAGGAGAGTGAAAAAGAGAGACGTTATGGTTTGAATTGAATATATAGAGGCGGATTTGAAAAAATAAATGCAATAAAATTGTGAGAATGAAGAGTTATAGAATCAAATGAAATCAATTGCATTTAATGAGGTATGACGTTAGGTGGGAGAACGTGAAATTGAAATGATTCGCACAGATACCTAGGGCGGCGTCCCATCAGTTACACGCATGCTTTTACCTATAGAGTGAACACGTGTTCACCATCAGAAAGCGCTTGATGACAACTATTTTACATTGATTTAGTTTCTGATGAAAGGTAAAACTTATCATCTTCTGATTCTGATCATTGAATCTGTTTTCTATTCTTTAGAAAAGATCTTGTTCTGATAGGATCATCCTTCTTTCCAAGAATGACATCTTCTGAGTGAGCAGAGGTGAGTCTAGAAGACCTTCTGACTGTTGGCTCTTCAGAAATTCTGAGATTCTCTAAAGATGCGGCAACTTGATCTTCTGATCCTTTGCTTCTGAGATCTTTAGCTTCTGAAACTTTGCTTCTTGGAATTTCAGCTTCTGATATTTCAATATCTATATCTACAAAATTCTCAAACTGCTTTGGCTTTTTAAGACCAAGATTATCATCAAGTCTGATGATGATTGATTATTCTACAACCAATGTTTAAGTATTGTATACCCATTAGCCTTTAGACCGTTCAGAATATCCAAGAAGGAATCACTTTTGTGCCTTAGAATCAAACTTACCAAGATGATCTTTAGTATTCAAAATGAAACAAACACATCCAAAAGGATGAAAGTATGAAATGTTGGGCTTTCTGTTCTTCCACAATTCATAAGGAGTATTATTTAGAATAGGTCTTATAGAGATTCTATTCTAAATATAACATGCAGTGTTTATTGCTTCTGCCCAGAAATGCTTAGCCATATTGGTTTCATTGATCATGGTTCTGGCTATTTCTTGAAGAGTCCTATTCTTTCGTTCTACAACTCCATTTTGCTGTGGAGTTCTAGGACAAGAGAAATCATGGGCAATACCATTTTCTTTGAAGAATTCCTCAAAGAATCTGTTCTCAAATTCACCCCCATGATCACTTCTTACCTTTATGATTTTGCACTCCTTCTCAGATTGAATCTGAGTGCAGAATTCAAAGAACACTGAATGAGACTCATCCTTGTGTTTTAAGAACTTTACCCATGTGCAGCGACTATAATCATCTATGATGACTAATCCATATTTCTTCCCTCTGACAGATGATGTTTTGACTGGGCCAAACAGATCAATGTGCAGAAGTTCTAGTGGCCTAGAGGAAGAAACAACATTCTTAGACTTGAATGCAGGTTTGGAGAACTTTCCCTTCTGACATGCTTCACAAAGAGCATCTGATTTATATTTCAGATTAGGGAGACCTCTGACCAGATTTAGTTTGTTAATCTGAGAAATCTTTCTCAAACTAGCATGTCCTAATCTTCTGTGCCAGACCCACTGCTCTTCGGAAACAGACATAAGACAGGTTACCTTCTGATTCTTAAGATCTTGAAGATCAGTCTTATTAATGTTATTCTTTCTCTTTCCTGTAAATAGGATTGAGCCATCCTTCTGACTTACAGCCTTGCAAGACTTTTGATGAAAGATTATGTCATAACCATTGTCACTTAATTGACTTATGGACAATAAGTTATGACCTAACCATCTACCAGAAGTACATTAGTTATAGAAGGAGAGTTACCAGACTTTATGGTTCCTGAGCCAATAATTTTGCCCTTTTGATCTCCTCCGAACTTAACTTCTCCAGCAGATTTAAGCACCAGGTCTTGGAACAGAGACCTTCTTCCCGTCATGTGTCGCGAGCACCCAGAGTCCAAGTACCATGAGATGTTGTGCTTTGTCTTCTTTGCAGCCAAGGATATCTGCAATAGGAATAATCTTTTCCTTAGGTACCCACATTTTCTTGGGTCCTTTCATGTTAGTTCTTCTCAAGTTCTGATTGAACTTGGGTTTAGCATTATAAGTAATAGGAGGAACAACATGATAATCTTTGTTATGAGTTACATGATAATTCCTAGGTTGTGTCACATGCTTCTTAGTGTGTGTTATGTGAAAGCTTTTGGCATGTGATGTGAGCCTAATATCATGGGAGTGGTCATACTTGAACAGATCATACAATGGCTTGTATGTGATTTTCATATCATCAACAGGTTCAAGTTTGTATGAGGTTTCACCCTCATAACCAATGCCGACTCTCTTGTTTCCAGAAACAGCATATATCATAGAAGCAATGTGACTTCTGCCAATACTTCTAGATAAGAACTTCCTAAAGCTCAAGTCTTATTCTTTCAGAATATGGTTCATACTAGGAATAGACTTTTCCGAATCAGAAGGAGATCCAACATCTTTGGATAATTTTAAAACTTTTTCCTTCAGTTCAGAATTTTCCCTTCCAGCTTCTTAGTTTCAGACTCAAATAGCTTTTTCAGCTTTTTGTATTTGATACTAAGATGAGCCTTGAGTTCCAGAAGTTCTGTTAGACTGGAAACTAACTCTTCTTTAGATAGTTCATAAAATACCTCTTCAGAATCTGATTCTGATGTAGATTCTGATCCATCATCAACAGTAGCCATCAGTGCAATGTTTGCTTGCTCGCCTTCAGAGTCTGATTCTGATTCTGATGCATCTGAATCATCCCAAGTTGCCATAAGACCCTTCTTATGAAACTTCTTTTGGGGTTTCTCCTTCTGAAGCTTTGGGCACTCATTCTTGTAGTGACCTGGTTCATTGCATTCATAGCACATGACCTTCTTCTTATCATATCTTCTGCTTCCAGAAGATTCTCCTTTTTCAAGCTTCTTAGAACTTTTGAAGTTCTTGAACTTCCTATGTTTTCTCTTCCAGAGTTGGCTAACCCTTCTGAAGATCATGGACAGTTCGTCTTATTCTTCTGATTCTGATTCTTCAGAATCTTCTTCTTTAGCCTGAAAAGCGTTAGTGCATTTTTTATAATTGGATTTTAATGCAATAGACTTACCTTTCTTTTGAGGTTCATTAGCGTCAAGCTCAATTTCATGACTTCTTAGGGCGCTGATCAGCTCTTCCAAAGAGACTTCATTCAGATTCTTTGCTATCTTGAATGCAGTCACCATTGGGCCCCATCTCCTGGGCAAGCTTCTGATGATCTTCTTGACATGATCAACTTTGGTGTATCCCTTGTCAAGAACTCTCAATCCAGCAGTTAGCGTTTGAAATCTTGAGAACATTTTCTCAATGTTATCATCATCCTCCATTCTGAAGGCTTCATATTTCTGGATCAAAGCAAGAGCTTTAGTCTCCTTGACTTGGGCATTTCCTTCATGAGTCATTTTCATTGATTCATATATATCATAGGCAGTTTCCCTGTTAGATATCTTCTCATACTCAGCATGAGAGATAGCATTCAGCAAAACAGTCCTAGACTTGTGATGATTCTTGAAAGCTTTCTTTTGTTCATCACTCATTTCTTGTCTTGTAAGCTTGACACCACTAGCTTTCACTGGATGTTTGTAACCATCCACCAGAAGATCCCATAAGTCACCATCTAGACCAAGAAAGTAAATTTCAAGTTTATCCTTCCAATATTCAAAGTTTTCCCCATCAAATATTGGTGGTCTAGTATAACCATTGTTACCATTTCCATTTTACTGTTCAGTAAGGGCAGAAGTAGTAGGTGTTGGATCTTCTCAAGCCATCTAAACTTTGTGTTTTTCTCTTCCTGGATCTTTTCTAACACGGTTAAGTGCTTGCACCTAGAACCGGTGCTCTGATGCCAATTGAAGGATAAAAAAACACATAGAAAGGGGGGGTTTGAATAAGTGTAGTTTCAAAACTCTTAAGATAAAAACAACTTGCACAATTATTTTTATCGTGGTTCGTTGTTAACTAAACTACTCCAGTCCACCCTTGACAAGGTGATTTACCTCAATTGAGGATTTAATCCACTAATCACACAAGATTACAATGGTTTTCCACTTAGATAACCTCTAAGTCTTCTAGAGTATTCTGATCACACCTTGATCACTCTAGGAACACAATGCTTAGATAACCTCTAAGACTTTTCTAGAGAATCGGATCACAACTTGATCTCCTCTAGTTCTTTACAAATGAATGTAAATTCTTACAAGAGTATTACAATGCTTCTTATAAAGCTATAATCACAACTGTGATATTTCTCTTAAAGTTTAAGCTTAATCTCACTAAGATATTACAACAGTAACGGAGTGAGGTTGATGATGTTTTGAGAGCTTTTGATTTGAACAACCTTTCTGTAAGTTTGTGCAAAGTGTTGTATGTATCTTCTCATCAGATGAACGTTGGGAGCATTTAATGCTTTGCGTAAAGCGTACAACATTGCATTTAATGTTTCACACTTTTGTCACCTACCTCAAGCCTTGCTTTTGCTGTGTCTACTGACATTGCCGTTAATAGCTTCTAACGTTCCTTTTTCCAGTTAGCGTAGACTGCCATCTTGTACTTGCTTCTGATTTGATGTTTGGAGATACAACGTTTGAAAATCATCATAGTACAAACAGATTGATGCAGAGCATCTTCTTGTCTTCTGACTTTGAAGTGCTTCTAGCGTGATACAATGAGAACTTCAGTGCTTCTGCTTCTGATCTCAAGTTCATCTGATGCTTCACTGGACCATGTTCTGATTCTGCTTGACCATCTTCTGATGTCTTGCCAGAGCATGTTCTGATGTTGCATGTAGAACCTTCAGTGTCAGTGCTTCTTTCGCTGATTTTGTGCATACTCTTTATATGATTCCTGAAATGGAAATTGCATAGGATTAGAGTACCACATTATCTCATACAAAATTCATATTCATTGTTATCATCAAAACTAAGAATATTGATCAGAACAAATATTGTTCTAACAATCTCCCCCTTTTTGATGATGACAAAAGCATAAATAATTGATATGAATTTGCAATCAGAATATCAGACGGCTAAAGACTATTTCACAGTTATAGCATAAGCATATAAGTATAAAGTGTGAATATGTCTCCCCCTGAGATTAACAATCTCCCCCTGAGATGAATAATCTCCCCCTGAAATAAATACTGGAAGAATTTTATAAATAAAGGACTTCCCAGAGTATTTTCCATTTCAGTTGAGACGTTCACGTAAGCTTAGAACTTCAGAACATTCAGAGCTTCTGCTTCTTGCTTCCATAGGACAGCTTCAGAGCTTTGAATTTCTTCTTGAGTCATTGCATGCTTGATTGAATCAGAACATTCTTGAATGTACCAGAGCGTCATCAGAGCATCTCTACATCCTGAAATGTTTCAAAGACAAAAAAGACAGCAAGAGTCAAAGCATGAATGAGTCAAAACATATAATATGTATCAGAGCATATAGAATGCATCAGAACATAAACTATGTATTAGAGCATATAAAATATAAGAATGTGTTAGAGAATATTTTATCACAAGAATATCAGAACATTCTTCCTTCTTGCTTCTGATCTTGAAGCTTCACAACACTCAGCTTGCTTCAATTTCCATGATTAGGTTTCTTTACAGAATTGCGTTTCCCCATGTCTTTGCTTCTTATGTTGAGCTTTTTCACAATGTCTTCAATCCTGCAAAACATCTCAAAACATAGAAATAGCAATTTTGTTATAAATGGGAGACTTACTCCCAACAACTGATATAGTTAATCAAATCAATTATCACATTTTCTCCCCCTTTTTGTCATAACATCAAAAAGCATAAAAGATTCAGATGAAAAACAAACAAAATGAGAGAAGATAAAGGATTTCATTCATGAGAATAAATCAGAAGATACAAGAGAAGAGGAAGCAGATGCACAAAACAGATGCAAGAAAAGGAGACATCTAAGACCAAACGACTATGACTAGCCTAGGTTAGAAACTATCTTGGCTAGAAGACCTTGAATCTCATTGTTGCTCTCAGTCTGCTTCTGAATAAATGAGCGAAACTCATTGTTGGTATCTTCTTGCTTGTCCAGGCGAGAAGCTAGGTCATCTTGATTCTTTTGAATCACCTCTAAAGTCTTCACTAGAAGAGAGGTTTCTCCAGAAGAAGAAGCTTTACAACTTCTGTTCAGAGGGACATCATTCTCAACAGTAGCATCTATTGTGAGATCATCATTATGATTTTCCTCAGCATGAATATCCTCGGCAGGACGAATCTCAGCATCACCAGCATAACGAGCAGTAGGAAGAACATCTTCTGCATTCTCAAGAGCCAGAAGTATCTCAGCTAGGTTGATTGGAGGAGAGGGACCTTCAACTTCTGGTGGAGAGACAACTTTTGGAATGACCATATCAGGGGCATCTTCAGAAGGATGTTCCCTCAGAAAGTCAAATAACCACTTGAAGTCTCCAGCCAGCACAGAATAATGAGGCTTGAAAACCACAATATCCCTACAAGGGTTATCATTCACCGGATAAACCACAGCCTCAGGAACTTGTTCTTCTGCAAGTTCATCAATGAATTCTCTCCCTTCAAAACAATATCTTTAATTGGCATCAGAGTGCCTGGTTCTGGGTGCAAGCGCTTAACTGTGTCAGAAAAAGTTCCAGAAGGAAAACACTATGGCAAATGATCTAAACAACAACGGCTACACCAAACCTCCTGTGTTCGACAGAGAGAACTTTGAATATTGGAAAGATAGGAAAAAAAGTTTCTTTTAGGACAAGATCTTGAGTTATGGGATATTGTAATAGATGGTTACAATCATCCAGAAGATGCAGGAGAAAAGATAGCAAGGAAGAACGTGGATGATAAACAAAAGAAGGAATTCAAACGTCATCACAAAGGAAGAACTATCTTGCTAAGTGCTATCTCTCAGGAAGAATATGAGAAATCACCAACAGAGATACAACACATGATATATTTGAGTCGCTCAAGATGACTCAGGAAGGCAATGCTCAAGTCAAAGAAAAGAAAGCCCTGGCCTTAATCCAAAAGTATGAAGCCTTCAAGATGGAAGAAGATGAGACCATTGAAGCCATGTTCTCAAGATTTCAGACCTTGACTGTTGGTCTAAGAGTTATAAACAAAGGATACACCAAAGCTGATCATGTAAATAAAATAATCAGAAGTCTACCAAGAAGATAGGGACCGATGGTTACAGCGTTCAAAGTAGCAAAGAATCTTGACGACGTCTCCCTTGAAGAAATCATCAGCGCGTTAAGAAGTCGTGAAATTGAGCTCGACGCAAATGAGCCTCAAAAGAAAGGTAAAACTATAGCTCTTAAATTTGTTAAAAAATATGAAACTAATGCTATGCAGGCTAAGGAAGAATACTTAAGTGAATCTGGATCAGAGGAAGAAGACGATTTGTCTCTTCTATCCAGAAGAGTAAATCAACTCTGGAGGAGCAAGCAAAAGAAGTTCAGAAACTTCAGCAGACCAGAATATAAAGGAGAAACCTCTGAATACAGAAGGACGAGCAGAAGAAGCAATGTGTGTTATGAATGCAATAAACCAGGACACTTCAAAAGTGAATGTCCTAAACTGCAAAAAGAAAGGCCTAAGAAAATATTTGAAAGAAAGAAAAGTTTGATGGATACTTGGGATGATTCTGAATCATCTGAAGACGAATACAACTCAGAAGATGAACATGCCAACATAGCATACATGGCCACCACAGAAAATGACTCAGACTCAGAAGCTGAAACAAATGAGGTAGTTTCTGAACTCACTAGAAAAGGCTGTAAGGCAGAAATACAGATCAATTTTTATACTGGTAAGAGAAAGAATAACATTTATAAGATTGATCTTTCTGATCTAAAATCTCAGAAAGTAACTTGTCTTCTGTCTGTAAATAATGAGCAAAGGGTTTGGCACAGAAGATTGGGACATATTAGCTTGAGGAGATTATCTCAACTCAACAAAACTCAATTTGGTAAGAGGACTACCCAATCTAAAGTTCAACTCAGATGCTCTTTGTGAAGCATGTCAGAAGGAAAAGTTCTCAAAATCCTCTTTCAAATCTAAAAATGTTATTTCTTCCTCAAGACCTTTAGAACTTCTTCATATTGACTTATTTGGTCCAGTGAAAACTGCATCAATAAGAGTTAAGAAATACGGATTGGTCATTGATGATGACTACAACAGGTGGACATGGGTAAAATTCTTAAAACATAAAGATGAAACGCATACTGTATTTTTGATTTTTGTAATCAAGTCCAAAATGAAAAAGAATCTAAATTATTAAAATCAAAAGTGATCATGGAAGATAATTTGAGAATCATCTCTTTGAGAAGTTCTTTAAAGACAATGGAATATCTCACAATTTCTCCTGTCCAAGAACACCTCAGCAGAATGGGGTTGTAGAACGTAAAAACCAAACACTACAAGAGATGGCTAGGAGTATGATTAATGAAGCTAATATGGCTAAACATTTTTGGGCAGAAGCAGTGAACACTGCTTGCTACATTCAAAATAGAGTGTCCATAGAACCTATTCTTGAAAAGACCCCTTATGAACTATGGAAGGATA